>NC_044252.1:7098181-7403409 GCF_003957555.1 Calypte anna | reverse complement strand
AGATGGGTTTTTTTTTTTGTATTTATTTAACCAGCTCTATATGATTTCAGTTAGGTGGAAAATAAGTCACTTATATACTTTTTACTGTTACAGCAATTGAAAGGAAATTTTTTGTGTGTTCATGGTTAATGTGTAAATTCTCAAGAAACTTGATATTCCTAAGGAAAAATATAGACTTACATTTATAGCTCATTCTGAATTTTACTCAATGTAATTTTTCCTGTGGCTTACTCAAGAAAATGAGTCTTCCCAGTATTCATCACTTTTCTCCAACTATTTTCTTAGACTATTTTGAAAATTTAAAAGTAAAATTAATATTTTAAATTACCACCATAATAGTCTAGAGTAAGATTTTAGATGCTGATCTAAATGACCATTTGAATGTGTTTGTAAAACAAAATAATCTGGATACATTTCATCTTGGCAGTCTATATTTTCATGGTCTAAAACGTTGAAAAGGAGAGATACCAAGTTAAAAAGCATCCTTTGGCTATTGGAGTTATTTTTAAAGGGAAATTACATGCTCATCTTCAGACAAATATTAGAATGGTCCAGCACTTGCTCATTCTTCTGACTGTTCCTCTTGAAGTCAAAAGTCTTTATCCTGTGCCCAGTTTTTAATCCAAGTAGGGCAGATGTCTGGAAATGGGTTGCATCAGTGTTGCATGATACAGTGCTTTATGGATCTGTGGTGTCATAGCAGAAGTGTAGTGCACATTACTTCCAATTTTTTTTAAACAAATCTCATGTAATTGTTCCTTTGTAATATTTTACCTTTGAATGCAATGATAGAAGCCCACATCATGTAGTGACATTTGTGCTCTGACATGCCGTGCCCAAAGTGAAATGTATTATATTGTATACAAGACGAATAAATAACATTGTAGTTAACCTAGAGAAGATGTAAATAACATATGAAAGAAGAGTGGAACAAGACAAATGATCACACTCGTGTGTGTTATATGCCAGAAGTGTAGAATACTCCTTTAAAAATGTAACACACTAATGTATTTTGTATAGCATCTGCTTTAAAAGGTGCCTTATTGAGTTCACCATGAACTGCTTGTTCTGTACACAGATTATGTCCAATGTATCATTTTTAAGTAAATAACCTTATTTTAGTACACATTAGTTATGTGTTTTGTTACTATAAGATTTTTGCCTTAAAAATGTAATTACTTGGAAATCGTAATGCTGTAACTAAATAATTCCCTCCTTTTTAATACCTTGTTTATGTTTGTTTTATTTTTTCCCCACAGTCTTTGAATAAGTTAATGATCACTTTTGTTTTTCAGTGGAGTTCAGAATAATTTGGTGCTCTTATACATTCAAGGTCTGTGTTCCTGGACTAAACTTGAGTGAAACCAATGTTCCCCCCTGCTGCTTTTTACCCCTGTCATAAAGCAAAGCAAAAAGCAAGTGAAAATTGAGTAATTCTTTTATTTGAGCATATGGAAGTTCATTACATGTTGATTTTATCCATATAAATATGCCTCGAGCTCTTCAAGTAAAAAGAGAAGTAATAAAGTCATGGGGCATTCTGTAACTGGGCTTTTTTTGTTGTTTTTTCCTCTGTATACAACATTCTTTTTGTGTGGAGATATCCAAAGATATTTGAGCTAATATACTTAGGTGCTGTTCATTACAGAATTGTACAGGTGCTTCTGTATAGCCTACTAATGTTTTTTGTGATTCAGGCAAATGAAGACCAATCAAAGGAGAATCTCATCTGTGAGTACACAGTGCTAAAAATTTATTTCCTTATTGCAGAAACGTATCAGCTACCACTGTCTGCAGAGCTCATTTTTAATTTGCATGGAGGAAAAAGTAAGACCCAGTTCCTCTTCCCTTTCGCATTTGATCAGGAATAACTTTAGCTTTAAAGATAGGGGGGTTTTATAGTAAAGAGAAAGCTTTGATATCTGAGCATCATATTAACTGTTAGCAGTATATTGTAAAGGTACTTAATACACCTGCTTTGGGGTCTGGGTGGTTTTTTCCCTATAAAGCCATGCACTAAATTCTTGCATTGGAGTTCTGGAAAGTAGTAAGAGCATTGTGGCTGTTATGTAGTTTGTGAAATGTCTGCACTGATCACATCGATCATGGTTGGGTTTCCAAGAGGGTTTTCTCTATTAGTGTTACAGGAGGACATAATGAAAACACTGTGGGGAACTAAAACTTTTTTGCACCAGTGCTTTTGTTTTGACGAGCACTTCATTGTTTCCCCTGATGTCATTTCATGAATGACCACAGGATGGTGCTATATCCTAAATATATGAAGATAACTTTTGAAAACATCATGGGGTTGTGATAAATGAAAGTAAATTCCATTGCCTGCCAATACTAAATATTAAAATGTTACCATTTGTGTATGATTATTTTTGACCTCTATGTAAAAATGTGTCACTGATGGCCTTGCACCACTATTGAAGAACTGAAACAACCACATCCAGTGACGTGTCTAAAAACCCCATGTGTAAAAAGCATACTGAGCACTTGGTGAATTGGATCATAAGCTTTTAATAAATTGCAGAAGTATCACTAATTTCATAAGGGAACAGATTTCATTCCATTGATTAACCCCTTCTACACCTTTATCTTTACCTCTGACAAAAACATCACTTTGGTCTCTCTCACAGGGGTTAATGCAGTAAGTCCATACCAGCAGAACCACTCTGGGGTGTAGTCCCATGAATCTGGTTCATAAGGGTTAAGCCACCTTTGACTTGATGTGGGTATCTGAAATGGCTTCAGATGAATCTTACTGCAGAATTCAGGCTTTGGATCTATAAAAGTAAAATTGTTGCTATACAACGGGTGCTTGCATTTTGAGTGAAGTAAGGAGACTATCATAATAACAGAAAGGAAAAAAAGTAGGAGACTTTACTTTGGAAATGTAGAGCTCTGTAAGATTCATTCATAAAGTGTTAAAAGTTTCAATAACAAAACAACTCTGTGAAGGCATTAAGATGCACAGCTTTGTTAATCTTTTTATAAAGCTTAGTGGTTTGGTCTGAAAACCCAGAAAACTGAACTAGTGGCAATGTTTTCTGGCAGTTACAGGATATTTGGGAAGTACTAAGAGAAGGTGGAAACTTTTTCTTCAGATATGAAGCTCAGGTTGATGATATAACTGTCAGTTCATCATGCTTGTCCTCTTGCCATTTTTATGGCAATTTTTTATTTCCTTTCTATCCTAAACTGGAGTCTAATGCTTCTTAATTACTATGGTTTCCTCTAGTCTGTTGCCTAATAATGCAGGTCATGGTGATGTGGCTCTATTAATTTTCAAAAAAATCCAACAAATCAATCCCCCAAACCCACAAACAACAAAACAAATGGGGTAGGGAAGGGTTTAAAGAAATTTATACCAGTAGTCCAACAGTTTGCTCATATTTCACATGTAGTTAGGTAGTTTAGTTTATTAAAAAGCTATGTATTAATAAAAAAAAAAAAAAAAAGAAAAAGCAAAAAAAACCCCACACACCAAAACCCCAGCAACTTAACCATCTTTTCTCTTGTCACTTGGAAGGAAAGTCAGGTTTCCTGGCATATGCAGCCAATACAATGTTTTAACCCATTATCTTTGGTTAATTTTTTGCTTCATAGTCTAAAAATGAGTCTTACAGTCAAGTATGTCTTCTGTGTGTATGCAAGTAGCTAATATAAGCACATTGAAGAATACAAATATAAAACATTTTTATGCTAATATTGTGCTCACTCTGGAGTCCACGATCTCTGAACTTGCTTGGCTGCTTCTTCAAGAATAGGAGACTGATAAGGACAAGGATAGTAAGCCTTTAAAATCCTGTTTGGATTAACTGCTATCCTATTTACCACTGATCATGTCTTTTTCCAAATACCTGTATGGCTTTCTTTCCAGTTGAAGCTTTCTGACAAAGCTATAAAAACAAGTAAAGTGGTTTTATATATACACACACATATATATATATATATATATTTATATTTATCCCTTGTCTGTATTTAATCATGGAACTTAGCTGGTAGCTACCCTGACCTAGGCAGCACAGTATTGTAGCTGTGTACTGAAAGAACCCATCTTACAATGTCAAACTTTTTTTGATAATTCTCCTCTTCAAATTTTTCTTCTTTCCCTCAGATACCTGAGCAATCTGTGGGACAGAAGATGAAGCTGAGCTTGTGGGCAGATGGTGCTGCCACCACCAAGCAGTGCAAGATGTGGCTCCTCGTTAGGTAAATGGGAAGAGCTGTCCCATTAATCCTGCTGGCTGGGAGTAGATGGGAGATAATTTTTAGTTGCTTGCTTTGTTGGGGTTTTCAGGATGGAGAGTGAGAATCTTCTCAGTGGATCAGTAGCTAAAATTGCTTTGTAGCTTTATTTCAGAAGAAACAATCTGCTTCTCCAAATATTGTCTGAAGTGCAATGTGTGTAGGTACCGATTTGGTTTTGTAATAATCTTGCAGTTTGGTGTTACTCGTGATGCAGGTAGGGAGAAAGCCCTTAGCAGTGTGATAGATTTCTGCTAGAAAATGCTACCTTAAAAGAAGATTAAATGCATAGTAAGAGTTTACCTCTTTTATCAGAAATATTGGGAATTTCATTTTGGCAAATTTAATTGTTTATAAAGATAGACAAGAAAAAACACCACAGTTACTGAAATTTTATAAATTAAAGCCTTTTGTGTATTCTGTTCAACAGAAGGAAACTTCAGGATGTGATCAGATGCGGTCATCTTGAGATTTTGGGGAATTAAAAAAAATAATCTATAGTTCAGAAATTCTACTCGTTTATTCTAATTATGAATTTATTTTATATTCAACAACAACAGCAGACTGGTAAGCTTGCCTTTTTGCTGATAGTTGTATTTGCTCACTTGCTTGGTTTTAAAGTATTTATTAAATGCTGAACACTGAACTGAATTCACTATATTCAGGATTATCTTTAGAAATAATTGAATTTTCAGCAATATTTCTTCTAATATTGACATTTTTTGAAATGTCTGAATGTAATTAATCTTAACAGTGTTATATTACTATTATGCTTTTCAGTTTAATTCAAGTACAATACAGACCCAGAAGCAGAAAGAGTGGGCCATTTCTAAGATCCTTGCTAACAAATACTACTATAGGGTGCATTTTACTAAGCTGATCAATCTCTTCTAATGTTCATGTTGTGCACAGACTGATACACTGAAGTGAGCTGCAGAAGCCCACAGGATGGTCTGGGATTACCTGTGTTCCACGGGGAACTAAAAGGTAAAATTGCTCCTGGTTTCTTAAGCTCCTGTTCACAACATGTAGGAGTTTATAAATTGTCCTTCCTAAAATATTTTCCTTGCCAGTGGGGGGAGTGTTTACCACAGGAGAGTACTCTTGCCAGAAAAGTATTTATATTTGTATTGTAAATGAAGAAAGTCCCACAAAGCAGTTTTTATAATTAAGCACAGGTCTCCAAGTGGAAGGATTTGGGAATGTGTGCTGATACTTTTAGTGTCCAAACCATTAGCTTATCACTTGAAAGAAAATCTTGTTGCTGCTCATAAGCAACTAAATGAAAAGCCAAACACTTCCAGAAAAGAAGCATGAAGACAAATCTAGGGTAGTGCTATGTTTAAACACATGCAGTAGGATTGAGTACATCACAAATGAAGCAACAGGGAATTGATCCATTGCATCTATGGAAAGATACCAATAAAACAAAATGTCACTATTCAAGTTTTAAATATTAGGAATCCACCCATTGTTGTCCCAGGTGGACTCCGTTTCACCACAGAGCCCTGCAGCAATTCAAAGCATACTTTCTCCCCCTTCTCCATTTCTGCCATGGCAAAAGTAGTCATGGTGTTTCCATGTGGTGTTTTCCTTTGACTGCTTGATAGAGTTCTTTTGTACCCACGGCTAAAGGAGAGTTGTCCCAGTGCTGGTCCTGAACTAAATTCCACAGAGATGACAAACAGGTAGACACCTTTATGTGGTGCTTTAAAGTAGCCATGTTCAGGGAAATAGCTGTTTCCATAATTGAGGTAAGTTTCATTAAACCTCAGAGTTTTTTCTTTATACTTTCCTTCTGAGAATCCCACGTGGAATGCCACTGATGAGTCTGAAAAAGAAAGAGGAGCAGTGAGCACTCTTCTCTCCCCAGGATCATCTGGGTGGGAGATGGGGTAAAGCCCTATCAGGCCTGACTTCTGCATGCCTGCTTGTAGAGCTAACTGCTTTAAAATGAGTATGTGCCTGGGATGAGGTCAAATGGTTCCTTGGAAATACCTTAACTACTAGTCCTGGAAAAGTATGACCCAGAAAAAAAAAGAAAAGCAGCAACACTTTTTCATTGCCCTAGAAATAAATAGGTTTGAAATATATTCTCTGCTTATTCAGCCTTAAATGTAGTTTTGCAGTGCATATCCCTTAAGGGGCTGGTTTTGTTTGGGTTTTTTTTCCCCCTGTGTTCTATATTCATAGAAAATGCTGTAATCATAAAGTCCAATCTTAAAGCTGTGGTACCAGGTGCTTATGGCCACATGTTTGCAAAGTGAAAGGGAACTGGCCAGTCATAGTGAGGTAATGTCATCTGAAAACCTCTCTCTGAAGCTTACCCATAGGAGAGAGTGTGTGTGTGCTCTGGTCAGTCCTCCTTATTCCACTTGTACAAATTATAGCAGTTAATTTAACATGATTGTCCACAGTAGGAAGGATTTTGTGCTTTGACTACATTCTTTCCAAACTCAAACAACAGGAGATAAAAAAGCAAGGCCAGGAGGCCCAGCACCTCCCCATCAGCTTGAAAAGAGAAAACTGCTACTATATTAACATGAGCATCTACAAAGAAAATCTGTGTCCTGAACATCTGAAGTTGAATTCCCCAACAGCTATAATGGGTGTAATTTGTTGGCCTCGAGCAAAGTGCAGCTGTGTATGAAATTGTTTCTCACACAGGCCACTTATTTTGATGGAGGGGGGGATGTAAATAATGTCAGACTTTCTCCCTCCAGCATCCCCCAAGATATCTGGCAGGTTTGACAATTTATGTGCTTTTGTGTGGAACTTAGAGCAGGGCCTGGAAAGAAGCTAGACCTGCACATGAAAAGAAAATCCCACCTTTTTGCAGAAGTTCTGTCTGTGCTGTATTTCTTCCACTTATCATTTGCATATTTTCTCTGTGCTTCTCAAGCTTTTTCTTGTCTCTTTGCCTGTCTTGACCTTTCTGTTGCTTTCTTCCTTTCCCGGTCAGCATTGCCTGAATCTTTGTAACATCCAGACTTACATTTGAGGCAACTAATTCTTCATTGCTTCCAAAAAGCTTTTTAAAAATCAGTAGGTGTTCCTGCAGGTTCTGCTTGATGGTTTCTAAATCTGCTGAGAGAATTTCCACAGAAACATTGAGTGTCTCAAGTACATTTCCTGTTGTATGATTGCAGCAGAGATTCATGTCACGTCTAGATTCATGCCTCTTGATTGCTAGGCCTAGGTGTTTGATATCATTCTTCAGAGCCATGATATCATTATAAGCTGAGCTATCCAAGGACTCATCTCTGGCAGCCTCATAGTTGGGTTCTATATGTTTTACAATGCTGTGTTGACTACTGACATCATCCAGACTAGAGGACGTTTGTGTTTCTTCTTTGGGATGCTTAGAAGATGTTTGAGTATCGTGGTTGTTCTGTTGAAATCTCTTTATGAAGGATTCCAAAGTCTTGTTTTGTTCTTGCAGTTTATCTGACATGTGTCTGAGAGATTCTTGCAGCTGAAATACTGATGTTATTAGGATACTAGGATCTTCTTCAAACAAGACTTCCATAAATTCTTCTCCTAGTAAAGCCTCCAGTGCTGCTTCATGCCGCATAGCATCTTCCAGAAGAGAGCCAAAAGAACTGTTGAGATACTTAATGTGCCGATGGATTTCTTCATCTTTCTTCTTCAAGAAATCTATGTCTTCTGAAAAAACCATAACTTGGGACTGAAGCTCTCTGCTTTCCTCTTGACGGAGATTAAGGGACTGATGGATAGATGGGAAAGCTGAGGAAAGCTCTTCAATTTCATTCCTCAAGAGCTCTTTGAAAACTGACTCCAGGTGCTTCATATCCTTGAAGTTAGGTCCGGTGCCTTCAAGGGAGTAAGTTATATTCTTTAAATCTTCCTCTGGTACATCAGTGTCAGAAGATATTCTCTGGCAATTGCATTCCTCCATGTACCTCAGCAGGTCTGAATAGTTTTCCCGAAGATTTGAGAGCGTGTAGTTGAGCTCTGATATCTGCCTTTCAATTGCTTCCTTGTTTTCCTCTGTAATAAGTGATTTCTCCATTAAAGTTATTGTAAGATCTTCTGGCTTATACTTTGAGATGTTTTTTTTTAAATCCTTAAACCACTTCTCTAAAACTGCAATATTCTGAAAGGCCACATCTGACTCCATGTAAAGTTCTTTAAGCTGCTTTGCGTGCCCTGCCAGGATGTCATTTATTTGTCTGATGTTTAATTGGCTGTTTTCATCTTTGGGACCAGGATGTGAGGATGGTTCTGTTACATTTTTTTTCAAAGCCTCAAATTTATTTTCAAGATTGTTTTGCTCTTGTTTCATGTTTGCTAGGCTGTCGTTCAAATCTAAAAAATGAGACTGCTGTATCTTATGGAGCTTCTTGAGCTTTGTGTCAGTATCTGCCCTGATCACGCTGAGACTATGATGAGTGCTGGCCTGTTGTGTTTGTAGTTGGTTCTCTATCTCTCTTTTCATCTGATCAACTTTCACTGTGTTTTCTTGGACTTTGGATTCAAACTTCGTTCCCAGCTCTTGGAATTCCTTCTTGGGCACAGTGCTCTCTTGGAATCTTTCTATGCTTTCCTTGTTGGCTTCCACATCATGGGAGAGGTTTCTTACCATGTTCGAGAGGTTCTGTAAGCTCCTATTGAAGCTTGCCCACACTGGGTTAAAATGTTTCTTCAGAAATTTCTCCATGTGGGGAAACAAAACTTGCTGCAGAAGCCTTTCCTGTAGATCTATTAACATAGTATTAAAAAAATTAAGAAATATTAAATTCTGCTTCAGGAAGGTATCTTCATCAGGCCAGAGTAACTCAGGTACCTGTTTTTCCATAGTAACTGCCATCATACAACCCAAAATCTGAGCTAAAAATTTACAGTTTTTAAAATGTTCTAATTTTAAATCAGAGTTACTGCAAAGTGCAGTATTTTATTTTGTCTGCAGATGATAATTTAAATACGTATTACCTGACCCATTTAAGTCATAAAGGTACCTTTATGTACAAGGCTTTTTTGAAAACAAAACTGCTTTCAAAAGCCCTGAACAAGCAGTTTTGTAACTGCCTGTGGCTGCCCATTTGCACAGCAGTTCTTAACTGTTGGGCTTTGGTTTATTTGACTGTCTCCTCATGTTCTTTTTCTGATGCTTTCTACAAGGCACATTCTATTTCACAAAGTTGCATAGCATCTTAACAGCTGAATACTCCAAGCCAGGACTAATAACTTGGAAAATCTGTGATATATCCATACTAGGTGTGAATTATACTTGATTTCTAACATTTTACCTGAGTGCCTTGAAGTTCACCAAGAGCAATAGTCTGTATCATTAGAAAATGCTCCTGCGAGCCAATGGCTAGGTCAAATTCAGTGGCTCTTTATTGTCCAGTGCAATATACAATATACAGCAGGAATAATGTTTGAGAGAAGGGTTGAATGTTTCATTTTGTTACATATACCAATCTGATATTTAGTACATTGGAGTGTATATAACACGAGTATGAAAAAAAGAACAAAATGTAGACCTAAATTTTGCATTCCCATAGAAGAAATTGAGCTACAGAAGCAGAGTGGTAAGCTGAGAAATAAGTGTAAGCCACCTCTCTATTCTATGCTTAAGGCAGAATCTTAGATTCCAGAAAAATGGAATTTTATCCATTATATTATCTATATTATCTATCTATATCAATTATCCATTATCTATCTATATTATCCATTATATTATCTGCCTTTCGTGTCATTTCCAATTTCAAACTACTCTTGCATTTGGTTCCTTCATTTGTATTGAAATTACATCCATTTCTGCCCTCTTTAGAAACAACCAGCAGACCAAGGAATATCAAGGCTTTATTTTCTTTGGATCTGCATGGTTTTACAGGGCCTATTGGCAGGCTGATAATTCTGGATAATTCTGTCAGACCTCTCACCTGAGTTGCTCTGGTTCACTTCTAACACCATGCTTGTACCGTTGTTTTCAAATATTCTCTGTAAGTCACCTAAGTTGCTGACTGCTTGATGAATATCACTTTGAAGATCATCCAGTAATGCCTCATGATTTTGAATGACTTCCAACATTTCTCGTGAATCCACTGGTGTTGACACTAATCACAAGATTCAAAAAAACAAAGTCATGCAATGGAGTGCAGCCACCAGGCAACAGGTATTACTACAAGACCTGCAAGCTCTGACAGCACCAGTGTAGTTTTGCTCTGAAATTTTTGCACTAACATTTAGGGGCTTTGCTAGTTTATAGCACCTAAACTCACCATTTCTGTGCTAAGATTTTTTTTTACAGTGATGAAAACCTAATATATTTCAATATTAACACAACTTCAGCCACACTAGCTGTGATGGCAGTAAAATACTCTTCATTTTAAACCTCCCCGTGCCACAGAAATGTTCTGGAATAATGACACCCTTCAAGCCAATTGACTTGAAAGGATAGGAAGGTTTAGCAACCCAGAATGTAAGAGGATGAAAGAGTAGTTGAGGCATTTCACTAAGGAATCAGAGGCATAGGGTGTAATTGTCATAGCCCTTACTGAGGGGCCCTTTAACTTATGTTACTCTAAATAAAGACCAGCTAATTGAAGCTGTAGATTTCAAAATGTACACTGACAGTTCAGAAACTGTCTATCCCAAGTGTGCCATTCTGGGGGCCTCTTAGCCTCCAGACACCTTTCAATCTAATGTTTTGTAAACTTAAGTCTTGTAAAGCAATTTCTTAGTCATGCAGTGCTGAGAGCATCCTGTAAAGACAATCCTCTTACAGGACTGGATGGTGACCAAAGAGTTGGGATATCCTTATTGGCACTGCAAGCCATGCCATTTCACAGAGGGTAAGGAAAAGTCCTTTTTGGATACTTAGACTGGCAGGGTAGAGTGCCTGAGATGCAAATCTGTGGCACCTCATAATATTCTCAAAGATACTGTGTAGCTGCTCTAAAATAGCATATTGTCTAGATTGGGGGGTGTGTATGTGTGTTGACTTGGTTTTGTTTTTTTCTGGTAACGTTTGTGAGCATGGTGTGCATCCTGTGAACCCACAGAGCAGAGCAAGGACTCGGCCATTGAAAGGTTGAATGCTGGTGCCAGCTGCATTCTCACTGGAGATCACTGGTGACCAGCCAGGACACAGCCCTGAAGCTTCATTGCTATGTGTAGAGCATCCCTGTAGTCTTACAGTAAAAGCTCTCATTTCAGCTAAAAAATGAAGTGCAGTTGTGTAAAAGCTTTCCCAAACAGTGCTTTCACTAGAGATATTGTCCATAGATTATGATTTTAGAATACCAGCTAAAAATAAAAATCAAGATTTGTTTTCTAATCATTGTCTGAGAGGAAAAAGAATGGCAAACAGAGCACCTACTGTGGTTTGAGAAGTCGTCTTCTTCCTGTCCTTCAGTTTGACTTCCTGGCACCAGAATAAAATTGGGATCTACAATTGAGATGGGATACACCTGTGAAAATGTTTTGAATGCAGAAACTACTACAGTGGAGCAAGGTGAGGCAGGGCAGTTTCATGGGTTAGGGTAACCAACATGGAGATGGGATTCTGCCTTGCAGAAAGGAAAGAACATCTTGTCTGGTAGAGCTTACAGGACAGTGTCACCATACAACCTTACTAGAATCATAATGCAATGTAGTGGGTGGTTTCTTTAATTTATCCTGAGTTACTGATGATAAGAAATTAATCTATTACAAATAGATACTTTTTTTTTTGGAGGTCAGATCAAATAGTTTACAAATGCCTCTTCCTTATTCTACAGTTACCTGAATGTTCTGGTGGCATCAGTGAGGGATGATGTGTAAATAGGAAGATGAAGAAGAAGCAGCTGGTTTTGGTCAGAGTATAACAGAGCAGACACTAAACTAGAAGCTCTGCATTTTGCAATATCTTTCTAACCTGATAAATGAAAGTCAGGCTGGGGCATCACCTTAGAGATAAATCAGAGAAAAGCAAAACCTACAGAGATAAAGACAGGCAGTCCCATTTTATTCATGAAGTCTGTGTGGGTAGGCAAGTTACACAAACAATGTGTGAAACTTTTCACTTGACTGCTTAACACTTTTGTTATGGTTCTCTTAATTACTAGAAGCAATTCCCTTTTATCCATTTAAATTCTTCTTTTGGACTATTATTTACTAAATCCTGTCAGTGCCATGAAGCACTCCAGGTTTTTAACCAAACCATCCCCCCTCTCTTTTGCTTAAAGGCTGCACTCATCATTTTCCTAAAGTGCAAAGAAAGTTGTGGTTTATTGAATATGAAGGCTGTTGCCAGATCTTCCATGAAAGTCATGTTTGATCTTGGGTGCATTGTGATTTCTACAGCCAGATGACTCCATCCTGTAAGCTGACCATAGGGTCATTTCACATATTAGTGTTGTTTTCTGGTGTCACCAGCTTCTATCTGGAACAAAGCATTCCTATATGGGCCTGTACATCTGACAGCCCCCCACCCCAGCAAATTAATACCTTTACCTATATGTAAAGACTAAAAAGGTGCCCATGACAAAAGAACAAGTAGCTGATGCTATTGGCTACTAATTGCAGCTCATAACAACTGCTTTTTTCAAAGTATCAGAGATCTGGAGCACACAGCAGACCAAAGGAAACAAGGCATCAAAAAAAGGGAAAACAAATATTATTTTAAATACGAAGTGTGTTACTTCTTGCCACCATGACAGGCATTTAGTCATTAATTCTCATGCCTGTTCTCTGACTTTCCTTACCTTGCTGCTCACAGTCTTTGCCAATAAATCCAGGGCAGCATTTCCAGTGCAAAGACTTCAAAACCTTCTGTTTCACTTGATAGACTGGCTTCAGAGCAGTCCTGTACCTGGGGAGTAAGGTTCTGGCCATTAGATTGGAAGTTATTGTAACCTGGTGTCACTCGGGGTAAATTCATTGATTCTGGCAGCACTCCAGTGCCAAGTGTATCCTACATGAGTAAGGCAGAACATGGTTAAGAAATTTTTTATAAACTATGTCACTGCTGTTTAGTAAAACATTTAGGGAGACCACAGCAAATTTTATTTTTAAATGAATATATTTTTTTAATTTTTAAATGAATATTCAAAAATGTCTCTGGTAACACGGAAGATACAAATTTGTTAAAAACTCTGCTAGGAATAATAATGGAAGTTTTGTTTTTTTCTTATTCAGAGAAAGATAAATTAATTGTATTAACAAATACCAGAAGCATTCTTGCAATCAAGGAATTACATAGATGTGAAAACATTTAAGTAAGTATTAAATACTCTTGCACTTTAAAAACATGTTGTCAGAGTCTCCCAACTTTAAATATGTATCAGCCTTGGTACCTTACTGTATTCTGTTGGCCTCCATCAGCACTCTTTGGGCATCTAATCCTTCTGTAGGAAAAGGAGGCTCTTGGGCAATTGCACATCTCCAACTACTGCCATGTAAATGGTTTCACGTGTGGCTACTGGCAGAGATTTTTAAAGTTATGCATGTGTATTATGACTTTAAATCATGAAAAAGGCATGGTCTCTGGGTTTTGGGGGGTTTTTTTCTGATTAAACATGTGGGGGGATTAGGAAAATCTTGTTAGGACTAGGTGATCTTTAAGGTCCCTCCCAACTTTAGACATTATATGATAGATTCTATGAAAATCACTTAATCCCATTGTGGTCCTGTACTTGATGGCATGGAAAGGCAGTGGTTTACCCAGGGTATGTGCCTGATCAGCTTAAGTACATAAATCAGACCCTCCATAACTTTGGTTATTGAGGGTATTGGTCATAACTGAGTTGGTTCTTCAGTTCTTATTAAAAATTGTTATTAAATACATTTGAAAATATCATTTAGATACTTTAGGAAAAAAACACATTGTCTTCACTGGTTTTATTTAGAGCACTTACATGATCTTCTGGCAGTCTGGTGCTCCATTTGGACAGGGCTGTTGGGAGTTGACAATGTACTTCTCCTTCATGCAGGCTTCTATGTATGTTACCAGCCGGGACTGAGTGAAGGAACACCAGTTCCTAGGGGAAGCAAGACAGGAGCAAAGAATTGGATGTAGGTCACTTAAAGCTGCTGCTTGTACCAGTGCCAAGGAAGAGTGAAATGTGGAAGGGCTTTCTGATTTCCCCTAACCCCAGATGGGTGATGAGGGAAGTGGAAAATGCATGCAAGCTTTGCCCTCCACTCCCAGTTCGTTTGTTTTCATTTGAGATGCATATCTGAGCTTGTCACAAAAGGCTTGATTGTCTGAATTTTGATGCATTAGTTCCATTTCCAGTCCTTTCATTTCGCAGGAGAAATTTCCAACTTGATGATAACCTTGCAGGTCAAGGTCATTTCAATGTCAAATTGCCTTTCTCAGCATGTTGCCATTTCAGATGCCTCATGACTGACTCATCAGGTTGAGGCAGACTGCTTCTAAAACTTAGTTCTACCAACTACATTAATAATCTGTGTCTTCTGTAGTATTACTTCTTCAAGATAATACAGTGACTTACTGAACTTAATTAGCTTTGAATTAATTTCTGCAGGAAAGGAATACTTGAAAAATGAGGGTGGCTTTCTTGGGGTTGATTTTCTGCGTATAGCAAGGACAGGCAAGTCTTGCTAATCTGGAAAATTTTTCCAAGTCAGAATTGCAGAGGCATCTGTCAGTCCCAGAGTTTGGCTGAGCTTCTTCCTTTTCAAGAATTTAAAAACAACACTTGGATGCACACTATTGGTTGAAGTTTGGTTAAAACCCAAGCTCCGAAATGACAGGAAGTAAGAAATGGGAATTATAGAAGTAAATGGGAAAAACCCACATTATTATCATCTGATTAATCAGTAATTGCAGTTGCTCATAAACTGTGCATGCTTTCAACATATTGTTTCATATCATGTGTTAACCAGTGAAACACAGAGATCCAACCACTCTGGGTAGTGATGAGTAGAAAAGGGATGTGACAGCTTTGGGACAGAGAAGCTACAAGGAGATAAGAGCTCCCTGCTCTCTCACACTTACTCAGGCTACAGAAACTTTCAGAGGAAGAGTCACAGAACCAGCAATTGCATTTTACAAGCAACCTGTCTTAAAGAGCCTGGGGCCTTGTGTTTCACACAAGATTGGCCACATGTCCTTCCCTGTGTAGAAGAGCACCCACCATGGTTAATATTAAAACGTGTGTGCACACAAGGCCACTGGGAACTTGCCTCTTACCAGATGTTCAAACATGCTAATCCTCTTCCTTAGGGAAAAGTCTTGAGTAGTTGAAGGAACTAAAAATACACACCCCTCTCACTATTAAAATCAATTCACCTTAACTTCCAGCGTGCCACTATATAGACTGGTCCAAACAGTCTGCCTCTGTGATTTAGGCTCTGAAGCAGTGACCTCCCACAGCCCATGCTACCTGAGCATCAGGCAGGCTGGAGAGGGCTCCATCTTCCCCACTGACCCATGAAATTCATCTCTGCCCTTTGCAGTGGAACCTGTGACTCCTCTGAACATCCCTTGATTCTCAGTGGGTTGGGGCTGTTAACTATTCTGAACCAAAATACCAGACTCTGCATTTTAAAGCACAGAGTGGGAAAAGTGGCATGAAACCAGTTGCAAAAGGGTGTTGGGGGTTTCATCACTCCCTCATGGTAAAGCACCTGTAGAGGAAACAGCTCTATGAAATGAGTTGTCTTGGTTGAAGACTACTTGAATCCCAAATACTGAGCTGCTCTGTCCGTGCCACAGGGATGCTGGTGATAGCAAGAATTCCTTATGGTTTGGGTTTTTTTTTTTCACATGGTTCTTCCTGCCACTGCTGCTGGTAATTCAATACTCAAAAGTCTGTCACTGGAAAGTTTGAATGCCCAAGTGTAAATCTGATGAGGAAGCGGCTGCTTTTCCCACATGATTTGGGTTTTTTTCCCCTCTGACATCTCTAAGGGGCTGCTGTTCTACCTTCAGGATCTTTGCAGCCATTACTATGAGCCCTAGAGCTCGCTGGTGTCAATATGTGCAGTGTATCTGCCTGGAGAAAAGTTAAAGATCATGTTATATACCATTATGCTTTCTATTTAATTCCTTTCCTGTAAGAAATCAACACTAGCTTCTCAGAGGATTGTGTGGAGGAGAGATGTGTCTGATAAAAAACAGATTAACTTTAAGCAGTGTATTTTTAAACAGGAACACAGGAACCAAATCTCTGATAATCAGCATCTGTATGGAAAAAGTTTGCCTCTCTGAGAGAGTTGCAGAAAAAATGGGGAACTGAATCCCACACAAAAGCAGAAGGTGTGGCCACAGCAACCAGGAGAAGGGAAGGAGGCTACAAGGAAGCTGGAAGCATTGGGAGGAAAGGGCAGAGACAGCCTGGGCTACCTAGAAGCAGTTCACCAGGTTTTCTGGGACAGCCTTTTTTTGCTACCTCATTTCTAAAGGAAAATGTGATTCGAATCACAGCAAACACTCAGGCAAGCAAAACTCATCATCTCATGGAAGCTGTGGCAGGAAAAGCTGGCAAAGCCAGAGGTGCTGGGAAAGCTGGGCAGGGAAGCAGGCTGCTGAAGCCTTTGGTGAGGTTTCCAGCCAAAGCAGCTGTTTTCATGAACTGCAGTTTTAAGGCCTTTCAACTGATCCGGGAGAATTTTTGTGCCTGTTATCAATAGGAATCTTGTCTCCTCTGGGACTGAACCAGAAGACAAATCCTCAAGTTTTTATTTTAAAAAATGGCATTTGTACCAATTGGCACCTCCCAGGGGTGCCAAAGTCCACCGGGCTTTATCTATGGCTGCATTGCTTTCAGTGCTTGGTACATGATGAATAACTCTGCAGCAAAGACCTGATTTGTGCTTTTATTCAGGCTCTTCTCTCCCACATGCCCAGCAAGCCAAAGTTGGGAGTGGCTTTTGCCTCTCAATTTTTTCTGGGGAAATAGTGCAGGGGCTGCTGCTCACTACCATTGTTTCTAGGTTGTGGTAGCTTGGATCTGCCTGTGGGATGCCTGCCAGATCCAGGCAGGAATCTGCATTCAGTGTGGAAACCTCGTTTTAAAATAGGATTTTTTGGCTTTGGAGTCTTGTTCTTTCCCAGTGAAAACAATCCCCACCCCATGAATCACCATCTGGGCTGGTTTGTTTTTCCCACCATACACAGCTCCTAGGCAAGCCCTTGGAGTCATGAAAGCCACATAAATCTAAACCAGATGTTTACATGCATCAACATGTGTGTGAGCAGGAATGTGGCATCGTGTGACTGATTTTGTTATACTGCAGATGTAGATGTGCACACACATTTAATAGAAAACACGAGGATTCATTTTTAAAACATCTGATTGTGATGGAGCTATCTTGTGGGCTTGTAGAAAGGGGTTATGTTGTATCAGAAACTGAACCAGTGGTGGGTTCCAGCTTGATGCCTACTTTGGACAATGAGTAGCTTTATGACAAATGAATAGAATGGAAAAAAGGGGAATAGGCTGTCAGTAAATGTTTTCTTTAATGGTTTTCCCTGGTTTTTATGTCCATTTTTCTTTAGTGTCTGCTCATTGGTTCTCACTCACTTGATTTTAAAAATGAAGAAATATATAGTATTGTGTTTTCATTTGAATCACAAATTTTTGGCTATGAGTTTCAGAATACTAATAAAAATTTATTCTTTCATCAAGTAGATAAGTCCTACCTTTCCCCTCTGTAATGAGCTGCAACATGTGCCCAAAGATGTGTGCCCAAAGATGAAGCTTTTATTACAGTGGTTTTTGCACAGCTTCTCAAGTGCTTCCTTTAAGGAAACTTTGCTATCTGTAACTAAAAATACTTCTTAAATGTACTAACCTTGAGAGAAGATGTGTAATTCTTTAATGTTAAGTGGAACAATGCAAAAAGCCTTGATCTAAAGTTCAGTGAGGGAAGCAGGAGCTCTGCTGGCACCAGTGGGCTCTGAATCAGGCTGTGGAGTTTCAAAGAGCTGCCCTCTCACAAACAGCACTTTCTTTATTCAGCTTCTTTCTGGAACACAGCAGCATTGTGTTCTGCTTCTGCATTTTTTCTTCTCTTTGTAATTATGTTGCTTCATTCACTGAATATATAACCAACTTAACACCGTTTGCTTTTAGTCTCTTTAATACAGTTTCCTTTAGATTCAAGCATCTGCTGCCAAGGAGAGTCAGGAGTAAAAAGAAGCTGCTCATGTGAGGAGAGCAGGAGAGCTTTTTCTACAGTCTGATGAATGGTAAAGCTTATTACAATACTGCAAGTTAGAGAAACACTTGGGCAAACCCCAGCAAAATTCAGGGCTACAGATGTTTCATCTGTTTAGTTGTTTTTCCTGTTTTATTTTCCAGGCAATTAATATTAAAAAAAAAAAAATAAAAACCTTTGGATGGATAATTTTAATTTTAAAACTTTTTTTTTCCCCTAAGCTTCATTCTAGTCTCCTTATTGAATAGAATCTTTATTTATATCCATCAAATTTTGCTTTATTTTGAGGCAAGTGTATTTTTCTATCTGAGGTTAAATACATCTGATGACAAAGCATTCTGTATTTACATAAGATTCAGCAAATTTAGGTTAGCTCATGCTTCTTTTTTTGGACCTTTAAGGTAATACTTCTGCTTTTACTGAAATATAGCAAAATGCAGGAAGTTCTATCTCTGATTCGAGGATTTCACCAGGCTGCCTTATATCATAGCAAACAAAATAAAACCCCAGAAGCAGGAGATAAAGTGAGATGGCTGGTCTGCAGTAATTATCACTCTGCCAAGATCAAACTGGGGTAGTCTCCTTTTTTTTCATAAACCTGATACCTGCAGCACCATGGTGTCAGTGATGCCCCCCAGTTGAGCTGGGGTACTTACCCACTTATTTTTCTCAGTTACATGTTCTCCTGATACAAAGCATAATTTTAGACACTGCCTCAGTCAGTGGAATTTTTTCCTGAACAAAAGCTTCAGGACGTTGTTTTTCCATAAATTTTGTTATTTCTTTGTACTAGGACAACTGAGTTGTCCTTCACATCAGTTTCCTCAGACTTCCAGTCTCAAGGAAGCCAGTTTCTATAATTAGTTTGAAATCTTCTGCCACTGACACAACACAAAACTTTTCAGGTCCATAACACTTTTCTATGCAGCACAGAACACACCAGATAAGCAGCTATGCCTGCTTTAATGAGCTGCTAAATGACTACAGAGGATATGTTCTTCTAATTTAAACAAGTGATTTTTCCACTGACTTTTGCAGAATTACTCCTGATTTCTACCAATTGCAGCAGAAAAAACAAGAATGAGGCTTTAGTTGTGGAATAATCTATGTTCTGTTTTTCCACCAATTCAAACTTCTTACTGACAACAAAAAGCCCCAATCCAACAGGTAAAAGGCCACATTTATAATATAATATTATATATTATATTATAAACTAGGACTGTGTACATCAGTTTTAAGGCATGCAAATCTTTTTATTCATTATGGAATGCAGAAGGTGTTCAGCTGTTGAAAAGGGGAACACAGTATCCCACTGGATTTCTAATTAGCAGATAGCAAGTGATGGCTGGGGGTCTATCAGTAAGTTCTCTGGTCTTTCCCAGGCAGTCAGCAGTCTCATATTACAGAAGAGGGAAACTGGTCTGGGATGGTTAGAGCTCCTTCTCATTCAGAGCCTGGGATCTTCCTGTGTGACTCTGCCAACCAACCACCCTGGCTTTCCCACTGAGGCTGAAAGCAAATCTATTGATTTCTAGTTTACCTTAGCAAGCTGGGCTGAAAAGAGTGGCAGTGGTAGTTTCAGACATGTGGCTTTCCATACAGTGCTGGAAGTCGTCCAGAGCCCTGACTAATGCTGGTTGAATGCCACTTCTGTTCCAATAGTTGTGCCAGTCAGTCTGTTATTAGCTGGGACTTGTCCTGCAGAATGTCTTCAGAATTTTGTGCAGTGCCAGTCCTGAACCTGGAACCTCAGTGGGAGTGAAAGCTCAAGAGAAAGGTTTGGCTGGGAGCTGGATTTGAGCCAAATCCAACTGTTGTGCAAGCTAATTCAAAATAGCCAGAGGTTTTCTCTCTTCACAAAGCATCCACAGCTATTACCTCATTTATATTATCCTGTGTACAACAGCTCTACAGCCCATTCAGAGGGCACCTTGGGTTTCACCTTTTGATTCCTGCTGGCTTAAGTTGACCCCCAGCATAGCTTGCTCACTGCTTTGTCAGACCTGGTCCTGAAGCAGGAATCATGAAGCAGACAGTGGCCACCTCCTGGCACAGCCCTACTGATGCCAGCAAGTCAAAAATGCATGGTAGGACAAGATTCCCAGGTGGCTTTTGCTCAGGGTGCAGGCACTGATTACGTCTTGGACATGAGTGTAATTTCATTCAGGGTTGGCAACAGATTCCTCATTTAAGGGGTATTGACCCCCACAAATAGGAAGGCTGCAGCTCCCATTAGGTTATAATGCTGCTGGTGGTTCTGTGGCTATACAGAAACAAGAGATCCCTTGCTATCTGCTGAAAGAATGAATTGCTGCAGCTTCCACTAAGGAGCTGTGAAATAAAACAATCCCTTGGGCACAGAGGGTTCAGTAACTCCCCTATCACATGCAACAGGGCCATGTCCTTTGCATCAAACATGCTCAGGAGGAGCCATTCCACCTGCAGCTGTGCAGCTCTACCAGGGTCAAATGTTGGAGAATTTCCTAAAATCCTGAAAGGATTTTAGTGCCTGACTTTGAAAGGAAGACACCAGTGCTTCTGTTGATGAACTTGGCACTGTAAAAGCTATTGTTGAGCACTTAGTGGCCATTCCACTAATTTGCAGAATGTCAGAGGCTGAAGATCACAATTAGCTGCATTTCATCCAAATGGTCTATTTTAGGCATATGTTAAGTGCTCCTCTGTTGTGAAATATCAGTATCCCACCTTCTTAAAAAATCTCTGACTAGTTTGGAAGAAAGAGATGAGTCAGTGTGAAACTGAACTGGTCTAAATTAAATCAATGGATGTTTTCTTGGTAAGTGGACCAAAACCGAAAGCTATTAAGACCAAGCATTGTTCTGACTTTCTCTAGGATAAGAATTATATGGCTTTTCTCTGCTTGTCTACACTTTAGAATTTGGGTTGGAAGGAACCCCTAAAGGTCCTCTAGTCCAACCCCCCTGCAGTAAGCAGGGATAACCTCAACTAGATCAACTTGCTCAGAGGCTCATCAAGACCCACCTTGAGTATCTCCAGGGATGAAGCTACTTTGGAGGGTAGGTGTTCTGTATTTTGAGAGCATGGGTAATCACAAAAGGAGGAAGAGGTGTACATTCTGGTGAGATAAAAGTGCACCTGGCTGACATCAGGAATCCTTCCTCTCATCAAGGGAGACCTCACAGAATTGTGCATCTGAACTTCAAAATATGTTAATGCAATTAAGGATGCACTTATGCTGAGCTTTCCTTTTGCTATTTATAGTTCCAGTGGAGGGGGGGGGAGGCTTGGGCATTTATTTGGAGTTTTTTCGGGTTTTTTGCAGACATGTTGTAATTTGAAGAAAGATCCCAAATGATGGCGGGCCGAGTGTGTGTTTGTGAGTTAAAGAGAATGAAGGAAAACTAAGCCAGCTATCAAACTGAAGAGCAAATCCAAAGCAGGGGATACTTGGCAGTGATTATATATTTGAAAAGACAGAGAAGTTCTGTGAGACTTTGTCATAGATGGGGAAACCAGGCTTTGTTGCTCTGCTTCATTCCATCAGCACAGTCCACTTCTCCCTTACTGAGTGAGCCATCCATGTGGGGACTGACTCTGTCAGTGTGGTTGCTGAGGGTGAAAGATAAAAATAACCTCTGCTTTTTCTAAGATTATTTTTAGCCTGGAATGCTTAAGTGATCTGGTTTACAGTGTTACTTGACAGGCTGGTCAGGCCAACTGGGAGTACAGGCAGCTTTGGGCTTTGATGTCAGATCTAGCCCATGATGGGACTGCACCTTTTAAATGCTTCATTTATCTGTTGGGTTTTGGGTTTTGGTTCTGTAAGGAAATTTGAACACAAAGTGCATGAAATCTGAGCTGCCAGCCTGACTGTTGGTGTTGTGGGTGCATGCATAAGATGGAAGGCATCTGGCTGCAGCTCTGCTCAGTGCTGAGCACAGGTAGGAACTTGGGGTTACAGAGTTCCAGTAATGGTGCTTCAGTGCCCTGCTGGATCTCAGAAATAATTTGTAATCACAGCACAGGTCTTTCCATGAGGCTCTGATAAGGTAAGTCCATGGCAAGGGTATAGAGAAGATGTCATGCTCTTCCCCGGGCCAAGGAACCTTTCCTTTCAAAGGCTGGGTCACCCTCTTCCAAGGCCCCTTACAGCCACATGGAGAAGGACACACAGGTCCATTTCTGCCTGCCCAGGTCTGAATTGTGCAGCCTAAAGGAAAGCAAGCAGATACCCCTTAGCTGGCCATCTTCAACTCTCTTGAGGTTAGCTCAGCATTGTGCCTTGCTCAAGCAATGTGTTATTACCCAGTATTTGATGGAAGTGGCTCTAAAGAAAAAAAATCACTAAGGTGGAGATTTGTCAGTTTAGGATGAGTTTCCACAAGCTATCAGGTGTTTTACCCATACAGCAACTGTGAGGATAACATTAGTGGTGTGTATCTGATATTCCTTTCAACATGACTTGGGTAGGCAGCAGCTGAATTGGTTACACCTAGTGGTAAGTGTTGGAGATGATGATGAGCTAACACAAGCTCTTATTTATAATTTACTGGATGACTTCTAGAACTTTGACATATCTGGTCGTGTCTCAGGCAGCTTTTCAAGATGTGTTTTAGCTGCCTGTATCCCCACACATCAAAGCCACCAGAAATAACAGAGTATCCTTGTGAAGTTCTGCATTAGGCATTTCTTTTATATGGGAAATGGAGAGTGAAAATGTGTTTATTATCCAGCTTGGGTATTATGCAATGAGAATTTATGAAATCCCAAACTTGTTCTTACTCTCCATCTTCCATTCCTAAACCAAATGCTAATATAGTTCAGCATTTTCACAGTGCAGATATCTCCATATAGTTGTGCTTTCGTTTCTTTTTAATTCTGCTGAAAATCTGGGTATTCATGGATCCATTTACTTCAGGCATATACTAACATATATATAGTCAAACTGATCAGCTCATATGAAGCACAGCTGCTGAGAAGAAAAGAACAAAAATAGAGGTGATTTCCTTTGGAAAAATGGCAGCTTTTGATAGTTTTGATTTTTTATGTAACATGGACAAACACTTGTCCACTCTGAGCATGCAGAACTTCTGTTTGCTCAGATACAAGCAGCCACTGAGATCCTACACTGTTAAACCAAACTCTTCCTCTGAAGAGTAGCTGAAACAAGGGGATTATTATCCATACATCTAACTTTTTTAAAAAGTCACCTAAAGACCACTGACTTCTTTATGATTTTCTTATTAGAATAATCTTCTTATTCTGAGAGGAATTCATTAGTAAAGTAACATATCAAGCATTTGTCTGTGGTCTACTGAGTCATTTCACATCATGTGTTGATACAGAAACCAGAGGATTCTGTCTGATTAATTACCTTGGACATATTAGTCATGATGGTCTCAATTATTCAAATAACTGCAATAAGAAAAATAATACTATACATTTCTTTAAAATTAAGAATATTTTGTAACAATGGCCATTCCTTATACACAGGTATAATAGCGAGAGGTCAGGAAAAACACATAATTTATTTTTGTTAGAAAATGTCAAAACTTCTCAGAGAAAAAGTTACCATAGGTGTTTCTAGGTCTTATTTTAAAAGCAAACTAGTTTCAGCTGAAAATTGCACCACCCTGGGCTTTTCTTACCATGTCTTGATCTCCCTATATCTTTTAATTCCCGAATAATTCCTGATACTTTTCTTCTTGCTCTCCCCATCAGAGATACCAGCCCAGTTCCTTGATGTTTTTCCAGAGCATGTGTCACACTTAGAGGGAGGAAATACCAGACTGGTGACAACTTCTTGTCAGTGCACAGGGTACTCCAGCCAAGAGCACCTGACATGCACTTGAGGACTTCAGCCTCTGAAGGGACATTGCTTCAACCCTTTGCAATGAGTGGAGTGCAGTTATAAAGGAGAGCTGTGCAGTCCCTTCTTATTTGCACTGTTTCCCCTCACTTTTGGATGTAACTCCTCTCAAAGGCTCAAATTTCTTTAATGAGATGTGCTGGCTTCCTGGGCTTGTGTGTATGTGATCATTCTAGTGAAAGAACAAGTACCTTAAAGCTACTGCCAGGTTTTGATTGCCTGTAATCATCAACATAGCTTTATAATTGGGGAGAACATTATGATTTGACTCATTATGCAGCTATCTCCAGAGAAGAAGGAAGTATTTCTCTTCTGAGGAGGAAATTAGGATGAGTAATAGATGGTGCTGAACAAAGTTACATAGCAAAGGAAAAAATTCCTATTAGGACAGTGTATTACAGCCTCTTACTGACCTACACATGCACCTTTTCACACCTTTGGATTTTCATAATACTTATAGTTTCCAAAATGCTTTCAGCATTTTAACCAGCGACCAAATAAGTATCACTTTGCAGTATAACATGGAAGACCAGAGTACCACTTAGGCTTTGTGTCGCTTCCTCTGGCAGTGTCTGAAACACATTAATCAGGAGTTGGTGAGTTACAGTTCATGTCATTGAAGACAATCCATCAGGAAACTGGAAGTCCACACTTACAGGCTGGAGAAATCACTTAAGGGTAATGGTGGGAGGTCCAAATTTGTGGGAAGATGTAATATGAAGGACAAAGAGGGCTTGAATGTACTCACCATGCTACATTTAGAAAGAGGCCTTAATATTGTCATGTAGATGAGATTAAAAATGAGACTGCACACTTTAGTTTGTGTGAAAAGGAAGCGTGACAGGAGCAAGCTTTTGCAGTCTCTTTCCACTTCTCTTTTTTTCCTTTCCTCAAGAGCATTTAAAGGGAAAAGTACCAGGGCATCCTGAAGCACTGAGCTGTGAACAGCACTTACTGTGCTGCTGTTTCAGCCCAAACAGGGCTCTGCAGTACCCATCCATAAAGGCTATAAAAGATTCATTCACTCTCCTGCTTGGTTTTCAGCTATTATTAGACATTCAGAGACCTCCTTACATGCCTTGTAAAACTTACAGAAATCACAGTGTTTGGGAATCTCTCTAGTCAAGTGCATGCCTTTTCTGCCCAGGATGGCTATGCCTCTGCTATTGATTGCTATGAGAAGCATTTCACTGCCATGAAAACCTTTTATGGGGGTTGAATTTCTAGTCATTTCCATGCTTATTTGTTATTCCTTACTTTGTTGTATTTACTCCTCACTGTTTTTGTTTAGCTAGCATCCTGCCCTTCTCTTTTTCTCTCCATTTCCAAGGCCCAGGTCTGCAGCCAGGCACATTCCAGTGATGAGAAAAGGTTGCTGTGATCAGCAAAAGTAATCAGTGTTGGTTGGAGATAAGAAAAAAATCAGTAAAATAATTTCCTCTAGTTCTGCTTTGCCAGAAATACGACTTTGCTTTATGATGCTCCAGCAGAACTGGAAGAACACATCCACCAGGTGTGTCCAGTCCCTTAACCCCATCTCAGACCAGGCAAAGAGCTGGATCCATTTGTGCTTTCATCCTCCACAAGCAATTCAGCTTTCTGTTTCTGGTAGTTAAAACATTTAAACCATTTTGGATAATGAGTGATCCCTAAAATCTGGTATACTTTAATGACGAGCTTCAATTGTAAATGAAGGAATTGTAAATATTAACAGGATATGAAGGTACCCCAGAGGACCACACTTATTATCAATAAGAAAGACACTTTGAGGTACTCACCCATTTCGGGACTGTGGGATTGCAGCTTCAAAATCCTCTTTCTCTTCCTGATGTGAGGAGATCACACTTGAAGGGTAATCTTGGGAATCCTCCCTGAGCCCTTCTGCCTCCCAATAGCCTTCTTCCCTGTGTGACAGAGGAGTCCTCTGGGGGTATGCAGAAGTTTCATAAATTTGTGGCTTTGAGCTGTGGACTGACCCATCAGGATCCCCATGATGGTCTGGATGGCTGAGCAGCTTTGCCAATCCTATTGTGTTACAGATGAGCAAAAGCTTCACGAGCATTGTGGGATTTTTTCCCACCTGCCTCTTGTTCTCTTCTCTGAAGCTCAGCCTGGATTAATTCAGGATTGCCCCGGCAGCATTCTTTAACTGGAAAGTTGGAAGAAGGAAGGAAAAAAAAAAATCTTAAAATCGTAACAAAGAGCGGAAAAAGCTTTTGACCCTCCCAGCTACTGTGGAAACGTCGGTGGCTATGGAACAATGTGAGTCTGGTTCCTGTGTGGGGCTCAAACGTCTCTGACAGAGGGGGTGGGGGAAAAAGGTGGTAGGAATATAGCTTATTCAAGGAACTTCTGAGCTTGGCTGCCTTCTAAAGTTATCTGTGAACAGGAACTCAGCTTTTATCAACTGCCTTCTCCCTCTGGCACAGGAAAAGGATGTTAGCTTAAAGAAAAGGAAGAGAAAAGAAAGGAAAGGAAATATTGAGTGGTGTAACAGACTCTAGTTATGGTGCCAGAAAATGGCACAGACTTGCCTGCACCAGTGTCTGCACATCTTTTTTGGTAAAATATAAAGGCTGAAATACCCTGACTTTGGCAGCAGAATATTCATGGTATGTGCAACAAATTATGGGCACTAAGGCAAATACACATCAAAGACCTCACAAAGATACATGTTTTGTGGGTTGTCTAGTAGCTTTGTACTCTGTTCCCATCAGAATGGAAGAGTTTAATGAATTAGTTCTTCAGAGAGATTGGGATTATTGAGCATTTTTAAGAATTTGTTTGGCTTGTCATCTCTGGATCTCACAGCTTATTTTGTTGTGCATTTTTATTTAGTGTCACAAAAAACACCTGCCAAGAGCTGCTGTAAAGAGCTACCTCAATCACCAAATCCTAAAAATAAATGAAAAAAAATTACTTTTTAAGCTTGGATTTAGTTTTCTTACTTGTTTTGCTTTACTTGATGGTGCTGCTTTGAGTTTCGTTGCCATCATGAACTCTATTTCTTTTGTCACAGTCTCACAGGATGAGGTGCCCTGGCATTTTTAAAGAACAAAATCAAAGAGAATAATGATCCACTGGCAAACCTGATGGTAATTTGGTGCAGGACTGGTAGATTATGTCTCAGTTTGAGCACAGCCCAAAGTTCAGCACATGGTACAGAGCATTAAATGTAAAGCTTTACTGGAGTCATTCCAGTGTCAGCTGAAAAATAAAATAGAGGGTAAAATCTCTCTAGGATTTTTGAAGGCTTTGTTATTGAAGGCTATGGATTTTCATCTCCTTGTCATTGGTTGGATCTTTACCCTCTTCTGACTGCCCAATTTTAAGCTTAATGAAAGTAGGCAGTAAACCACAGAAATGCCCTGACTGACCTGTGACAGCCAGTGCTGTGTAAGAGTAATTCAGCCCTAGGGCTGCAACAGAAGCACATGGAGCAAAGCAGAGAGAGATTTTGATAATTTTAAGGGCAAAACCTGCTGTTGTAGTCTCTCCTCCAGGGAGATGAAATCACAAATTTTGGACTGAAGGCTGAAAAGAAATAAGCAACTTCCCTTGGTTCCTTCCTGCTGCTCTTATTTCAGAATGGTGTGCATCCTGTTATAATGCATGCTAACGTCTGAATATTTTATGTGCTGTGTTTCACATACAAGTGTTCCTTTCTTACAACTAACTGGATGTGACCTAAGTGCTACCTATATTTACTTAATAGGACCCCTTACTGGGATGGAACAAACATGAGACAAACTAAACAACAGGCTTATAACCTGAACTGCTGTGTGATTGTGGCTTGCCAAAAAGTGATTTTTATACTACAGATACTAAAGTTACCCTGTTTGTGACCCTGGGTCACAGAGAATTGGGTGGCAGGGATCACACAAGACCCTGTGGACTTGTTTTCAATATAGACATTGTCTCTTGACTTGTCTTGACCCAGCCATTAAATCTTTATTCTTCATGAATGTGACACCTCCTAAATGGTGGGGCAGTGTTTCCATGGCTTGAAACATCTGCTGCTCCTTCTGGTGCAAGAGCCCTTTCTCTGGGTGTTTGTAGTGCTGCTGCCTACAAATGCAGCAATTGGGAGGCACAGATCACTCCTCCATTTGCAAGTTAATAATTGAGCACGACTTTTTGGTAGCAGTTAAGAAAGATGCTGTAATATTGAGCATGTTAGGGAATCATGCCATGAGCATGTGGAAGATATGAATTATTCAAGGGACCTACCTTACTAAACAGCATTAATTAAGATTTCTTGCTAATAACTGTCCTGATTTGGGGTGTTTGAACTCAGGTTATACTGTTGGTTCTTAAAATTTAATTTATTGGCTGTAATACCTTTTTCTCTTAGCATCTGTAGAAGAGCAGGTACCAAGAGTACCCATTTAGGAACACGATGCATCCCAACCTTGCCTCTTTTTTTTTGAGCTGGTGCCTCAGCATAGAACCAGGGAAAACAGACACATAGAGGTCACTTGCAGTAATGATTTGCTCATTGAAGTCTCTTCTAGGAGGTACCTACTGGATGAGAAAGGCAGTAGTGCACCAGCTAGAATGAACAGATACCTATTCACTGTTCACCTGCCTAATTTAGGCTTGGGATACCTTATGGATCTGAATGTTACTGCTGGAATGGAGGAAATGAGTGAGACAAAAATCTAAAACACAGTTATTTACAAATAAGAGTTACTCCGAATATATAGTTGAAACCCTATCAGTAGGGTAAACCTGATTAATAGCAGTGTGGAGGTGTTTGGAGCTAACCTGATATTTCTCAGAAGTTTCTAGCAGTTTTCAGAACAGCTAACAAAAAAACCCCATGCTACTACTTCTTATTTTGGCAAATAAATTTGACAAGTGACAGCCACCATTCCTCTACTCTCAGTCCCCAGTCATTAGCTTTTTTTCTCTGTCCTTATTTATGAAAGTATTTTTCCCCCAAGTATTTCTTAAAAAAGCTTCTTCAAACCATTTTTAGTCTTGAAAGGGTTGATATTGCCAGCTACACCAGAGTCATCAGAATGCCCTGGGATCTTGCAGGTAACTGTTAGGAGTACCCTTGCCTTACCTGATAATTATAATCATTTCCATTGAACACAGCTCTTAACCTCCTTCATTGTTGCCCACCCCAACAATTCAAGGTCCCATTTGCAGTTCCATAATCATGTTGTCACACAGCATCACTCTCCTGGATAATCTGTGTAAGATGTGAAATCACATCTTGGCCTCTCTATTTGTTTAAGAGTCAGAGGCCTGCAGCTACAGTTCAATAGGGTAATCTCACAGTAAACACAGCCAAACAATATGCTTGATAAATGACTTGGATGGACTTGGAAATCAAACACACTGGCAGTCAGTTTATCTGTGGAGAAAGAAATTTAGAAACCTAATTTTCAGTAAATAGATTGTTTTCTTTGCTTGTTTTGTATCTTCCCAGATTGAATGCCTGCTCCGTAGTGCTTTTAAATCTTTATTATAGCCTTAAATTAAGAATAGGTGATTCTAAAAGAAAAAGAAAAAGCTTCAGAAAAACTGTTTGAAAAGCTAGAATTATTTTTAATGATTATTATTTTAATAAGCACGTATTGGTTTAGATTCATACATCCCAGCTCCTAATTTCTGAAGTAGGCTGACTAACTGGGAAGACAAATCACCCAGTTGTGCTTGTAGCTGCTCAGCAAGGAGACAGCTTCTCATTAGGCAGTGATTTTCAGACCCAGAAAATGCTGTCTCATTCCCTGCCCTGCCTGCCTCTGCCCAGGCAGCAGCTCCAGGGAGCACGGGGAGCAGAGTTCCAGAAGAGGGGCTGCTGGGCCAGGGAGGGTTCCTTTCAATGGTCTGTACTTCAGAAGAGGAAGATGAATTCTTGCCAATTATATTTTTATTAATTTGCTGAAATTGCTATCAATGGTATTCAACAGTAGTCAAGAAAAAGACTGCTGAGTGCTGTCCTGGCAGGACTCTGCTCTCTGGTTGAATGCCTGAGAAACGTCTCATCCGTCTGTCTGTCCGTCAGCCTTCACGGGCTGAGGAAATTCCTTATTAAATATGCAAACATACACACAGAGATTCGAGATTTAAACTGTTTTGCCAGGAGGATGGCAGACAGAACTGCTTGTTTTTGTTAGGGCATGAAAATTAATGGTCTGAAACAGTTCTTTTGGCATTTTGAAGTTTTCATAAATAGAGGGAGGAAGAGAGAGGAAGGGCTTCTGTTTACACAGAGCGAGGTTTGATCCTGGTAATGTTAGTATTATTCTCCATACAAAGTCTTCCTGAACAAAGGATATTTACCAGCCACAAAAGCAGTCTGTCTTTCCTTTCCTCACCTGTCTTTCAAACCTCATGCACCATTTAAATACTTCAATAGAATATGACCAAGCCCCAGTCCTCTCACCCAGTGAGATGCTTTTGTTGTCTGATAGACTTCAGTGTAAATTCATGGTTAAAAGTTTTGTTTGTAAGTTGAAGGTTATGGTTTTGTGGCAATTGGGTAAATTGAGGAGTCACAAATTAAGTAAAATCCTGTTTTAATCTGTTGCAGACAGATAAAAGGCAGCAGAGGGCAGGGAATCTTGGTTTCTGATTTGTTCTTTTCCTTATGTTTGTGCTTCAGGAGGTATATGTGAATTGGACAGGTCGTGCCCATGTTCTAGAATGAATGGCAGGCAATGCACAGGCCTGGCTCCAAATATTAGCCCCTGGCACCCAGGGAAAGGTTTAGGCATGTGGGAGATGGGGAACTGCACCTTTCAGTGACTCTCTAAAAACAAACAAGCCTGAACAAACAGAATTCAGACTTTAAATGAACAACAGTTGGATGGTTTGTCACTGCATAACTCAGGTTGAGACTTTCTTTTGCTATTATGCAGATCAGCTAAATGTTTGTGAGATAGATATTTGTTTATAAAGTGATATGAATGAAACTCAATAGAAAAAAGTAGGAGCTTAATGTCTAGTTTGGCTGAATTCTCCCCATCATCCCAAGGTCAGTAAGAGAGAAAAAGAAGTTGCCAGTTGAGGTGAAACTTGGGTTCTCTGAATTGCTCACTGGAATATCTTCACTTTAGCTGCTGATTATGCTTTTTAATACAATGGGGAAAATTCTTTTGCAGGAACAAATTTGAAATGCTCACAAAATCTGAATACCAAGTTTGTTTACATTGACTCCTGTTGGTAGATTCACCTGGGGCATGTTTGGCAACAAATCAGAACTGAACCCTCTGCTTAGAATGTGGTTAGAATGGTTGCCATGGGGTGGGAAGCCTTCAGAAGCCATCATTGATGCTTGCCCTCTATAGATCTCCTGTGACACTGTCCTGAGTCCGGAGCTTTCCTAAAAGGTGAAACAAAGCCTGTGCAAACTGCCTGCAGCCTTGGGAGTGATCCAACAGCATTTAAATGCCTTAAATGACCTCTGTCTGAAGGTCACTGGGAGAGGAGAAGGCAGGAAAGGAGTATCCCACTTGAGCACTGGCTCATTCAGTCTGGTGATGAATCATGCTTAATGCTTCTAGGTGGCTTGATACTTCATGTGGTTTTTACCTTTTATAGCAATGCAAAGTGTGTAGAATTCAGTTGTACAAATCACAATGACAGAACAAGAGCTCAAGAATAAACAAAATATTCTTCTTATTCAGCCTTGCCAGGCTAGGCGTCCTCCTGAAAATACCAGAAAAATCCCATTACCCTGGGAAGTGCTGTGGTCTGCTTTAATGCTCTTTGAAAGCCCTGTGAAAAAGAAAATGGTACCCATAGCAATTAGCAAGGATGGCAAGTTTACTTTCTACCAAATGCAGTAAACAAGACTCCTGCCCTGTGCCTAATGAAATGAGTGGGAGTCTTACAGCTGACTCAGAGAGCAGTTGCCTTAAACCAGTGGTCATGTGATAGAATAAGACACATATATCTTCAATTTAAGGATACGCTGGGAGCAGAAATGGGCAGACATGCTTCTTGGATAGCAGTCAATCAGCCACTCAAAGGAAATTTGCAAAGATGGTCTGAAACACCTTTTTTCACTCCTTTCTGCAAAAGCTCTAATAATAATTGGAATATTGTGATGGCCTTCCTCTGAATCTTGCACTCTTTTAAATTAACAATTGATTAATATATTTGCCTGTCAGAGATTTAGCTCCTCCTCTACATTCATGTGTAAATTTGTTCTTCATTTAGAAGTAGGAAGACCCATTTGTGAGAAAAAGGTTAAGAAATCTGTGTTATCTTCCAGATCAACACTCTTTCAATTGTTTCAGTATGGAATATAAAGCACTCACAAAAACTGAAGAAATAAGCTCACTACCAGAGTAAGAGTGTGTCTGCACAGACATGTCATTTTGTATTCATACTTTTGTCTTTTCTCTGTAGTCATTCTCCTTCTGACCCTTCCAGGCTGATAACTTCTGGCAGCAGTGGTGTACAGGCCATGCTGTTGTGGTGTGCTACCTTCCTATAATGCAGTTAAACCTGAATTTTGTATTCTGTTTGCCTGGTAAGGAAAAGCAGCCAAAGCTGGTCAGGGTTTGTGCCCAGAGACCAGTGCTCCATGGCTTCCATAGTTTCAGATAGGGCACCATTAAATAGTTATGCTAACAAATAATTACCTTCTGGCACCAGCAATTGCTGCCATGGGTGCTTGCACTGAGTCTGAGTTTGTGCTAGTGGGATAGCAGCTGGTTTGGGTCACTCAGAATCAACTTCAGAAAACAATTGAGCTTGACTTCAACTTTGAGCACATTAGGATATCCAGCTGTGGTTACTGATCAAATGTTTTGGTGTTTTTCCTGTCAAGGCCTTGAGTCTGGATGGATCTTCTACACAAAGTGTGAGTTCTCCCCAGCTGGATGATTTCCTTGCCCCGCTGCAGCACAGAGCTCCGACGTGTGGGAAATGTCACCTCGCTCCGCAGTGACACAGCTCTGTCTGCAGCAGCTCAGAGAAACAAATAGGAAACAGGATTTCCCCTAACAGGCATCTGACTTTTCAGAAATGAGCCATTGTAATGGGATGTGCAGCTGAGCAAAATCCATCATTTATATTAAATGCCTTGAGGGATCAACTTCAGTCTTGACAAACGTGGCAATGGAAACTCCAGCTCCTTTCCCTTGAGCACCAAGCTCTAGCTGGTTCCCTTTTTTCTCTCAGTATTTACTAGAAATAATGTTATGTTTTTGTGCTGGTTGGGTTCTGGTAACTTCCAGACCAAGAAACCTGACCCCATTTGTTTGTGAGAAGCACTCCCAGCTTTACATGCTCTCCAGCTTCTGAGAGCCCAGGAGAGCTTGTGTTTGCCTCCTGCTGCAGCCTCGGGGAAATGTTCTTTCAGGAACTCAGCTCTTTAGATAAAAAGTCTCCCTTCACATGAGAGCATCTTTGAGTGAAAGCAATGCAGCACACTGTAAAAGCTATATCTGTCTGGAAATTTTCCAGACAGTCCCTTACCTACCACTGTCCTCCTTCTCCTCCTCTCCCCCTCCCTTCTTAAACCTTCCCAAGCAGATCCATATCATTAATATTTCAGCATCATCTGTTCACAGGCATTGGCTACACTGCAGTGTGCTTCATCAATAAGAGCCAGTGAAGGCTGTGAGGTTTGCCACACTGCCTTCAGCCAGCCAGGGAGCAAGAGCAAAGGCAGAGACTGGCAGAGGAGTTGAGGATCTAGCCAGGGTGAAGCTGTGTGTTGCAGCCTGGGTCTTGAGGTGCTTTTTGCTTCTGTCCCTCACTCAGATCACCCAGGTAATACCCTAGCCAGCAAGAAGGATGGATGTCTTTAAGAAAGGTTTCTCCATCGCTAAAGAAGGTGTGGTGGCTGCTGCAGAAAAGACCAAGCAGGGAGTGACAGAGGCTGCAGAGAAGACTAAAGAAGGGGTGATGTATGTAGGTAAGAGACAATTATTTTCAATTTACATTTGAGCTACAGATTGTCTTTGAGAAGGTCTGGGGAAATTATATTGCGGCTGAAGCTTGGGTTGAATGGCAGGAGGTCTGGATAACATCCTTAGCTCTGTCATACAGTGCTAAGCCTGAGGTGTCACATTCTTCCCGTTGCCTCAGTTTCCCCAGCTATAAATTAGACATAGGAATGGCCACAGCTGCAGGGAAGGCAGAACTTATTGCTCCCTGTAGCAGCAGGTGCCCAGGTGGAAGGTTTCTCTTAGGACTGTTCACTGATGGTGAGTGCAAGTCAGTCCCTTTCTGAGCATCCAAGCACTGATCCCCACCTCCCCTCTCTGCTGCCAGACACATGCTGAGGAGCTTCTCAGAGGAGCCAGCAGTGTTATCAAGGGGCACTGCAGGATCCAGTGTGTTTTCCCCTTGAACAAACTGTTTTATCCTGAAATCCTTTGGTTCACCCATCTTTTTCATTCCCCATGCACACATTAATCTTGCTTTACAAGAGATAACCAAATTCATTTTGCCCAGAGGACAGAATCTGGAAGCCAGACGTCTGGAATCCTGCTAGAGACCTTTCTCACAGTTACTCTTGTGCCGTTTCAGAAACCTCCCCTTCAAGGTCACCCTTGAATCCCGCTATCTGCACTATCTAGGTCGTGTAATTATATGGGTGGATTATCAGATACTCCTGTTGCTATAAAATCTATGAAGTCAAAGTTCCCAAGACAGATGACCTCGATGCTGATTACTGCACCTCACGCAGCATTTTATATTTGCTAGATGTGGGAGTGAAGGCTTTTAGTTCTTTTTTTAGCAGGAAAGTTTACACACAGACTCTGCCTGCTGTGCTGCCACAACATTCACAGCTGTATGTGGCTATTATATTTAAAACAGTTAGACTGACAATAGCTCCTGCTACTTGTAAATTGTAAATGAAAGACAAATTTTATGCCTAGCAGATCTGGTAATATTTCAATCCTGAATTTTCAGACAGTCAACTATTGACATGCTGTGAATGGATGTCTGTTCACATTTCAGTTTGAAGCTGATTGGCAAGTTAAAGCTAAACAGCATCCCCAGAAATAATTAAACAAACCACAGCAACTGAAACACCAGCCTGAGAAACCTCACATTCAGGTGTCAAATTGTGGCATTGCTACTGCTCCAGTTGCTTCCTGGTATGAGTGATGTCGGAAAAGATTATTCCAAATTTTTATACATAATTCCCCATCTTTGTTCAGCCACATTGCACGTCTCTGTACTGACCCATTTTTCCTTTCTGCACAGTCATGAGGTACCAAGTCTTCTCATGGGATTCTAACCTTTTCAATAAAGTTTTCTAAAAGTCTTCATAAAACTTCAGTCTCTCAGTGAGGATCAAATAAGGATCAAGGTGAAGATGAAGTGCTTTCTGGGGTTTTTTTCTTCCTTTTGTTTTATTGGTTGTTTTGGTATACTGCCAGTTCCTGCCCCGTCATGCACTGGATATGGCTTTGGATGAGTCAGCTCCTGTTGCACACCAGGGGATGCTCAGCCCTTTGAGGAATACTCAGTCTTTCACAGACAGGAAAAGCAAAGGCCAGATGCTGATTAGCTCAGAGAATTGATTTTTAAATAGAGAAGGAGGAGGCCAGGTATATTGATTAAAACTGGAGTGATTAGTATGTTGCCTGTGCCATGTTTTCTCAGCCTGTAACACACGAACATTTAATCAGAGCCCTTAATTCAGCCTTCCTTACTCCTTCTTTCTCACAGCCCTATCCTAGCAGGTTGGTCTGGAGCATTATGTTGTGCAATCCCAGATTTTTGGATGCTAGGAGAAAATAATACTCAAATAAAAGCTTGAGGGTCTTTTTAGAAATTTGTGCGGGGTAATGGATTAGGTGGATCCCTGCTTTGCATTCAGGTTTGTGTTAATTCATCACTGACTCTCCAAGGAGGATTCCAGATGTCTGAGCACAACCACCACAGCTGCTGAGTCACTTGCTGCTGCCCCAGGAGGAAAAAAAACATTCAGAGGCATCCGCCTGGAGCTGATGGTGTCATCAGGACTTTGCAGACACCTCTCTGTCCCTCCTCTCTGAGCCAGGCAGATTCACTTCCCACATCCCAAGCCTGGGGTGGCTGTCTGCTGTGCTGACACTGCAATGCAGATCACAGCTGGAGATGCTGCCATGGCTGGGGCAGTTCTGAGCTGCAGCACTGTGTGGCTGGCTGGATGTGTCAGGCAGAGCAGGGGGGTGCATGGAAAGAGACAGAAATCCTGTAGCATGAGCTACCTTTGCACTTAGTAAAATCGCACTCTGCTCTCTCAAATGTGACACCCTCCAGATACACCTAAGGCACTGTGGGTTCCTGCACTCTGTGTATCCAGAAGTTAATTCAATGGGCTCTGTTTCATTTGGTTTAGTTAGGGGCAGAACTGATGCTGAAGTTAATTAACAAAGATGCTGCAAAGCTGCATCAGTCTGTTGAGTGTAATGTCATTGGTACTGTTTAATATTATCATTCAGGAAGCCTCAACAAAGAATGCACTTCTAGTTTTCCAGAATGGCCTCCAATTGTTTGTGTCACAGAAAGCCCCCATGCACCCCAGGATCTACATAAACAAAGTGGCTCCAACAAAAACTCCTTCAGGACTTACAGAACATCATAAATATCTTTTTCCACTACAACTCTTTTCCCCCTTGCATGGTGCTCCATCACCTTGGTCACACCCTTGTGACACCAAAGCTCTCTGAGATGTCTCACAGCACTTGGAAGAGGCAGGATGCATGAACTTTTAATTTGATATACAAAAGCTGCAGGCAAGGATTAATGAGGGAAATGAGATTGAACATCAGGTGTTTGCTTTCTGATTCAACAGATGAGGGTTGCAGGCAAGGCTGTGCACCAGAAAGTCAGATTTCTGTGGTGCATAATGGATGCTGAGCCTGAGTCATTGGGTGTGGTGGGGAGAGCGGGTGAGGCAGATGAGGCAGATGAGGCACATTGTCCCCAGGCTGCAGCCATGGCACTTCCCAGTGCCCTTGCTTCTGTCATGAAATAGATTTGGGTATTTTCTGTCAACCTGCATCCCTCCTTTCTGAAATTATTTTCCATCAGAAAAAAAATGGCACTCACTCACTCCCCTCACCCTGAAAAAAAAATTTAATCCCAAGTAGTCATCTTAAATCAAAAGTCTGTTAAAAAATACACAGAAGTGCAACTCTTGTCTCACTAAGCACATTTACTGCAAAACTAAAGTGTAGTGTACCACATTATATACTTTGCTTACTTAACAAGTGCTTTTTGACCAGAAAACAGCAGAGGGCTAAGCTTGATCTGGATGTCAAATCAATATTGTGGCAGCCTGTAGCATGGGGAGTGAAACAGAAGCAGGATGGCATCTGAAGTGTGTGCATCTGGCCTGACTGGGAGCTCATGTTTGTGGCTTGAGGCTTGAACCTGTTCAGCTCTCTGCTGTACTTCTCTATGTGTTTGTGTGTCATGGACATCATTATTAAATCCAGCTTTGAACAATGCCTTCTTATCATTAGGAATTGTGGTTTACAGAAGTAAGAACTGTAAAGTACAAAGATTTTGTCTCTTCAGTTTTGATAGGGTTTGGGAGGGTGAAGGGAAATGCTGAGGGCATGCTGTAGTATAGCAGCTTTGTTCTGCCCAGGCAACCAGCACAACTACCAGAATAAATCAAGAGTTGAGAACTACATTCAATAATACTTAATGTGTATCACATCATATAGAGCTGGGCTGGATCTGTTGTTATCAGAGCACTGCAAGTGTTTTGCTTTTCAGGCTGTTAGTGAACACAAGGTTTTGTTTCCAGTTGATTTCTTCTACCACACCAATGGATGCCCCAGTGCCTTGGGAGTTAAAGATCTGCCTGACTCTATTTCTGTCATTCTGACAATTGGCCATAAAAATCCTTTTGTTGTATCAGTTGAAAAGGTAGCCTGTATAGGTGCAAATGATTTACATAATACAGTAAAGTGAGACCAGTGGAGCCTTTTGGCATGTGTTTGTTAAACTTCCAGTAGAGATAAATCTCATGCTTTAGATTTGAGATGTGGAAAAGCATCTTGTTACTGTTTGATCTGCTCATCTACTGTATGATTAAAGACATGCTACAGGATACAAACAGAAGGTATGTATAGCAGGTCACTTGCAGGAAAACCGCAGAGATTAATTATTCCTTAAGGGCTACTTGTGTTGCACACTGAATGCCCTCACATCCTGTTAGCTTTTCTGCCTTGAGAATAGCAAGATAAATTACAATGTAAGCATAAGTATGGTGTACTTTCATAATCTGAGATAAAACCATCTGTATTATATGTGTTGCTGTGAGTAGGCTCTTACAGCCCAGGCTGAGACACCAAAACAGGACTCTAGTTAGTAGGTGTATAATAGGTGGGTGGTTGTTCTGTAAATTCAGCCTAAAGTTTGTCCAGAGATTTTATTAGAGGTATAGAATGAAGCTTTAAATGACCTCTGCAGCCAAGTGCCCTGCTGAAAGTCAGGGAAGATTCACAGCTTTGACTCCTTGTCTTGAAAGACTGAAGGAAGGAAGCCGGTGAGATTTTTACCAGGTTGCTTAACATACATTCATTTTTACAGTTAGCTTAAGCTTGACTGGTCTTTTCATTTTGGAAGTATTCCAGGGACAATTTCTCATCCTTCAGCATGCTATAATCCAGATTTTTCATGTCTAGGCATCCCCAGGCAATTTGCTGTTGAAGTTGTCCAACTCCTGACACAAAGATATCCACAGATTTCAGTGGGCAAAGAAGCTGATGCCTTCTGCTGTGTGAATGGTTTGTGTCTTAGCAGGAGGCACTGGTAGCTGTACCTTGTAAGAACAGAAAGCCACCCATGTCCAGCAACCAGAAGGTACTTTGCCAGGTAGCACTGATGACCCCTGTGTTTCCTTTCACAGGTACCAAAACCAAGGAAGGCGTAGTGCAGAGTGTGACCTCAGGTAAGAGCACAACCCGAAGGGGAATGTGGAAATCTGGGATGTGTTGCTGGACCTCCTGATAAAGCCATTGTTCCTGCCACATGGGAAGGACAAACCTCTGATCTGCGTGACCTTCCATTTGATGAGTGGAGGATGTCTGCCAGGAGAGATGGTTCCATGTCTGGCATTTGCAGGACATGTGGATAGGAGAAAATATTTACTCAGTAGAGTAGGTTCAAAAAATCTATGAAGTCTTATTTGACAGATTTGGATGATTCACAGAAATTTAAACATTTCACAGTGCCATGGGTGGGGATCTACTTGCATAGATCTACATAGGTCTTGCAGAGTCCTGCTGGACTAAAATGTTGGTCTGAGGGGGAGACTCCTGAGAGGGAGTCTAAAGCTCCAAGGCAGGGCAGGCATCTGTACTGCCTTGAAGAGAGATTAATGGATCCTCCTCCTTGGAGAGTTTCATGACTGAATTGCTTCTTTTTTCTGCTCAAATGTATTAAATAGAATGTACCTGGAATAAGGTCACGTGCAGTCCGCAATGCAGAATACCACAATCCTCTCTTAGCGTCTTATGGTGAATTTTTCATTCTCCAATTTCCCACAAAGACCAACAGGCTGCAGTGCTGCTCTCTGAGCAGCATTTTGCATCAGGCAAAACCCTCACGCACAGGATCTAAATTCAGACATGATCTCATATAAAAAGGTCCAAATAAGGACTCTACCAGAGCCAATTTCCTCTCTTACCTTGATGCAATAATTTTATTTTCCCGATGAGTCTGCCAGCCTTTTGGCAGTGCCTGGCTCACTGACTTTCTCATTTTGTTGAAATTCCAGTTGCTGAGAAGACCAAAGAGCAAGCCAATGTTGTGGGAGAAGCTGTAGTATCCAGTGTGAACACAGTAGCAAGCAAGACTGTAGAAGGAGCAGAAAACATCGTGGTCACTACAGGAGTTGTAAAAAAGGTATGTTTGTTTCTTCAGTCATGGGCATGACAAAAGAGTCACCTTTGGATTACACATAAAATACCTGCAGACATTGACACTTGATGGCTTTACCTATTCAATGAGAGGGTTTTTTGCAATATATACATTTATATAATTCTTAATGTTAGTATATGATGCTTAATATGTAACCACAGAATCATTTATTTTGAAAGGCACCTATTGAGATCATCTAGTCCAATCCCCTTAGGGGCACTAAGAACAGGTTGTCCAGGACCACATCCAGTTAGGTTTTGAACATCTCCGGGGATGGAGGCTCCCCAGTATTCTTGGAGAACCTGTTTCAGCATTTGACCACCCCTGCAGAAAAGAAGTTGTATTTTTTTGTGTTCAGATAGACACATTCACTGATTGATGCCTATGGTGTCTTGACTTCTTTTGCAGTGTAGAAAAGCCTTTCCCCAGACACCTGGGTAGAATTGTGGCCAGGCTGCAGTGAGCATCTGACTGGAGTCCGAGCTCTGGGATGTGTGGGGTGTGCAGGAGTTGGAGCAGGAGTTGGAGCTGAGTTCTTGCCCACCTGGCTGATGCCCATGCCCCAGTCAGCCAGAGAGCACCATCAGCCAAGGCAAAGCCTGGTCCCACCAGGGAGTGTGACCCTCCTATGCTTTGTGCTGGTTTTGGCAACAACCAAGGGCTTGCTGATGAAAGCCACCTGATCCAAGCCCTGTACGAATTATGCTAAATTCAAACAAGGGGTCTTCTGTCCTCCAGCCTAATTTGACAAACTGAGTTGCTTCAAGTGAGAGGATTAAGGGGCATGTGAAGGAGCAGAGCAGCTCTCTAGATGAAGGCAATGCTGATCATTAAAGAAGATGCTTTCACCAGGTGGTAACAAACAGGAACCATTTGTACAGCACATGAGGTGCTATTTGGCAGCTCTTTGGCAAGCCCAGTTGTGTTCCCCTCTGTAGGGAGCTGTGCTCAGTAGCTCTGATAGTCACATGAGCTCGATGAGTCACAACAAACCCAAGCCCAGAATCAAAGCAAGGCCAGGCTGGCCAAAATTGTTTTAATTGTTCAGACAGTTGGCTGATAAATTTCCTGACCTGCATGTAAACACATTGTGATGTGAAACAAAAACTTCTACACAAGGCATAAATCCTGAGAGAATAGCCTAACAAAAGAGGAGAACAGCAGCTATGAGTGACGCAAAATGCCCTCCTGAAAGCATGTGAAAAGGGCAGATACAGAAGTTCTGCTAAGCCCGTGGGATAATAATAATAATAATCTCCATTCCCTAATCAGTTATGGTGCAGGAGTGCGTTTGCAACTCCTCATTCCATGGGCCCAGACTACCCCCTCTACCTTTTGACTGACTAGACATGGGGGAGCTGACTCAGAAGAGTTAGGAATTTGCTGACAGTAAGAATCCATTGTGCAGACACCGAAGTATCTCCCTTTCTGGCAAGGATTGAGCAGCATCAACCCACTTCCCCTTTAGAGCTACAACTTAGAAGATTTTCATTTCACAGTTCAAACCAGGCCTTCACCCCAGTAATGGTTTAGGATCCTGCAAACCACAGGCAGTGTGCAGAAGCCACAAATTTTCGAGAGGGTTAAATCATTAAGCATCTGAACTGTCATTCTGGCATCTTTTGTCAATGTCCAGCTGCTAGAGATAAAGTGGGGATTGATCAAGACAAAAGTAAGTGGGTTATGTCCTACTGATGTTGAAGGGTAGACTGAGGGAGCCTGGAAACTGCTTTGGATCAGTACCAAAGTCTGACTGCTGGGGTCAGTGACAGATGCATTCTAGCAAGGAGTGGGGAACTCTTAATGATTCTGGATGAAGTTTGGCTTAGGGCAGCAGCTGTAGGGTGGTTGAGCTCTGTGGGTGTATCAAGTGGATGTGGGAAAGAACCCACAGAACACTGCAAGCACTGAAAAGGGGACACACTGGGGTGTTTGGGAGCTCCTTGCTCCTCCTCAATGGGAGGACTCAGAGCCAGGCAGAAGAAAGTGGGGCTGAAGCAAGAGACTTACAGAGGGGTGCCAAGCACCAGAGGAGAACAGCTTTGAGTAGCATTGGCATTGCCTAGTAGGGCTTTAGTACTGGCCTGGTCACTGGTAACTGAGTACAAGAAAGTATTGACTGTTTTGGAGGAGTTTGTAAGTATTAAGTTAAAAAGTATGTAAATTAAAAGACTATAAACCCTTCACAAATTCTCTGATAGGCAAAGGAATAAGACCCATCAATGATGTGTTTTGTCTGTGGCTTCGCACCCATCCCAGTTCCTGGGGTGGACACTATGGGATCTCAGGATAAACATCCACTAAATATCCCTGTCTTACAAGTGGATTAGTTCTTCATCTGCATGACACAGCACAAAGTTTGCTGCATTGCAGACACCACGTGGTTTGGAACCAGTGCATGTACATACACACACACGGAGTCACAAAATGTCCCTCAGGGACTTTTCTCTGCCCTCCACCTAGATCTTCTCTTTAGATCAGTTTGCCCTGTCAGTTTTAATATGTTTTGGTTGTCAGTTCACAGCTCTGTCACTTTGAATTTGGTTTGCTCTTTTTTTCTTATTTCACTTCATTAATTATTTGAGCCCTTGTCAGTGATGTGCTGGGCGGGTTCCTTGGATCACATCGTTTCTCTCTGCTGTTGATCCAGCACACGTGCACCATGCCTGTACCACAGCTTTATTCCTTTCATAACCACCCTGCACAGTTTGAATACAAATGGTTGATGTTCATGACCTTAATTCTTGCCGCTTAAACTTTGTGATACCACTGAGGCAGTTGCACTGAAGGAAGTAGAAGCAGAAACTGAAGTGTGACCTCCCTGCTTATGCTGGTTTGGACAGGGCCAGTGCCACTGGGAGAGAGCAGCCATGGGCATCTGAGAGACAGAGCTGCTAAGCAGGAGGGGCAGGGAAACCGACAGCCAAACTACTTTACAGTGAAGTAGAACAAACAGTCAGGCCTCTTTTACTTTGTATTCAAGCTTCATCCTGTGTACTGAAGCTATGTTGAACTTCACTGGTGCAGTAATGCATCCTGGTGGGGTCCTTCAGCATCCCATGGGGCAGGGGAGACTGTAAAAGCAGCATGGGATGGGGTACTCTGCCTACTGATGCTTCTTCTGTGCTTCCCTCCACATCTTATTAGAGCACCCAGGTGTACATTTTTCACATGTGAGATAGCTGAGTTAGTGGCACAGGTGAAGCCTTCAAGTTTACAAGATTCTGTGGCTGCTTCATGGCTAAAGGCTGTGCCTCAGTAGGACAATAATATAGGCATTGTTAAATCTGTCTTGTTTACATAAGCAGCCCCAGGAAACCCGAAGAAGGGTTCCTGTCTGTGAGCAGGATGAACACAAAGCTACCCCAAGAGTCCATCTAGATTTGTAGGATGAGAGAGGAATCCTGCAAACCTGCCTGTCCTGTTGGTAGGTCCATTCACTTGAATCATGGGTTGACATCTTAGTCAGAGGTGTCAGCATCACTCTGAGAACATCCAGCCTGAAACCCATCCAGGAAAGCCCATCTACAGGACCTGTCAGGTTGCCTGAGGGTTTGCCAGGGAGTGGTGTGGAGGTAGTGCCAAGTAGCATTGCTCTTGCTCCAACGCCCAAGGTCACGAGCACTACAGGAAGCTAAACCTTCCTCTGCCTTATGCAACAGGTGTCCCATTGTGGGCTGTTAAATTTGTAGCAGATAAGGTTGCCAATTAATGTCTCTGGTTTTACAGCCCTAAAGAAATAACTAAAAAAGAAATCTTGCTTGCATCTGAATTTGTTGCATTTTTGATGAGTAATGTTCCAGCATCCAGCTTGTAGAGCCTTTATGCTTTCTCTGTTGAATCAAGAAAATTAAGGGGTTTTTTTAATCTCAGAATTTTAGGGGGATGATGAAAGCCCTCTGGCCTACAGCATAATATGGATAAAAGTATAAATTCCGTTTCATCTATGGACTCAACCAGCAGAATGTGCAACACAGTTGCTGAGCTCAGAAAGACTATTTCATAGAACCTGTGAAACAGAGAAATCTAAACTTGTAATTAATTATTTTTTCAAAATATGTGGACTTTAGAATCTATTTTTTAAAAACATATTTAACTATCTGAACCCTGATGCCTATAGTATACTCTGTTTAAGACCTCTTATCATTGCCCAGTAGTAATTTTCTAAGTGGCAGGTCCTAATTTGTTGAGTTTTTTGTTATTGATACCTGAACATGTACCTGTGTTTCATGACACTGGTGAAATACTGTATTTTATATATATAAAAATCTTAGTATATATTCTAAATTAAAGTATATTTTTAGCAAAAAAAGATTCAAGACCCCTCCCTTGCTCCCCTTCCCCCCCAAAAAAAAAAGAAAAGGAAAAAGAAAACCCATACCAAACTAAATAAGTTTTTTTCATTCTATATTCTTTTCCAAGACAATACATAATTTCTGAGGGCAAAAAAATTCTGCTTGCCATTTAAGAGCTGGAGGAGCATTACTAATTGCTTCACGGTTGTAACATGCCTTTCCCTTAGAACATTTTGCCCCTTTTAATGAGTAGATGAATTCTGAAAGGAGTGGAAAAGTTATTTCTGTCCTCCAGAGGAGCTGCTTTTCACCCTTGCTTTGTTGCCCGGCATCACGCTGGTACCCAATAATTTCTGGCTCTTCATCCAAAGTGAAGCCCCTGTCATCACACAGTCCTCCTCTGTATGTTGCTTTCCTGACTCGTCACTGAAACCCGCAGCCAGCTAACGCCCCACTTAGGAATGCAGCTCCAGCTCTTCCTCATCTCATGCTCACAATTCTGGGCAGGGTGGGAAGCTCATGAGAAAAAGGCTGTGAGGCGTCATCCCTAAACTGGACCTGACACCTCTTCCTCCTGCCATTGTGCTGGTTTCTCCACCACGGTTCAGAATCGCTCTCCAGAAACATGGTCGCTTCCCTTTCTAAAAATAGATGGATTTTTTAGAAGCTCTTTAGAAGGCACTTTTATCCTTCTGGAGCAGAGCCTTGGCACAGAGTGTGATTTAAAGCTTGATATCTGAACAGGGATTCTTGAGCTCACCCATTGCTCTCGGATGCAGTGTCCTGAGGATGGTCCTGCAGAAGTGATTGTCTTTTCTGTGACTGTTCCCACCTCTACCTAAACCTAGTTCCTTGCCCACAGGAGAAGGTGATCATGCCCTGTAGAAAGATGGGGTATGTTTCCCATGTCCCCATCATCCCATGAGCTCTCCCCCCAGTTCTCCCAATCCAGCTCAGAGCCTTAGGCAGTCACCTTTGTTCCACCTTCACAGTTTCACATGGCAACTGGTAACCCCCACCTGCAAAAAGACCTACAAAGCACTTGTTGCAGCTCTTGACATGGGTTTGCATTGCAGGTTATTGGGTTTTTTTCCTTCCCCTAACATTTAAAACTCTGCTTGTAAGCCTTCCAAATACAAATTGAGGCTAATTAACTGCTCTGACCTAATGTGTAACTAATTAGTTATCGTGTGTAGTCTTTTTTATATGGCCCTATATGCATGTTAAGTGTTTTAAAGCCACAGACTGGATCCTGAGGCCAGACCTGCCTTCCTAAATTCAGATCAGTGAGAGCTGATAAGGATAATTTTTTCCTTCATATTTCACATCACATTCAATCCTAAAAGCAGCAGAGGTGTTCTCCTGGTGGTGTGAACAGTTGTTGGACAGGAAAATAAGGACACATATCAAAATGAAAAGTGGCATCCCCCAAAGCATAAGAAGCATAAAGTTCAGTGTACTGTAGGTTTGAGAGGGACATTTGATTTGCACAGCATCAACAGTGGCTCCAGGAAAAGTGGTGGCCTCATGCTTCTAAAATATGGAAATCCAAGCGATCTGTCTCTCTTCTGTGCAAAATTGACTTTCCATTTAGGTTCTTTTCTCTGGTGGCCTTGATTTAATGACAGAAAAAAGAGTAAAAATTCAAGGGAGCTGCTGGGTGTGTAGTCTCAAAGGGAGTAGAGAAACTCTGTAATTTCAGCAGAGCTTCCTTGTGATTTGGGGCTGGGCTACAAAGGTCCTGCTATTTCTGCTTCCCCCTGCTCTTCCTGGCTGATTCCACAAAGGTGCACCTCTGTTTTCTGTCCATCCCCTGGGCACACCCATTATGGTCAGGATGCTAAACTTCTTTCCCAGCATTGTAAAATCACATTTAAATTAATTGCTTGGTAAAACCACATCTTTTCTCTCTTTCTTTGAATATGAAGTAGCTAAATCAGACCAAAGTGCTTATGAAAATGCTTGGATTTCTAACACAAAAAATTTTATCTGAGGCATAACATTGTTGTCACCATGTTACTGCTCTATCTGCCATTAGTATTAATTAGTCTGTGGAATGAGTGCTTAGGGTGAGCAAGATAATGTGAGGAAAGGCAGGTTAGGTGCAATCTGTTGTACTCCAGGTAAATGTATTTGTCCTCACAAATTTCTTCACATTGAAGGAGCTAAAACTCTGGACTGGGTGAAAAGAATAAAAAGATGATAAAAAGAACTGAATTTGCGTATGAGAAAGACCCTAAACCAGGCTGTAAGAAGTTAAATTGCTTTTTCATTGATGTCTGCTCTAAGAAGCTTCCCAAAAAATGGATTTTGAGTGATATTTGCCATTGATTAAGCCCAGTAATGTATTTGCATGTGTAATACTCAAAAATCCATTTCATGCAACCTCCTCAAATAGTCTGAGATTAGGGGGATGACTTTGCATGTGCTGGTAAGGACAAACATCTCACTTGTGACTTGGCAGGAGGACCTGGCAGCACTGCAGCCGCCTGAGGAGCCGGAGGCAGCGGGAGAGGGGGCCCTAGCGGCCAGCGAGGGCGGAGAGGTAAGGAGATGCCAGGGCTCTCTCATGTCCCCATGGTCCCCAGGCTCTGGAAGCCACCCACGGGCTTTTTCTGGGTTATTGGATTGTCCCTAGGGCAATCTCCCCTTGGCTTTCTGTGGTTATAGATCTGCTGTGCATGGAGCACATCAGTATCGCCGCTTGCGTGAGTTATTTGACAAAACATGAGCTCAAAGGTTCTTGGGTTTACTCCTCCCCTTTTTGGGGACCAAGACCTTGCCCTCAGTGACAGATGGGACAGTGAGCTACTGCTTGGTTTGGGATGGCTTTGGGGTGTGAACACACATAGGTAATGTTAAGCTGTGGTTTTATCATCACATGGAATAACCTTTCCCTTTCCACAGCCATGCTTTAGAAGAGCTTTAGATAATAACAAGTCAGATTTTTCCAAATCTAGATTAGGTTTTTTAACTTTTTGATCTGTTCTACCTGCAATGTGCCTTTGAAGTCCTGAATCAAATATTGGTCTCTGGACCAGTTTCAGCTCTGGAACAAGGGAGGACAACCTCTTACTGCCCAACATGGATGCTTTAAGTATGCAAGTTCTTCTCATTGTGGTTTTTCCTTTACCATTTAGCTGCTAAGGCTTTTGGCTGTCCACCTCACAAGCCCTACAGTGGGCTTTGTCTGCACTGAAACTCCCCATTTTTCAGCTTCTCTTAAGCTTAGCCTGGTTTTATACAGTGCCTGAAGCTCCTAAAAGACTCAGTTTGCACTTATCACCCTCAGGCAGCCATGCCACCCCTGGTGCCATTCCCAAAAATGAATCCTGCTAATCCAACTGAATTCCTGACTGCATAAGTGCTGCTGTCAGGCTTCACATCAGGGCAGGAGGCAGAGCCTGGTTCCTAACAGTAAGGGATAATTCATTTAGTTTTGTACCACACAAGGTCCTTATTACTCTGTAGTCACTTGTGGGTTTTTACGTGATGGCTACTAGCGTTGATTTTTCTCCTTATTTAATTTATGTATAAATATATGGAAATTTTTAACTCTTTTTCTGTCTTCTCACAGGGTGAAAATGAAGCCAATTAACCAACTTAGGGATGTCTAGCTCAAAAGAAAGCATTCCAAGTGCATACATGGAAATATTATTTGGCACTACAACAGGAAAATCACGCTCTCCATAGACTAACTACATTCAGCTCTGTAATCCTTCACCTCCCTCATAAACCAGACATACAATATATGTAATCCAGACTCCTCTGATTGTAAGTAAAGTGCAGCTGTGTCCTGGGGTGGGTGGGTGTCTCCCTCCCCACCTCCCTCCTGGCTTCCCAACCCACTCGCTTTGCGTGTTTTGGCGGACTCACTGATCCTTGTCTCGTGTCCATCTTCACTGGCACTTGGGATCTCTAGGTATTGTGGAATTATTTTTTTTTTTAACTAATAAAAAAAAGTTTGAACAATTTTGTTTTGTTTTGTTCTCTCTTATGTCAGTTTTATTTGCACGTGTTAGACTTTGATCCTTCCAAACCAATTAACTCTTCTCATAAAAGTGTGGTATTGAAATATAAAGATCTCAGGATTGTAAGGGCCTTAGATTGTCATGTAAATGGTGAGAAATAATGAAAAATTGTGTTTCTGAAGTCAGTAGCATAAGTAGGTCAGCTTTCTGTCTTTCAGGACTGAAAATAGATATTTTGTATTTTTAATATCCCCCATGTTTGAGAGAGAATATGGGGGGGAATTGAAAAAAAATAAAGCTTCATAAAGGAACATGAGAGTCACATTGAGCTCAGTCAGCATTTTTTTTCTGCTTATTCTGTTTACACCAGAGCTTGGAAATTCTATCCTAATGTCTTCTGGGGGTGACAAACGTCCAGAAAAGAAACGTGATGGGCACTGACCTGTTAGATCAGAACTACATCACTGCTGGCAGGGACAGGCAAGATTGTTGTGTAATGTGTGAGTCTGAGAACAGGTGCCAAAGAAGAATTACTGGTGCAGCATGAGCACTGGGGCTGGGACCAGTTACAGCAGCTGGTGGGTCTCCAGGTAAGCTTCTGAGTGAGCAGCAAAGTCCTTCTGCAGTCACAGCCATGGAGAAGGGGAAAACACTGCTGCAATCTCATTGATCTAAATAATGGAGAATGAGTCTAAAGCATGTCAGTAAGTATGGATCTAAAAATGGGGTCTTTCATTTTCCTACAGGCAGAGCTGCCACAAATCCATGAGAAGCCAGTGAAGCAAACTGTAGAGATTCAGAACCAGACCGTTTAATCTTCATTAAGCTCTGTAATGATGACAACTGTGGAAGGCTGAGACTTGGAGAGATTTGCTGTGGCATGGAGGGATCTTGCAAGAGGTCAGCCTCTCACACATTAACAGTACATAAAGCTTTGCCTTGCAGAGATCACAGGATTTCCATCCATACTGGATGTTTGATCTTGACAAGGAAAGGCTACAGAAGAGCCCAATCAGAGATAACAAAGTCCTTCAAAGGACCGAGATGTGGACACTCTTTTTGATGTCCTACAAAACACCTGCAGAGCTTGCTAATTAAACAGAATAACTGCTATAACAGAATAACAGGCTGCCCAGGGGGGTTGTAGATCCCACAAAAAGCCCACCTGGATGTGTTCCTGTGTGACCCTGTAGAGGTCCCTTCCAATCCTTAATTTTCTATGATTCTGTGAATTAAAATTGAGGCACGAGTAAGAGGTCGTGAAGGGCTGTGATTGTCATGCCCAGCAGCAGGAGGCTGGAGCCTATTCTTAGTGCTTGCTAGAGAGAGCAAGGGAAAAACTCTGCTCCACAGCTTTGCATCGTTTGGGATACAAAACAAATGTTATGCCAGGCGGAGGGGAAGAGGAGGTGAGTGCACTGGCAGCTACAGCACATGTGGGAGGCAGGGACAGGGGTGGGCTGGGATGGGGTGAGCTGGGCCAGGCTGTAGCCCATAGCAAGGAGCTGCTCCCTGAATACTCATCTCTGGCTCAGGCTTCACCCCTGGCTGAAAAGAACTTGAAGGAGAGACTTACAAGAGCTGAGGTCAGAGTGCAGGCACACTGCTCTGTGGCAGAGCTGCCTAGCTGCTTAGGAGGGAGGCTTGGAGCACTCCACATCAATACTGTGTGCTACTGCATCTCCTTCCCTGAGGCAAGGGAGGGATTTCACTGGTATTTACACACCTGTATCTAGAACTGTGAGATCAAACACTGCTTGACTATGGGTACTGAAAGTGTCTGAATGTTACCTACAGAGTTGCCTCCCTGCTTGCTTGCTTCTCACATCACTGAGCACTGTTTCATGCCTGGGCTGGATGAAGGCTCAGTACTTCCCTGCCATAGCCCCTAAGCCTCTGTGGTTGTAGCTTGGAAGAGTGTTTATGCTTCTTGCACAGGGCACTCACAAGACTAAAAGGTAGAGATCAGGACATGTGGTTAGCTCCCACAAGAGCATCCTGCATCAGTGAGTGGGAACAAGGTAGTGCTGTGCCCACCTGATGGTTCAGGGAGCCACTGTCTCTTCCTCTCCCTTCCGCAGACCAGTTGGCACCAGCTGGGGAGCAGAGGTGCCTGTCTGAACCCCCTTTGTCTGAGATAAGGAAGGGAAATCTTGTTTCTTCTGAAGTAGAAGGATCTGTAGCAAAAGAGCCAAAAGATTATCTGTTAAATCATTCAATTAAACCTTGTTTGGTTCATTGCATGGAACAGAAGTCTGCACTTTTAATGAGTATTCAGGTAAGTGTAACAAGAGTTGATGGAAGAAACATGGAAAATGGAAGGATGGAAGAAATGCATCAGAAAACATCCCATGGCAGAGGATGCTTTCATAAGGAAGATGCTGGGAATCCCCCTGCCCCAGGTAAAATCTGATGGAGGCAAACACTAGCAAAACAATTTTTGCTGCCAGGTCACTGTCTGGGCAATCAATCGTTTCTTTTACATAGTGAATTATTTAAGGAGCCTTGTGTGTGTGATACCACTCTCATCCAAGCCAATAATTTAATCCCTCTGTGACAAGGCAGTGCCCTGTGCCCACTGTGGCAGGGCCAGAGTTTGTCCCCAGTGATGTGACAAGGGGTTCTTGTGCTCAGACCTCTGTTGATGATCCAGAAAGTCAGGAGAAGCCACTGCCAAATGGTGTCTAAACTTTACCATACAAGTGACAAAAAAAATGCTGGAAAATGTTGGGGTTTTTTTCCTTCCCTTGTAACAGCAAAACTTACTTACCACATAAAACTGTAGTTAAGGGTTATTAAGTGATTTGTTCTAATACAGTTGGTGCTTTGAGCTCCTCCCACAATTACGTTTTAGCCAAGGGCTAAAGGGCATGCAGGCATTTTAATTTTCAAAGGTGTTTGTCTAGAGTGCAGAAAAGAAAGCAGTGGCTCTCTCCAGAATAACTCAGCATTCATTTCACTAATTTAAATGCAAAGCAGGTAATAATACACCTCTTAAAATACCACTTCATCTGAAAGTCTTATTTCTGTATCTGCATAATGCATGTCCTAAAACTGAACTGAACTCACTTTTGTACCTGATACAAAAGTGAAAGTCTGGGTTTTTTTTAATGCTGTTCTCCATAAAACATACAGAACCCCACAACCCCCACTTTGACACTTTTTTTTCTATATTGGAACATAATTTATTTTGCCTCATAAGTGTAAATAATACTCAAGCTGCAGGATATCATGAGATTCCACAAAAATCCCTGCGTTTTGGTATTCATCTCCAGAAGGTGGCAGAAACTGGGCACTACACCTAGACATTGCTAGGAAACTTATTTGGAAAGAGGAAATGCCTGGTAAGAACAGGACTACAGACAAGATGTACTGAGATGCTGGACCTTTGGGTGAATGCTGCAGAGATGTCAGGAGACAAGAAGCACATAGGCATTAGCTTTCAAAATACTTCATAATATCCTGCCCAACATCTGTTTTTTCTGGTTGTGAAACAACAATGATCTAGAACTGACAATGGCAAAAGGAACAATTCCACAAGACGTGCTAGTGAGATCCATCACATGATGGCTAGATCTTCTCTGACAAGAGTGACAGACTATCAAAAAGCATGCTAAAGAATCAGAGCAAAGACTGGGCTTCATGAGGAGGAATAGCTCTTGCAGGAGCTCAGTTTTTCAGCCATACATTCAGAATAGCTGAACTCCTACCAACCCAGAGACACAGCATTTCAGAAGCCTGTGCATCTGAAAGCTGACTTTCTGGAAAATATAGCCACAGGTGTCCCAGGGCAGCCCCAAGTGTGTGGAAATCCAGGTAGAAATCACAGGAAAAGGCCAATGCCTGGGTGGCCAGTGCCATCCAGCTTGTCAGGAGCTCAGACACTTCCTGTGACACTTGGAAGAGGCCTGGGAAAGCCCATGACCACCACCTGTGTGCACACAATGAAATATATAACTTGGATAACTTGGACCAGTGTAGGAATGAATTTAAAGCCATATAAAGTCACTTAGTTCAATGATCTGTAATTAGAGATGTGACTTCGACTATTACTTAAATTGCAGAAAAAGCTTTCAGCTGTTTTTCTTGTTATATTATTCCCTTTAGAAGCCAAGAGGTCTATAACCTTTCAAGGTTAAATTCTTTAGAGAAATACTTTATTACAAAAAGCAGCAGTCAATCCAAGCTATTTTAGTAGTTTCAGTATTCATAACAGAACACAATGAAAACTCTGGGACAAATTGATGGAAATTTCTGAATGGATGAAATTCAAATTCTACTTTTGGTTAAGGTCAGTCATCCTTTCTATCTCTGAACACTAAGCTATATCCAACATCAGCTCAAAATACCTCATGTTAGCTGTTAAAAAGTAATTTCAGCTCACAAACTGACTAAAGATAATGCAATACATGCCATTCATTTTCTGATGTGGCTTTGCAGCTCTGCAAAGCCTCCTGATTTCAATTTGTTTTCTTTGCTTTTTTAAAATTTTATTTATTTTCAGCTTGGAATCAGGGTGATGATGTCGATGATAAGAATAAGGTTACATCAGATGAGAAGTCATGCTCTTATGCTGACAGTGGTGCAGGCTTTCCTCACAGATTCAGGCCACCTGGTGTTTTGAGGAGGAGGTAGAGCAAGCAGTGTCACAGGTCAGATGCTGAGCCCAAAGGGACAGACAAAGGTTTCCTCTGGGGATGATACTAATTGGAGCTGGAGTAATGGAGGTGGCCATCAGAGCAGAGCTGGAGAACAACATTTTCCTGAAATCCCTTTTCCTCCTTTTCAGCAGATCACTCCAGCCAGCATCAGCAGGACCCTTGAGCTGAAAACCCAGCAGCAGAAAAAATTGCTGGGAGGGCAGCTGGGAGGTATCTGCTGCTGGAGCAGTGCCTGGGCATGTCCCCTCTAGAGCCATGACAAGATGTCTCGTGGGTGCTGGACAGGCTTTCCCTTGCTCTCACAAGAACTCTGCACAAAGATAATTGAGGCAGCAGAGATCTGGCCAAGGAAGCTGAGAACAGCTGAAATCTGTCTGTTTGTTATGGTTCTGTTGTTGCTAGGTTCTTGGGTTTGGGCAAGGAAGATAAGTAGGTCTGTGCTAGGGGTTTAGTCCAAAAAATGCCAGCGTATTTGCTGGTGTCTTTCATCTGAGTTTTTGTGAATCCAAATGAGAAAATCATTCTGAAAAGGAAATGAGCAAGGAACTGAAAAAGATAGCTGATGTGAATATGTAATTAAAATCCTAATTGACCTGTCCAGGGAGACAGAGAATTGTTGTTTGAAACAATAAACAAGTGGTACCAGTGGTGCAGGGGTTGAAAAGAAGTTTCTGTAATGACAAGCTGAATAGGAGCAGCTGAGGAATGCATTCAGCCTTGTTTTCTGCTGCTCCTCCTCACTTGGGTACTAATGAAGCACTGAATTTCCAAGCACTGTCACTTCCCAGCCCAGCTTATCCACAGCATGGTGCCCATTGCTCAACAAATGCAAAACATTCCTCCAGAAGGTGAAGATGGGTGTGAGTATGAACAGCTGAACCAAGGTGCATTGTACCCTGAAAAATGGCAATGAGGAACCTGAGCCCCACAAAGCTGGCAAGCCCTTTGGCCCCCGACTGCCAGTAGTTTATTTGTACACTTCCTTTGTGCTAGAGATGGGTGGCAGAAAAGATAAATTCTAAAGAGAAGTGGAAACTTGTGAAATGCCAGAGGCTGAAGCCAGAAACTCTAATTAATGCAGTGAAGAGGAAATTATTTTAAGCATTATTTCTGTACTAACAAAACCCATAATACGAAGCAACACTAGGAAAAGGTGGGGTTTCTAACTGGGTTGTTTTTTTTTTCCCCTGCCCCTGAGAACTGCTGGCAATGGTTACCTGCCTGACCCAGTGATGCTGGGCTTTTGCAATCTGACTTGAGCAGACAATGGAAAGATGAACAGATTTGCAGTTTCCTATGAAAATACGAGTAAATTACAATGCTCCCCATCCAAAAGTACCACACCTGACAAAAGAAGTGGGTTGTGATTAAAACTGCTAAAAAAATAATGATGTTTGGCTGTTTTGTGTTCTGGAGAGGTTCAGCTCCGGATGAAGGAGGAGGAAAGAAACCAGCCTGGCAGGGACAGAAGTTGCTGATGCCCAGGCTGTGCTACTTCAGTAGTTTTCCAGCACTCTCTATAAATCTCAGTTTAGTGGGTTTTTTTCTCTGTGATGGTAGAACAGGTTTTTTTGTGGTTTTGATTTTAAAAAAAGCAAACAAACTTATAAACAAAGCCAGTGTGATGAAGCAGAAATCTCCACCCGGGCACACCCTTTCACTGGGGAGGGTAAATAAATTGCTTTTTCTGTGCATATTTTCAACTCTCATTGCTCACATTTGAGCTCCACCCATTGTACCAAACACCCCCAAAAGCATCAGCAGGTCTTCTGGCACGTGTATAAAACCAGGACAGGTCAAGACACCCCTCACAGATGCGCTATACATCTCCAGGTGCTTAATTTTGTTGAAGCAGAGGAGTTTTAACAGGTGTCAGAAGGTACAATGTCAGGTAAAAACCTCCAGGGACTGAAAGAACAGGCTGAAGGTGCAGGAAAAGATGCTGGTAAGAAAGATTAATTATCATTGTACAGTTGGGGGTGCTTGGCTGCTGCTTTTGCTTGAGGAAGCCACAATCTGTAGTTACACCACTGGCCTCAGTGGTGCTAGCAGGACAGAGCTTTTCCTTCTCTTTCAGTTCCTAGGAACAAGTTTTAACCCTCTCTTGGAGAAGGCCCCAGGCTGGCCACAGCTCTTGCTTTGGCTTGGGCAACCACCTCCACGCACAGCTCCCTCAGAGGCTGCTGAGCATTGTCCAACCCTTATCAACTCCCCAGACAGCACAGAGGTTTAAATTTAGTGGCAATTTTTGGAGCAGTGATGCCTGTTTTGGTAGCAATAGGTTTGGGTTTAGGTTTTTTAGCATTTAGAAAACATGGTCTTTTCTCGTGGTCTATAGAGGCTTTTAAGCTGCTCTCCTTTTGTTAACCTTTGATAAATGTTAACCACTTGACTAGAAATGACTTCTGGTAACAATTATATTGATTGCAATGGATAGTTTGTAACAAGCAACATAAGTAGATATCTGTTGTATTCTCCAGCAGTATCACCAGACTTCGAAGGGCTTGAAACAAAATACCTGCACGTATTTCTGTTAGAGCTCTTCCTTTGTTGTAGGGCCAAGTGCTGTATTATTAGCCCTGTGCATTGGAAACTAATTCGTTAGTCCAATGAGTAACAGCTTTTCCTTTAAATGAAAAATGTCAATATATGTATAGCTTTTGCTAGCATTTTACAGTGTTTGTGTGAGCTCATTCATAGCAGGGTATAACTTGCGTCAGTCCTGGATTCTGATCCTGCAAACATTTTGCTGGATGGCTGGAATATGTGAATAACCTCACTGATTTCTTTGGAGTTATTGTAAGCTTCCACACACCTGGGAACAAATGTGCAGTCTATCAAGAAACACATTAGTGTGCCTTTCTGAAGAACAAAATAGTCCTTGCTGCATCCTGAGTATAGTCATGCCATCGAGGGGTAACTGCTTCCAGCAAAAGTGATGGGATGGGTGTCACTCTTTCATAAACTGTACAATTACATGGCATCTCACTTTTTTAATGTTTTCAATTCTGCGGTTGATCCATTAAGTTTCTACCTTCTGCTTCTCTTCTTCTATTTATATCTTGTTTGTACAATCTCCCTTTTCTGGTCCTGCTCTGTTTAATGCATTTTTTTTTCCATTTGGGTAAAAGGTACTATTCCCAACCAGCCTGCAAAGAAAATGCATGCTAGATGGCCAAGCTGCTCCAAGCAGAATAAGATAGAAAAATCAATAAAAGCAAGTGTAGTGTAAAATAAGCAACCTGCAGCTAAATGTCATCATTCAAGCTCACTGTTAATCTTTGCTACTTTATCTCCTTTTTATTTTATCTTCCTATCTGTCCTCAATTTGTTCAGCTGACCATAAGTGCTAGGTGAACACTAATCTCATATCAAGCTGCTCTGGCAACACACATAGTTCCCAGGGTGCCCACAAGTACAGTACAGAGCTTCAGCCTGTTCCATGCCAGCCTTGTCTTTTGCCAGGCAGAAAATCCAGCTGATACAGGGAATTCCTATAAGCATAAATGGAAACATCTGGAAATTAATTAATTTGTGTGTGGTTTTTTTTCTTTAATTGCAGCAAACACGTTGGGACAGGCTACCCAGGATGCAGTCAACCAGATTACAGATGCAAGCCAGAAAGGTAGGAGAAACAAAGTGAAAATCAAGAGCAATGGAGCTGCTCAAAGCCAGCAGCAGGCAGTGCACACTCCCTTCTGTCCTGCAGTCTGAAAGCCCTGGGCTGGCAATTTTTGGCCTCTTACAAATCTAGTGGGAGAGGATTTCAGGATCTGCTCCTTTGTAACTCCATACATTTACTGGCAGATGTACCACAGTAGCTGATTCCCCCGTGGCCACCAAATCTCATGCATGGCACACAGATTTTTGCTTCCATTAGAGAAAACCTGTGGGAACAGCACAGACAAGACTTTGCTCTTGAGGACTGAGTCACTCTGGACTTGAGGACCTTGCTTACCCAGCCTGGAGGGCAGGGTCCATCCAGGTCCAACCCCACACCAGCCCTCAGCACCTTGTTTCTGGGGGTTAAACTGAAAACTAAGTTCAGCTCTCACTTAATTTTAGTAATTTTCAAAGAACAAGGGGAGAATTAGCAACTCCAGGGTCTAAAATGTTTAATGAAAGCCAAAACGAGTTGGCAATATCTCCTTAGAGCAGACACCCTCAACAGCTCCATCATGTGATGAAAAGAGAGGACTTGGGCACTTCCTGATGTAGATAGGGAGGCAGCAATGTTGCCAAAATACTGCTGGGGTCCTAGAGAAAAGAGAGGCTCTGGTGTGTTTATGAGGGTTTCCTCCCACCTGGTGAGACTCTGCTGTGGGTTCCCATGACTGAGCACAGCCTTCATTGGTGTTCCCTCAAAAACACAGCTGAGAAGTGAATAAAGAAGAAAGCATCCTTCACCTTCCCTATCACTGGATAAGGTTGTCTTTCCCAAACATCCTAGTGTTCACATTGCTTCTTTAGGCCAAAGCACACCCCCTCCATCAGCCAGGCTACATGCATACCATGATCAATCTGTTCCAGCTTTGTCCCATGCTGCTTTAACTCAGCACCCAAAATGTCAAGTGACCCCTTCTAATTTGCAGCCCATCCTAAATACATTCTGCCAAACCAGGACAATCACCTGTAGAGAACCCTTTAAAAAAAAAAAAGACATATCTCTACATTTTTAGAATCCAATAATTTTCACACATCCCTTTCCATTATAAATACTAAACCGTGGTGTGTTTTTCAAGTTTTTTGCTTTTTTTTCCTTTTCTTGCAGCTATTGACAAGGCTTCCAAGACAGCACAAGATGGGGTAGAAAAAGTAACAGGACAAGCTGCAGAAGCAATGGCTGGTTTTGGAAAAAAATGTGGATTTAAGAAGTGATGCTAAATTAAGGAAACAGCATTGCATGTAAAAATATCTCCCTGGTCTGCAGTTCCCTTCTCTTTTGTGTAGAAAAATGAAAGCTGTTTGCAATCTGGATAACCTCTCCTTCTCCAAAAAAGAAAATGTTAATGCAAAAGCTCCACCTCATCTTTTACATAGGAAAAAATACATCTTTTAGCACATCTTGTGACAGCAGTTCACAGTCTTCAGCATGGCTCATAAGGTTTCAGCAAACTATTGCCCTGCTCTTACAACAGCACAAGGCTTGTTGCACGTTTGCTGAGCGTCCTTACAAAACCAGCAAAACTGTTCATACTCCAGGACTCCAGGATATTTGTGTGATGAAACTGGGTTGCCTTCCAGTAATCAAAAGTTAGGGTACAATTATATTATATGCCAGATGCTTGTTTGTTCCCCTCTGCTGTATTTTCAGATTAAGATAAATAAATGCTATTTTAAGATTTATATCACCCTGTTATGTTGATTCTGCTATCGGTGAGGGATGGCACTATGACTTGCAGATCTCTTGCTTTTTCATTTGAAGCCCAGTGAGGTCAGTGACCATCCTGAATGGGAGATGAGTCCTGAATCATCTCCCAGATTGGCAGGCAGATGTATGGAAACTGCAGCACAGCCCCAAGGAATGGGACTTTCAGTGTCTGCTCCTCCCCCTTTCTCTCCAAGCTAGCTTTCTTGTTGTCTACCACACATCTCCTGTTAAATTTCATGGAGGAAAAAAATCTGACCCTTTATCCTAATACATTCTTGATAGTGCTGAAAACACCTGGTAGCTGGGTGCAGCTACAGCCCCAAGAGGCTGGGGGGCAGCTGTTGCTTCCAGAGGCCATCTGCTCCAGGATGGAGGCAGGGTGAAAGGCAAGTGGGCAATCTTCTTGCCCAAGAGGTGGAAATACTTATTTTAGATTGCTGTTTGCTGGGCAGAGGCTGCTGCAGCCTAACAGGGTGCCCACTTAGTGCTGCCTCTGTCAAAAGAAGGTACTAATACCCACTTATTCACACTAAGTTCTCTTATTTTGGCCTCTGGGTGTTTCTCATTGCTAGGCAATGTTTCAATTCTTTTCTTTTTTTTTTTTTTTTTTTTTTTTTTTTTTTTTTTTTGTCCTGGTTTAAAGCTTTACCAGCCTGATTCCAGTGAAAAATCTGTACTGTACCTTACAAAGGCACCAAAGCATAACCAAATGACCTGGCTATAATGAAATAGGGCAATCCAGGCCAACTGGAGATACCATTGTTTCCTACCTGCTGGCCAAGAATTGTGGCTGACCAGGGTTTCTGGAAATGTGAATGCAGTCCTAGAAGAGACTGACTCACCACTGAACCCAGAGACCACTACAATCTGTACAAAGACTGCACAGACTGAAAAGCTATAAGTAATAGACCATCTGCAGGTAAACATAGTCCAGGGCTTTGCACAGCGTCCCTATGCAATGTTCACTGTCATTTAAAGCTTTAAAAGCCTTAATATTTACCCAAGTACAAGCTCACAGAAAAAGCCTTGAGCTATTGCACTCTCAGTTACTGGGCAACCCTCAATAGTACTTAATTATTTAGTACTTTCCATGGTTACCTCCCTGATGGTGAAATCTTCAGAGAAAATTTCTTCTTTAGGCTCAGCATTTCAGATACTGGTGCTGTGTTTGAGGGTGACAGTGGTCCATACACCCATACACCACTCTCCATCACACCTTTTTTTTCTTTTTTCCCCCTTCAAACTGCTTCTCAGTTCATATTTAAAAAAAAAATGGTAATTTAACAGTTGTGGGGGTTTTGCCAGTAAGCCCTTTTACCCCTTTAAATGGCTGCCTCTACTCTTGGGGAACACAGCCCCTGATGCGTGGTTTTAATGTTGCCAACCGCAGGAGACACCTTCAGTGTAACTCCACCAGTTTTCACTGCCCTCTACTCTGGCCCAGCACAGGCGGGACAGCTGGAGGTCACCCACTGTCACAGGAGAGGAGCAGTGTCTTTCTCCATCTGGCCATGGTGCACCACAATGCAGCTCCTGATGCCCAGTCCCTTGCACAAGGATGTGACCCAGCAACCTTGTTGCTCCTGTACAGGTCTCAGGAGCCTGATCAGCTCATTTCACATCTCTCATTCTGAGGGTGGATGCCATAGGCACCCATGAGTCTGAGTCATGTCTAGGTCTAAACTTCAGCACTTTGCTCCACAAATAAGGTCACTGCCTTATTCACAGTGCTCTTTGGCCTCAGAGAATTTGGGGCTGTCCCTCCCCTGTGCATTGCACAGAGAGCTGTGTCCCAACACAGAACCATGCCTTCTCATCCTGCCTGAAGACTCCAGGTGTTGTGTAAAAGCAAAAATAGACATCCTTGATGCTCCTACCAGCTCGTGCCATCAACCCTAGAGACGTGTGAAGTTATCCAATATTCAAGTTCTCAGATTTCCTCAGATTTGCTCCTGGGTGTGCTAGCAGCTGCCTGAGCTGTGAAATGCTGAGGAAAGAGGATTCATGTGCCAGCCTGGCTGAACTGCACAGTGTGAGCACCCCCTGCCCCACTCTGACACCCCACAGACCTTTCTGGGAGTGGGGAAGATCTCCCCCCTCACAGCTCAGCAGGACGGGGGCTAAAGGGGCACAGATTTTACCAGACTGGTCAAAACTCACCTTCAGCTCCTTTGTTTGTTCAAGAAGACATAAACCTTCATCCCAGGTGAATGCTATGATTAATGGTCTGTGGGTTACCACGGATCTGAGCTGTCTGAAATGTGTCTTTGCATCTGTAGTTTCTCATCATGGGGTAAAATTCAAAGGTGATTTTTTTTTTTCTTTTTTGCTAAATGCCTCTCCCCCTGACAGTGCCCTGGCCAGGTTCCCATGCAGTTCCCATCCATGAGCCCTTTTCACTTTGCCCACCAGCCCTGCCCTAACAGGAGCCTCTCCTGCTGTGTGTCACCCCCTCAGCCACTGCCAGTGCTGGCAGGACACATACACACCCGTGATGCTGCTTTAACCTCCCTTTGGATAGGACATTACTAGGAATTTCAGGCAAACAACCCTGTTTTATAAGTAGCTACTTTTCCCCATTTAGTAACTGCTCACATATTCTGTTTTTTAATTCCTTTCTTTGCAGCTCCCAGGCCTAGTCCAGGAAACCAGGAGCACTCCTGGGGCATTTTTTGCCCTTGTGGTTAATTTTCTAAGCTGGGAGAGCAGAGGCTGTGTAAAAGTTGAGCAGCAAAACCCACAGATGTTGGGCACTTTCTTACTGCTCTTCTGCTTCCCTCGTCATGAGCAGCTCCCTAGGGCCTGTCAGCACCAACTCACCCTCCCGCCATTCCCCCTGCTCTTGCTTTCATGCTCATGGCCTTAGCTGCCATTTTGTTTGCATGTCTAACTCAGGCAGTGTTATGAAACACAGCCTCCCTTGTCCTTTAGGACTAACTCCCTACCTTTTTTCCTCTTCTCCCAAGTCACCCTTTCTGTAGTTAGTCAGGTTCTTTCCCCCCCCCCCCCTTTGGCACATGCCTTGTCCCTGACCCCAGGCTTCTCTCAGCTCTCCGTGGGCTGGGGGCTGCTGCAGGGGATTTCGTAGCACTGCAGCACCACGGGGACAACAAAAAGCTGAATAAGCTGTTGCTGTGTTGGGTGTTTTTCTCCATATGCCTCTGACATGTACTGGGGGTGAAGCTGCCATGGCTGCATGTTCTGACCGTGTTAGGCCAGTAGGCCATGGCCTGAAAAAATGTCGAGTGATCTCCCCCAGCCTTGCTCCTTCCCAAAGAGCTGCAACAGCAGCAGCAGCAGCATTCCTGGGATGGGTGACTCAGGGACCCTCAGCAAGCTGGGCCACCCTCTGCATTGCTCCCTTCATACTACCAAGCAACCACGACTGCTGGGTTAACAATGTTGGAGGGTACAACCCAACCATTCCTTGGAGCCTCTGGTTATGAATGGATCCACTGTCTGATGCTGTCCAGATTCTTTTTGGAGCTGCCAGCACTGTCTGCTCCCAAAGCCTGTGGCAGCACTGAGGACAAAAGCACCTTTCACATTTTCAATTCATCTCCTACCAGTTGCATAGATCACCCCTTCCCTTGAAACCTTGCAAGCTTTGGCAAATAAGGGTTGTGCTGCAGGGGCCCTTCCCTGAAACCTGCCCACACCTGAGCTAGGGATGCCCAGCTCTGCCTGGGTGAGGGCTGCTGAGCCCATAAAGGGGCTGTGGGAGAGGTCTGGGGGAAGATCCCAGCTGCAGACATGGTGGGCAGGTGGGAGTGGGCTGTGAAAGGATGAGGGAAGTCATGCTGGTAGCATATTGTGTTGGTGCCCAGGTGGCTGTGATGTGGGTGCTGTGGTGTTGCTCCCAGCACTGTGATTTCTGCCCCCACCCCAGCCTGGGTGCTGTGGCAGTGGGGTGTGACCCTATGGGAGAGGCTGAGGTGGCTCTTGGTGACTGGTGCTGGTGTGGAGCTGCTTTTAGTGCTCCCCTGGGTGGAGGTGTTCAGCCAGGCTGGGGTATGAGTGTCCCACAGCCTGTATTCATGGTGATAGACACCAGGTTTGGTCTCAGCTCTCATTTGCCTGTGGTGGTTGAGTTTAGGATGTGCACATGCTCAGGGCTTGGCAGCTTTGATTAGAGGGGTGGCTTGTGTTATAAAGCCACAGTGCTGTGCACCTGCACCTCCTGAGCTCCTCTGCAGTTGGTAAATGCAGTTACTGAGACACACGCTGTTGTGATGGTAGATGGCAAAAGCTCTGGCATTGACTGCACTCCTGTATCATTATAAATGCAACAGAAAAACTGGTGTCTGCAGAGAACTACACCTGTTCACTGCTCTTCTCTAATTTTAGCCTGTATGTACTAACAGAAAACAGGTCCTTCTTATATTTGAAAACTCTGTCATGTTTTAATGCTACAAGTTTTCACTCCTGTGAGGCAAACATAACCTTCACCTGTTTGTAAGGAGCGTTGCAATGGCACATACTCTCTCTAGCATTACAATTCAGTGTGTACCTACAGTGTGTTGCTATAATATAATTAGGATTGTTTCTGTAATTTTATTTCTAAACTCATGTTAATTGGGAGGTCAAAAGGCTGATGCTGTCCTGATCTACTCTCATGGAAATTGCTCATGAGCTAATGATGGTGTGGGTTTTGAGTTGGATTAGCAGTACTGGAACATGGGAGCGAAGGAACTGTCCTTCAACTTTGCAGTCAGGATAGAATTAGGAAGGGTATTTCTAGTGTCTCTTTACAATGTAAACAGTCACTTTGCCAAATACGGAAAACCTGCTGCTGTCTCTTGAGTCTCACTGCCTTCACACATCTCTCCCTATCAGTAGCTGGAACAACAGCTGAGCAGGACTGGGAAATGGCTGTTTCCTGCAAGCAAGGCCAGCTATGAGTAACTAAGGATGTTAGAGGGAACAATGGGTGTATTTACTACTCAGCTGATGTGCAATGAACTTCCACGGGCCAGATTCTGCTCTCAGTTATCTGAAACACCTCAGGGCTTTTTCTGCATCTTTAGGTCAGTTCTGGACTTTGTCAACACACGTTGACTTGACATTAAGGAAGACAGTAACTTAAAACCAAAATTATTACTTCCCCTTTGGTTTTTTTTGTGTGAATGTATTCTAGTAGAATTTGCTTTCAGATATAAGTAATCCCTCCCCTGGTGTCAGAAGATAAAATAATGCTGAGAAGACTCTCCTCTCCCTCAGAAAGCCCTTCAGATAATATTTGATATCTGGCAGCATTTTGTAGTCAACAAGAAACTGCAGTTGTTGGAATAAAACAGCATTTTTACTGTAATACTTGAAGAGACATTATAGATAAATTGCTGTTAATGAAGTTACGTGACTTCATGAAGAGAGATATTCCTAGAGCCTGTTGTGGTGTTAGCTGTAACCAGGAGGTAAGTCTGATGAATAAACCCCTTGTTATGAGGTAGGTTACACTTTTTTCCCTTTTCTCAGCAATGATTACATGCTAAACAGGGTGAATCCCTTCACAGCATGAAAGGTCACAAAAGTAGTTCTGCTAGAAAGCAGGTGATCCTGGAAAAGAAAACAACATCTATGCCCAGTTGTTTGTGGTGAGAGCAGCTTGTGGCCTGCTGGCTGGCATCTCGGTGTCCTGGGAGGGGAACCTGGATGATGTGGGAAATGTGTGCCTGGCAGGCAGCCTCCCACTGCCCCATGGTGCCGCACACCTGGGGAATAGGGTGGTGGCAATGGGGCTTTTTGTAGAGTCCTTAAGTATTAGGGGCAAAACACTCAAAACAAAACAACAAACAAACCCTACCTGTGACTTTGGTGTTTTGGTGAAAAAGCTGGGCTGAACCCCACCATCCCTCACCTTATGCCCCCAGGGCTGCACTGAGTCCTGTGAGTGTTCCCTGGTAGGATATGAAGGTGCAAACCTACCCTCTTTGCTCTCCCAAGCCAGGCACTGGAAAGGAGGGGTTAAAATATTAACTTTGACACACCAGAAAACTATGAGCTTCATCTAACACAACAAAGATTTCATCAAATACTTTACAGAGTTAGCTCCTCCCATTTCTTTTTATAACTTAAACTTAATATAACTTTATAAACTTAAGTCCCATTGGAGAGAGGAAAAAAAAAACAAACTGTGGGCAAGAAGCATCTGAAACTGGATACTTTTCTATGTAAGGTTTTGAAATGCCGAAGTTGGTTTAAGCAACTCCTCAGCTGAGTGTTTTGTAATGCAATGTTTTTCTGCCCATCTCCCGACAGGCTGTGCCTGCCTCTGTTCCCCTCCCGTGGCACGGGTTCGGGAGCCTTTGGTGGGGACAGCTGTGGCATGCACACTGTTTACCAATTCCTCAACATGGAAAAACAAAGCTTTCATTCCTGCGCTATGGAAAACTTCTGCTGATTAATCCACGCCCTCTCTCTGGGGAGGAAAACCATAATAAACACTAATGTCTCTTCACCCTTTTATGTCTGGTATATTAATCACCCTACAAGGGTTCATGGCTTTTCCCTGCTCCAGTTTGCATTTGCCCTGTAACTACTGGGAGGAGTCCTGCTTTGTCTATAAAAAGCTGCACGTTGCTCAATGTTTTCACAGAACTGAATTGAGGGATTCACTCACCCACCCTCTGCGGGGAGAGAGGACCCAGCACAGCCATGTTTGGGATTGGGAAGAAGCTCGTTGAGGAAGCCACGCAACAAGCAGAAAGTGCTGCACAGGCAACAGGTAAATACAGATCCCTGCTTCCCCCTCCTGTGTCCTCATGTGTATGCCCTGTGCCCACCCTGCAGCTGGCAGCAAACCTGTCACTTGGGCATGAACCCTATAGATCCTCTCCTCCAGGCGGGGGTCAGGGTCCTGCCATCTCCCAACCCTTTTAACACTGCAGGAAATGAAGGACTGGTATTAACCATTGGTTCCCCATAACTTCTCTCACTCTGGCTTTTACTGGCTGGGTGATGCACTCACAGCAGAAAGTCAAGAGGGCAGGTGAGGCTGTGTATTTAGGGCTTTGTTTCTGAACATGAACAGCCATGGTAAATACAGATTTTAGCGTGGTGTAGTGGATTAGCTTCCTGAAGCTCTGAGGTTTTGGATCCACTCGGTGCTGCTCAAGTCCAGGCAGTTGAGTTGGCTCTGCTCTCCTGTCAGTGCTCCAGCCCTGTTGGTATTGCAGACACACACCCTGGAAAAAGCACAAGTGCAGTTGCAGGGGCTCTGGGCACCTGAATCAAGTTTACCCCCGTGAAAAGGCTTGCTGAACTAGCTCTGAGTTTAAATAACAAGCCATTGTTAGTGACACTTGAACACAAGCAGGGATCTGCACCAGTGTGATTCCTGACATATTTGTACTTAGTATAGTAGATGAGCAGTGGAGACTGTTTTGTATTTTCTCTTGAAACCAGACATTTTGTCTGTGACTTCTGCTGCAGAAGTATTACTTGCAGGTTATGTGCCTACTGAAGCAAGAGAAAAGCCTGCATCTTATTTTCTGCCCATCCTTGGTTCCATTGAAGATTAAGGATGCACAATCCCACACCCAATTCCCCCTTTTCCAAAGAATTTGGGCTTATGCAACTATTTTTATGCTGAAGCATGAAAAACACCAGGGCATGGGCAATTGGAGAGTAGCCACCAATTTTTGTTTTCAAATGAAGACTTCTTCATTCTGCTTTTGCTGTACAGCGGCCTTAGAAATGCGTGGCTTCTGGAGGGTCTTTGTTCCAAACTTTTTTAAATGTTGGGGAAACGTTATCTTCTGTTTCTTATGCCAGAAGACTGATGTGGATTCTTTGTACTAGTGGCATTAGTCATCTTGAAGAAGCTGAGAAGTAGCTTATTGAACTGTTTAGGAGTAAACATAAGTGCAAAATATCTAAATAGAGGCATCAGTCCTTCCCCTTCTGTCCTAGGCACTTAAAACTGAACCTGTTCTTCAGACACCAGTGGTCTGAAGGCCTTTGCCTGCACCTTGCACACACCTTCAGCAAATCCTGTGCCGCAGTATGGCTCTTCCACCTGGAGCTGGATCCTGGAGGTCACAGACACTGGTCTGACCTCAGCCACCTCTGTACCATCAGTGTGTACCTTGATGACTGGCAGCAAATACACAGCACATAATGCTGAACTTGTGTCACATTGTTGTCAGTACTGCACCCACTCCTGGGAGTATTATAGAGAGACCCCCCAAATTCCCATGTAAATGGAAAGGGAGATTTTATGCCAGATTTTAAACTATAACATCACTGTCCAACTGGTGGTTCTGCAATTATCAGTTAATTTATCTCTGAACTACTTCTGTTATGCCTACACGTATCCTGAAGGCACAGTCTTGTGAGCTATTGCAAAGTGCAGAGTGGCAGAACTGGGATTTGCAAGTATCCAAAATTAGAACATACCCCATGATTCCTAAAAGGAACCACAAACTCAGCTGCGATCACTATGGGAAGGATTTCCCTTAGCCACACCTCAGGAACCATGTACATAATTTAGCAATTAGGAAACTACAGCAACAGATGATGCATGATTACAATTAGCATGTTTTTTAAGCATTCAATTGTGCTACAAAACCCATGATGAAATAGGCCACTGTGTTTTTACAAGATACTTAATGAAACAGCTACTGTTGAAGAGCCATTCAATCCAAGGCTGGAGATCTTTGAAGTTCTAGATACTCCCAGTCCACTTAAATGGCCTTCCTCACTTCAGCACTTCTCCCGCATGCAAAGTCCACATGGAATCTGTCTTGCTCACTCAGCCTCACTTTGCTGTCTCTTCTGCAGAATGCCAATGTTTTTTAAAAGGTAGTGTTTGGAGCCAGCAGGGATAAAATACAGATAAAGCCAAAGGCCATTTGTACCAAGCTTCTATTTGACTCTTGTGAGCAAGACTTCTCCAGTCATGGGTATTGGAAACTTATCACCCAGAGGTTTCTTGCTATTTTCCAAGCTGCAGTTCCTCCACTTTAAGACAGTAATTTATCTTGCTCTTCATGTTTCAATAAGTCTCCTCTATTGAATGTTTCCAAGCGTTTAAAACTTGTCTCTTATGGAATACAATTTTCTCTTGCTACAAGGTACAGTATTAGTCTATTCACTAAATTTTGATGTGATACTCTTACAGCACATTGCTTCAGACAGCAAACTTCAAGCTTTATGCAACTGGCAAGAGAATCTTTACCAACCAAACTGCCCAAGCCTGCTCTCTGCAGTTCCTAGACAGGCTCAGTAAAAGGAAGGTTGCATTGCACCTAATTCTCTACTAGAATTTGTTTCCTGACACTGTAGGTGACAGAAGTGGTAATGTCCATAATCTTCATCCATACCAAGACACATGATAATGTGGGGAACTACAACTTCCTATGGCATCTCCCTACCACTAGATCAAGGTGCCCATCCTTACAGAATACTTTCTCATCTTCTAGCCTTGAAACATCTAACGGCCTCTTCTAAAAGGTGATTACTGAGTTTAGGGAAAAGGTAAAGACTGTTTGATTTACCCTTGTTTTCCTTCTAATTCCAGTTAACACGGTGGGGCAGACTGTGCAGCAAGCAGTGGAACAGGCTAAGGATGCTGGTCAGAAAGGTATGGTCATGTTTCTGTTTAATTCAATAATGTCAGTAAAACCCCAGTTAGGTCCCCCAACCCTTCCTTGCACCTTTCTTCCACACCAGGTGGTAAAGGGAAAAGATATTGAAGTGATGCTACAGCTCCCTTTGTTTTTCTGTTTTCAAAGCTCTTGATGAAGTCTACAAAGTTGCTGAAACCGGTGAGAAAACTGTAAAAAATTTGGCAAATCAAGCGACTTCATGGGGCAAAGGCTTTGGACAGTGAAGATAAAAATGCAACAGCACTGAAATTTTTGTAAACAAGTTTCTATCATATGTATGCTTAAATAAAGAAGATACTCTCTACCTGGCTTGCATGTATTCCTTGGAAATCCTTTGATTAACACATCATAAAAACATTTGCAACCACTGGTCTAGAAAGGTTGGATTGCATCACAGAACAGACAGCTGAAGCTTTGCTATGATTGTGACATAGACAAACCCTGTTTTTTTACAAGGTAAGGGATGACTTGGAGTAGGCACACTGTCAAGTCAAGGATTTATGAGTTGGTCTTGTCCTTTTTGTCACTGAATCATGGTTATTGTTTGTGCACACAAAGATGAACACCTAAACAGACACTTCAACACAAGGCAAACACCCATGTGCCTGTGACTGTGCTCCTATTTCTGGCCTGATCTGTAAAACTGCAGTTAAGATAGAGTGCTGATGTGTTTAAGGTATCCATAACGACTGGGTAAGATAACCGTGATACTCAGACTAGTACAAAGAGCACAACAAGGCATTACTGCCAGCAGAGAACTTTGCTCACCACTGAACACTGCATGAGCTGACCCAGTGGGACAACTTCAGCAGCTCTGCACAGCTCCGATGACGTACGCAGCACTCAGCAGGGCACTGGAGACATTTACCCTGCCTGCAGGGTTCTGCCTAACACACCCATGGATAGTAATCAAGTAGGAGCTGGAAGAATGAGAGCTTACTAAGCCTGGGCTGTTGAAAAAACAAACAAAAAAAAAACCCCACCCCCCAAACAAAATCTGAACAACCCACAGCACAACCCAAACGTAAAACGCAGCATGCACATGAACTTGGGAGTGAGAAGGGAAGAAATTGTTTGCTGTTGCAATGAGTAAAGAATCCGACTCCATTACTAACAGTAATTTAGAGGTCACTTACTTGGCATCTTGAAATCACAGCAAAAATTGGGATTGTTGTAGGGCTTCTTCCCGATGGTGATAGTTGCCACCAATGAGAACAGACATAGGTCTGAGTTCTTTGCTGGTATGAAAAATGATTGTTCTATTTGCTCTTCTGTGTAATAGAGATATTTTTTGCATTCAGTGGTTTGCAGGAGGCATGTAACTCCAAGCATTAGTTGTCAACCTTAGGAAATTCACTTGCAGTTTGAGTGCTTACTGAGCATTCAATGCAAACTGTCTACATTATCACCACTTCATATTGCATAAGAAACTACAAACACCTGCTGTAGTAAGGATGCATTTTGCTCTAGGTAGTAGGTGTGGTCCATAGCAGGCTCAAATGTGTGCTAAAATATAACTTGGGGTATTGACTGGCTCCCTGCTACATTTCTTGGTGAGCATCTAGTGGCATGTGAGTGTGAGCAGGGATAATGCTGTTAAATAGAACACGTCTGGATTCACTGAGAGGTTGGTTCTTCAGTTTAGCTACAACCAAAGGGCAATCAGCTGAGGTGCTCGACTCTTCAGTCAGATTCCAAGCATCAATCTCCTCAAGAATCTTAATTGTGATAGGAAGTAGCCCAATTCCTCTTTATACTATGCTCAGATTCGTGCCTTGCAGCTCACTGACACTGAGGTCAGTAACTATGGCAATCAAGTTGGCTGAGGTGAAATCCAGTCAACCTTAAGGGCTCATCTCTGCACTTGGTAAATGCAGAGATGAGCTCATCTTCCTTCAAGGTGTGCTGGGAAAAAAAATGTTAACATGTAGGTGTGCAAGAATATAAGATTCTAATGATTTGGAAAACTCAGGATTTTTACAGCTTTTGGGTTGGTTTGTTGTTTTTTTTTTTCCCTTCCAAGTGAGCAGGAGGTAGGAGATAGCCAATTTAGCTACCAATATCAGCTTTTTATATGCTTCAACGCTGAAAGCATTCTATTTTTCAAGTTTGCACAGCCATGTTAGAGGTGCTTCACTACCTGAAGAGTAGAAGAAATGAGAGAGAACAACACTTGGAGACGAGTCTCTTAACTTCTACAGTACTTTGCTTTCAATGAATTTGCAACTGGATAATGCAACTCCTCTTAAGGTTGTCTCTTTTCAATAATACAACTACTTTTTTTTAGTTTTTAGCTTCAAAGCTTTGATGCAAGTGGGTTACACTTTGTCAGCATTATTTTAGTGCTGTTGGTAAACTTAGAGCTTTCTAATAAATGTTTACATAAAACCTGCATTGAAAAATATGATTCCAAGATGTAGATCTTGTATTTAGAGATCTGTACCTTGATCACAGTAGTGTTTCATGCTCAGATTTTACAATTTAAAAAAAAATAATAATGCTGGTGTACATATACAGTGCACTTAAATGATCTGTAGTACTTTTTAACCCTAGGTATCAGCATATATATTGGAGTAAGCCACTAATTAATGTACCACACAGCTTTACTGCTCCTGGCTAACTACTAGAATAGTACTTCACATAAATTTGAGAAGACAGTAAAGATTTAAAATTATTTACCAAATATATCTAACTTCAAAAGTATTGTTGACAGGCAAGTTCAGACAGATCTGTATTAGGGAACCTCTTAGGATAACTCAGATAGTATCTTATCAGTAAGCTTGTAATGAATTAAGGAGTGTGCTGTGAAGATTGACAGATTGATTGGAACTACTGAAAGGTGTTGCATTAAATAGAAAACAGTAATACACCAGCATAGTAGGTTTGGAAAAGTCAATTTTTTTAATAACTGCTCTTTTCTCCAGGTTATGTCATGCAGTTACAAAGTAGTTAGAAAAAAAGTATGAGTTTCTGGGAGGGACTAGTTGTCTTTAAAAAAAAACATTTATATTTATTACATAAATAACATCTGGCACTTCAAAGGGACTCCACTGGACAAAAGCCTTACATCTTAAAAACTGTGCTTGATCCAATATTGTGTTGAGGTCCATTTTGTTGTACTCTATGTTCAAAACTTTCAAGACCTCCTAATGACACAAAAAAACAAAAGACAAAAAAAATGCTGCATGTGCTAAGCCAGTGAATTAAGTTCATAGCAGCATCCTAGCTCCTTGTAGCTTGGCCAATGATTTCTGTTTCATTTTAGTTGTTCATTGAGGCAGTATCAAATTTTCAGAAATCCTCTGAAAAGACTGAAAAAGAATTCCAAAAAACTGAAGTATGATTGTTTACCAAATTCAGAGTATCCCTTTTTAAAAAAAAAAAAAAAAAGAGGAAACAAACTATAATCAGAATAGTTATGTAGATACTTGATTAAAAACATAACTAGAGTTGCTCAATAGTGTCAGCTTATAAAAATAGTCTGTCACCTCTACATAATTCATGGTGATAGTCTAGCTTCAACAAGCAATAAAAGGCAGTCCTAGAATAGCAGCACAGTTAAAGAAAAAACATTGCCTAAAAAGAATCAGGCCTGAAGTTTTACTAAAAATAAAAATTAGACTCCTATCAAAGTTAATCCCTGCTGGAGGCCCATTCTTCCTTGTGACAATGCCACAGCATTGATCATACAAGGCCTTATGGAAAGTGCCAAAGCTAAAATTACATCATTAAACAAAAGTGCATGAAGTAACAATGAGCTAAGTGCTCATCCAGTACAGTATCTGATCTGAAGTCTGTGTAGTGGCTCAGGTGGCAAGACCACTTTTTCATACATAAAAGGTACCATTTTGTTTTGCAGGTGAAATACCCAGAACAGTCCCCACAAGTGCAGATGAATAGTTATCTTCAGATACATACTTGTATACAATTTCCTAATCCATGGATTTTTTTATTATTGTAAAAAAAGACTAGCTTGGACTGGAAATAATTGAGAGTAGATCCACTATAATGTCAGAAGAAAAGATAATTTTGTGGTTACATGTAAACTTGTGATAAGCTTTCTCAAGAAGAGAGAGGGTACATTAATGGCAAGAGGAATGGAACAGTAAGGAGAGGTAACAGCCTCTTTATGTAAAGGTCAGGCCAGCCTCATTGTAGACTTTGAAGACTTTCTCAATTGCATTGACATAGGCAGCTGTTCTCAGGTCCAGACCCAGGTTGTACTTCATGGCAGTACGCATTATTTGCTGTAACAGAAAAGGTTAATTGTGATTTCTGCAAGTGTCTCCATAGGAACTATGCCAGATTTTGCTTGGAAGACCCAATTTAGAAGTATAGGAGACTCAAGATTGGTATCAGAGTTCTGATCTTTTGTGGATCACTTACGAAATTTCTTGATTCTCCTTAAAGCTGAGATCTAAAAGGGGGGCAAAATCTTTCCCAGCTTACTACAATGCCTCTTTTCAGGTCTTGGATCCATGTGTACCTCATTCAGGGAAAGACAAGATGTTTCAAGTAGTCTTTGCTCCACTTTAAGAGCACTGCATAGAAGGATTAATCTAAAACTGCTGATGGTAAAGCAAAGCACTCTTAGGTACATGTCCCAGATTACTACCTGATTTCATGTATCAGTCTTTATGTTTACTATACCTAATTAAAGTTGCCCATCCTGGTACAGGGCAGAAATAGCTCTGTACAACCAATTCAAAACCTGTCACAGTGTCATGTCTTTGTTTTCTGTATTTATTAATGCAATACTTACCCGGGCAGAACGTTCCATTGTATAAGCCAGCCCAGAGTGGACAATGTCTTTCTCAGATGCACCCTGCAAGAAGAGGGAATAAAATCAGATTTAATCCAAAACACTAGGTATTAGGGACCATGACAACTTGAATTCCCATAATTACTAAAGCTTGTTTGCTCATTTTCTTCTTATGAGTGGTTTAAGAACCTAAATCACCTTTCCTGTATTACTGAAGAACTAATTATGGTCACTTAAATTATAAAACCTCCAATTTAAGCACTGAGGTCTTTTATATGCCTAGCTTCTAGATGCATGATGCTAGTATATTTTACTGATGTTGTAAGTACTGTTTTCAGCCTTCAAAACACATAGTAAACGTTAAAACACAGAAGATCCTAAGAGTTAAAAACCCATATAAGCTACTTGCAATTATTTTGAAAACAGGTTTGAAAACAAATTATTTTGAATGTGTTAGGACAGGCACAGATCCCCAGTTAATATACTCAACATTGTGTTAGGAGAAACTCCAAAATAACTTTGTTCCCCACAGACTAATAAATAATTGAAAACAGCCTGAATTTGGATGACTGAGTTCAATCTTCCATTGTTCTGACTACTGTAGTTTACTAATAATTTGTGACCTGTCTTCAAAAAATACATGCTTTTCCTCAAAATACCAGTTTTAGCTCAATGTAGAACTTACTAGGCTGGTTTTAATGGCTTGTGTTTAAGAGATCTATCTACCATGCTATTCATTTAGCCTATTATTTATGCAAATCATCATACTGGATCAGGCTAAAGCCTAAAGGGACTCGAGCACAGACCTATGAGGAGAGGCTGAGGGAGCTGGGGCTGTTCAGCCTGGAGAAGAGGAGGCTCAGGGGAGACCTCATTGCTGTCTACAGCTACCTGAAAGGAGGTTGTAGCCAGGTGGGAGTTGGTCTCTTTTCCCAGGCAACTCTCAGCAAGACAAGAGGGCACGGTCTTAAGTTGTGCCAGGGGAAATTTAGGTTAGGTATTAGAAAGAATTTCTTTACGGAGAGGGTGATCAGACATTGGAATGGGCTGCCCAGGGAAGTAGTGGATTCTCCGTCCCTGGAGATATTTAAAAAGAGACTGGATGTGGCACTCAGTGCCATGGGCTGGTAACTGCAGCAGTAGTGGATCAAGGGTTGGACTCGATGATCTCTGAGGTCCCTTCCAACCCAGCCAATTCTATGATTCTATGAAAATGTTCCCACCATGTTTTGCTACATATTGGATAATGATGAATTTTACCTGACAGTCCTTTGCCCATTAATTCAGTCTTAGGGGAACATTTTACAATTCTTCACCCAGCTCTTGTGTATATTATCCTGGAGTTACAGAAACAGGATAACAAACTGTCTGTGGGGTGAGGTCTTGTTGAAAGTTCTTTGCAAACTCTATCAACAAAATCTCCAAAACAAATTCTGGTTATATTTGAGGCAGTATTTCCCACCACAAAATCTTTAAAGACTTTGATAGTAAGGCTTCAAAGAAATTAATCAACCTATGTATTTATCAGGTTAGCCAGCAGGAATTTTAAGTATTTCTTAGAAATCAAAAGCAATAGGAAAAAACAGGTTTCTAAGTTCTCCATACTGGCCTGCAAAATGAATCATTCCCTGCCCCCTCCTTGGTAAACCAAAACTCACATGTTTGTTTAAACAATGAAGATAATAGTCTGTTGCTCTGAAAAACTGCAATATATTTTTTAACAATATTGGAGTTATTTTGCATGGGCTGAGGTAAAAAAGAAAAAATAGCTTATTTCCAGTATTCCTGGATAATAACTTTCAGATAATTAGTTGGTTTTATTTGCTTGGTCATCAGGCTAACTATTCACTAATGCCTTGCTTAGGGAAAAAACTTTTGTGATACCCACAATGGTAAAATTTACACTGCAGTTACAATACCAGAATACAGTAAAGAAAAACAAACAAAAGCTACTACTTACTGATATCCTATCTTGAAATTCTGCTGTAGGCACAACTGGAATAGTTCCACCATGTTTCCCAAATTTTCTTTCCAAGCTTTCCTGAACAGACACTAGAAACAAAAAAAGCAGAGGTAAAGTAACTGCCAAGTAAAGGAATGTGCTCCCTAACAACAGAGCTGCTCCAGGACTTTCAGCATTCAGTGGCATGAAATCCAGACCACAGGGACAGAGAGCAAAAGGACTCATATTATTTTAGTTTCCCAAGAAAAGGATGTTGATTTTTCTGGTTTTATAGGCAAGTGCCTCCAATATTAGTGGTAATATTGCTATAGCACAGTCCACATGGCAAACAACTGTGGATTGACTGATCCCACTTTGCTGACCTCATAAAGCTGATAAAAGCAATACAGATTAACTTTCCTAATTTGATAGATATCTTTAGACAAAATATTTCTTGAAGTAAAAGCAATCAACTATCTGCTACTGCACTTTAAATACACAGTATGCACGAAGAAAAAAAGTCCATGTGGAATTTTAGATTTTTCTTTATGATGTGACACATTGTTTTAGTGTTTTGAATTGATACTTATTTAATCTTAATTCTTGAAATTTAATTAGTAAAATCTCCTAAGCAACACCACTTCAGATGATACAATACCGAAGTTAAGAAAGAGTTTTATATTAGGATAACCATAACCCTCAACCACTTTAAAAGCACCTTGAAAGGCATAATTTATGAAAAAAGCTTAAGTCCAATGTCCCAAGATTTCCAGATGCTTTCTACAGAATACTGTTTAAAATGGAGCAATATCCTGCACTTCTCCATTAAGCTTCCTCTCGCCATGTAATCACTATTCTGGCACAGAAACTGGGAAGCACAGAATGACCTCCAGAGGAGCTGTATACCATAAGCAGACTGTTACAGCACCTGTGCCAATTATATTATTGCCCTTTATAGAAATGTTCTGTTGTACATGTGGAACAATGTTACTCACTTAACTTTGAATACTTCTGAAACACTAAGTGTTCAGCTGAATGCTTATGTCCAGCTGAATGTTTATTAGGAAGTAATAAATATGTCATATAAGTGGCTTCAGTGCAGCATTTTCACAAAGCTGAGGAAATTATCTCTTTATGAATCAAAAGATAACTGGAAAAGTATTCATTTAACTTAAGTCATGAGAGCTGGAGATCAGCTGACTGATCAAATCTTTCCTACTCTTCACTATAAAGCAATAATAGACATGAGGAACCAAGGTTAATTTAAAATAGTTCTGTATTCATTTCCCCTACATTTGGAATTTACTAGTCCCATTTATTAAAGTGACATTAATTAAACTGAGCACTTACTGAGCAAGTGGTAGTTTGAATCCCTTTCATATTTAAAAGTCAAGCGGCCGTAGCTGACGTGGTTCAAGTTTTTCAGCCACTCAAAATAGGATACTGTCACACCACCAGCATTCAAGTAGAGATCCTGCAGAGAAATAGGAAATGTCTTTACTTGTGAGTATGTGACAGAGGCAGCTCTATTGTATGCATGAAATTAAAGCACATGTTTTACGTACAAAGCATTAGTTTAAACTGCAATACAAAAGATAATACAGTTGTTACTCCTACATGACAACACTTGCAACTTCTGCAGCCCAATTCTACTAATTTAAAAGAGGACTTGACTTTAGAATATGTGAATTCAGGTGTGCTTGACTGAGTACTTTCTTTTTATTTTAGCATAAGCTATTAATAGAGAAAATCAGGGTGTTATTAGGCCATCCCAGTGAATATAGGCTGAAGATCACTCCTTCTAGCAATATGACTTGTACAGGACACCCTTTTCCTGGGAAGAAGTTATCATTATACCTGGATAGGTCTTACTCTTTCAAACTATCACTACAGGCAACATTTACTCTACACAATCTACGATACACAGTTCTGTCAGAGGACCACTCAGAGACACAATGTTTGCAGACAAATTGGCTGGGGTATTTACTCAGCCTTCTTTCTTTGCTTTAGTGGACCATTTAGTTGAACAAATGTCAGCTAATACTCCAGAATGCAGAACTGTGGATTGTTCTCTCTTCCAAATATGTAGCCATCTTGTAACAGTTATCTTTGGTCATTTACCATTGTCTTTAAGTAATAACTACCAGTCTTAAGCAACACTGACACCCAATACCTAGGCATCAGTTGTTCAAAACTAAGAGAATGAATGGCTATTAATAAAACTCTTCAATAACAACAATGCACAGAAATATCACCCTTGAGTGAAAAATCAAAGGCTATAATAGAACCTTACAGGGATAACCATTATATTCCGCTCCAGAAAGATTTTGTCAGCTTCAGGAGTTGTAGGCCCATTGGCACCCTCAGCAATAATCTGAAAGGAAATACAGCAGATTAACTCAGAGGCTTATGTATTATTTCATCTGTGACAACTATTAAATGTTAATATTGTAACAGGCCTTCTTTATTTCTTGTTTGCATTTCAACTTACTTTTGCTTTAACCTTGTGAGCATTTGCCTTGGTCAACTGCTTCTCGCTGGCAGCAGGGATGAGAATGTCACAGTCTGTTTCCAGAATACTGCCCTCAAGTGTCTGAGCTTTAGGGAAGCCCATGATTGTCCCGTGTTGCTGTTTGAAAAAAACAAACCAGAGTGTTTTTCATGTGTGTGTACCTTCCCTTTTTTCTAACTTTCAAAAAAGAAAGAAGGGAGAAGCATCAGTCCTAGAAAGGCGGTATACAACATAATTCCTGTCTTTACTTTGATGAGGCAAAAAACACAAGCTACAAAGTTTTGACAACAAAGTTCCTATGATTGAGGTATAACTGCTCTCTGGCCAAACATGGATAGCCATCTGGGAGTATTTTAAAAGCAACCAAAAAACCACTCCATCTCAACTCCTATAATACATGGCAAATGCAGTAATTTTCAAACAAGTGAAACCTCCCACCAGTCTGCTATCCACAGGATAAGCTGCATCACATAAAATTTTGTAGTATAATTTCAGATTTCAGTATGATAATGACAGCCTTTGTTTAGTGACAGAATTTTTTCATTCTTTTGAGAACAGGGGTGATACAGACATTCAAGTACTCCCTATGTAAAGAAGACATATCAAATAAGCCCTTTAGAAACTAAATAGAATATTGTATTTTAGTGCCTGTGAATTGTCCCCTAGAGACTGCTTCACTTGTAAGCTAAAATAAAAAGACCATACCCAGTTTTCATTATAAACTTTGTATTTAAGTCACACTGCCAGATAGACTTCCATTTCTATCAGAAACATCCAATAGGTAAGAAGCAGCAAAAGGGCACAGAGTTGTGGGCTCAGACAGAAATACTCCAGGAACCTCCCTGCAATGGATCCTTGAGACATCCTTCTTAGTTTAGTCATTAAATAGGCAAAATAGTAATTATCTCCAATTCTGAAACAAAAGTAATTAGACTGCATGTATGCAAACCCTTGGCATTTTTCTGAGAGTCAAGTCAAAGGGTAAAGAAGTAACAGCTGCATTCATATGGGGGAGATAAGGAGAAAACCAGAAGAATCAACACTCTTAAGCCATTTTTTAAGTACCAATTGCATTATGATTTAAATATCACAAATTAACACCAGTCTACAGTCATCCTATGTGACTGCAAAGCTAACAAAAAAGAAACTATTTCTGCTCAGCAAAGTTTCATACCAATTTGTAATCTTCTAGTTCCTTTGGGTCGATCCCATCAGGATTCCAGATGGAACCATTAAACTCTCCAACAGCAACACACTTTGCTCCAAAACGATGTAAGTATCTCATGGAATGCAAGCCCACATTACCAAATCCCTGAAGGCAGAAAGAGAAAAAGTAGTTAAGCCTTGAACTAAAATGACAGCTACTGCTAAGGTTTATATAGGTTTGAATAGTTTTAAATTGTACAGAAAGATTTACTTTCTGCAAGTAAAGGGACACCAAAGGCAGACCAAAAGGTCACACAATCTATGTCAAAGTTTGCGGTAAGATTCTAGAGTAGAAAAAAGCTGAATGTTAAAGTCCTGTATAATTATATTTAGGATTTCTGTTTATATACGGGAAGCAAACTTCAATACAACACTTTTTCTTATGCTCTAGGTTTCTTTGCAATGCTGTATCCTTGTTTTCCTAGAGGAATCTTCAGCTATATTTTTCCCTATGTTTTCAAAGTTATGCTTAGCTGTCTGTTGGTTAGTGCTCTGCCAGGCAAGAAAATGCCAAAGTGCAGAGAGAAGAGTGTGCTGCTGGGTCTGTGCAGAGCACAGATGTTTGTTTCAGCCCACTGGTTAACTGGAGGACAAGGTAAAGGTTCCAGTTCTTTTGCTATTTCTAAGTCAGTGCATTGGTATTAAAAATAACAGAACAAACACAATCTCTTGAATCCTCCATTTAACATAGTGTTCAGGGCTGAACAGAACAAGTAATTTCTTTGAAATTTTAAGAATGATAACTCTTATTAACAAATACCAAACCCTTTCAAAATTTAACTACAGAAATCACAAAGTCTTATGAACACCAAAAAAGAACCCTCAACCTACATATTTAAGATAGGGTATTGGTTTTAACTTTTCCAACTGCTCATTCCATAGTGGAACAAGACCATAGCTCCCAGGTTCCTTCTCTCCCTAAGTCCTTTTGTTACAAAACACTACACCAATACGTGTAGGCAGGAATAGTGTCACAGCTCACTGAAGTGTGAAGTACCCTAAAAAGCAGCTTATGCTTATAAAGACTGGAGGCTGGGCTTTGCAGAGTACAATCAGAAGCCCAGTTTTAAAAAAACAGTCTGAAATAGGCACCTATGTTGCTTTAAAAACATTTCTGCAGTTTGAGAGTAAAGGCTGAGAAGCAGTAAAACCCTAACAGGATTTATTGCTACAGCCCTTCAAAAAAGCAATCCTGCTCCAAGTTTGTTCGCTAGTTTTTCCCTGCAGTTGAAGGAAAGAAGTTACCTGAACAGCAAACGTTTTATCCCCAAATCCAGGAGTCATTCCTAGGATACTCATGTATGATGCTTCGTTGATGAAATTTTCAATTCCATGGAAGACACCACGACCTGTTGCAGATACACGCCCATGGATCCCACCCTGGCTGATGGGCTTACCGGTGACGCACGCGTGTGCGTTAATATCCTGTAAAACAGTGAGGGACTTGTGACCTATGGAATTAAAGAGCAGCTGGGACAAGAAGTCTTGTGCCCTTCGTAGATAAGGGAAAATAGGAATCATGAGGGTCAGAACATAACATAGTCTATATACATTTAGTCTGTAAAGCTGATTTCCTTCCTGAACTTGTGCAAACAGCTTCTCACGAGTACTCAAGCACACGAGGGAAAAGTTGCCTAATGCAGTATTAGACATACTCTAATTTTTTTGTTGCATTCAAGTGTACATATAAACTTCAGTCTGTGGTTAGTTAAATATGGTGGCATCTCTTGCACTGTTAGCAAAGAGCAGACCTTTGACAAATCAAAAAGCTTTGAAGGATGTGTTTCTCAAAATTAGCTCCTATTACAGCCATGATTTCCATCATTATTCTTTTTAATCCTTTCGTTTAAATCTTTTAAAGGTCTCAGACATATCAAGGCCATATAGGAAAAGTTAGATTAGTACTTATTACATTTTTTCAGAAAAGCAATAAAAACCCAAAGCTTCTAAAAAAATCAAGCCTCTGTTGTTACTTTGGTGGTAATGAGATTTTCCACATGCTAGACAGCTAGCCAAGATTAAAATAGACAATTTTTTTTAAATGTAGGGTGTTTTTTTTAAAGTAAAATTAATAATTTGGAAAAAATTCTTCCCAACTAGACACTGTTTGGGCCTTCCTCTTCTGTCACCACTAGTTCCCATGTTCCCACACCCTGGGAGCACAGTCACACAGTGGCTTGGCATCCAGCACAAGTCAAAGAGTAGGGATGAAAGGGAATCCACTGAAATAAGTCTGCCAACAGCCGGATGGGTTTCTGTTCCACCCACTGCATATTCACTGAGAGGCTCCCTCCTCTCCATCACTTGTGCCAAATGCATTTGCATGCCTGTGGTGTGAGTGCAAGATGTTTGGTAAGAGGAAGGAAAGAAGTAGACAAAAGTATGTGGAGGCAGAACAGCAGGAGATGACTAGAGTCATAATGGAAATGAAAACTATTTATTGTTTGAAAAATCATAGCTAGTTAACCATATAAAGGCAAAGATACCCCCTTTTAAAAACACTAAAAGTGATGCCGAGCTTGCCACAGTTTCCCAAAATAAAACTGTATTGCTATCTTTAAACTGGATGCTCCCTCTGGTGGCACATTGATTATAAATAAGATTGGTGGTGGTCTTTTGCTAGGAACAACTTGCCCTCATATGTGATATATTTTTAGGTTTTCATTCTGTTTCAGACTGCAATTACATTTTAGCCTTCATGTATTCACAAAAGAGGAAGTACATTTTATAAATACAGCCTTGCATCTTATGCAGAATGTATTTATTAAAGTCCCTTCATATGGCCCAAAAGTAAGTTGGATGTGTCAGGAAGTACAGAAGATCAGAAAGGGTGAATTTAATAAGAAACTTTAGACATATACAATTCAATGATCCAGCAACTTAAGATGGATTATCTGGAATAGTTAACATGGCAGTTTAATAAAGAGTTGCATGGTTTGGCAAGGAAACAGAGCACGAGGTGAGGGCAGGTCCAGGTCTTCTTGAAGTCACAAATACAAATCGCAGTTGATGTCAAAGTCCTAAAAACTTTAGGTTTAAGTCAATCAAAAGTGTTTAACACATCTTGAGCCAAAAAGAAAGACACTGTCTTTTAATGAGAAGCTTGTAAATAGCTTATGACTAGCACTTAAGATTTTTTTATTGGTAATAACAGTCTATGAGCTTAGGTGGTAAAGCTCAGAAACTGAACTTGTGCTTGTTTCTCAATCCTTTTCCACACTGCAACAATATCGTCCTTGTCTAACTTCTTGGCTCTGCATGTTAGTTAGAACTTCTATCTGTTTAGATGTTGTTTGATTTTTCCTTTCCACTTCAAGCTCCCTGAGCACATCTCTGGGTAATCACACTGACTCATCAGGTTTGTAGATTTCACAGATGGATCTCTCTCACCAGAGTTATCTTTCCACTCAATTGAATGTAGTCCCTTGCATAGCTTCTACCTGTGATTTGAATTATGGTGAGTTTCACTTTTGTTCAATGGTAATTTTGTGTTCCTAGTTCATTTCCCTCCTTCCCTCATGGTCACTTTTATATATTTGGCAGGTCCTTAACCACCTCTGCTTTTGTTCTTGGTATCTCAACCAGTTAACTAAAATCTCTTTCTCTACAAAACTGGTTGTGATAGATTATTCAAATTTTTGACACCTTGCCAGAGTTCTCACCTTCCTTCTCTACACCTGGTCTTTTTCCACAATAACTTTTAAGTTCCACTATGGCTGCTGTTCTCTCTTCCATGTACAAATAAGCAACCCAAAATAAAGTAAGCTGACTTACATTTTTCTGAAAAGTGAATTGAAGACTCAAAATAAGAAAAAATTATCTAAATGCTATCAGCTGGTTTTATTCTTCAAGAATAAAATACTGCCATGCAGAGAGATCCTAGGAATAAAGAAAGCTGTTGCAGCATAATTCAAATTGCATTTTTATCCCCAGTCATTGTTGGTTTTTCTATTGTCATTGAAACCTGTGTACATGTAGGATTACACAACAAGCTGAGAAGGCAAAGCAGAAAGAATAAGAAATTCAGCCATGCCATCTAAAACATTGTTCTGCATCAGTGTTTAGTGTTCCACCTATTAACACTGAAGTTTCTATAAAAGTGTCTATGACCTCTTAACAAATACAGCAAATCTTAGAGCAGGCTGTGTGCTTTGAGTCTTCTGTGTCAGTCATAATACAGCAATGTTGTTGTATCACAGTGAAATATACATTTTAGTGCAATGAATTAAATGTTAGAATTTAAAATGCTTTGAGGTAGTAGCTGTTTACACCTGTAACAACAACAAAAAGTAATGTTTTATACTGATATCAATAGCTAACAGACTGCTGTGTAAAAGTGATTTAACTCAACTAATCAGCATTCCACAGTCTACTTCTCAAGCATTCCTTCCCCCCAGCCCTATAGGATACCTTAGACTGTAATTCAGATTTAGAATAAACTTGTGACATTCCCTTCTTTTGTTGAAGGCATTGGACAGCACTAGACAAGTATTTTGCCAAGAGACTGCCTCAGGAAAGCCAGGCACATCTTGAATAGACATGTCAGAGAGAAATATGTTGAGTGGCTTTAATGCCCTACTACTGGGGTGTACACCCTGCTTTGTTTCTAAGGAACTGTTGCAAGGGACTGCAGAAAGTGAAATCTTTTCAGTTTAGGAGCTGGGGATGGGTAAACATGCAATAGCTTAGCAGACTAGCACACTCATACAAAGCTATGGCAAGACTCTCCTTAGCAAAGAGTAACCTGATGGAGTAGCAGAAATAATGTCAGAAAAAGAAGCTAGAAAGTTTCTGTAGCATAAACAGTAGAGCCTTAAGAAAAAAGTTCCTCATAATACAATTTTCTTTTGTTCTACCTGCCAAAAGTATAGAAGAGAAGTGCTTCATCAGTCATGTTTGGTATAGACAAAACAGGTAGAATAACCCAGTAAGCAATCTAAGGACAAAGGGCAAATTAGGGGCTATAAGTAAAAAACTAATATTTAAAAACCTAAACAATTTTTTATTGCTTTCTGGGCTCTAAATTGTATCAGTGTCCTTTTGCTTTACACATGGAGAATGTGCTGGTCTATACTGATTGCTTCCTTTAGGCCACCACAGACAACTTTAATACTTCTACAGGTAGTCACATTAGTGCAAACTTAAGTTATACAATCTTTTGAGTGTATAAAACCAGAGCATTTATTTAATAACACTTGTAAATTCAGTAGTTTGAAATGAAAAGATTTCAGTACTTTAAGCCTATACCAACTACTATGAACTAATGGATTAATGATGGATTCTCCATCCCTGGAGCTTTAAGAGACTGGATGTGGCACTCAGTGCCATGGTCTGGTAACCACAGTGGTAGTAGATCAAGGGTTGGACTTGATCTCAGACATCCTTCCCAACCCAGCTGATTCTAACTGTTTAACAATTTTAAATTAGTATTTACAGACCAAATAAACAGAGGAAAATGGTTGAAGTGTAAACCAATTTATTTTGGTTTTGCTGAACAGTTGTAACCAGTATTGTATCTGGCAACCTTAACTTAAACCTAGTAAAAAACATGAACCTTAAAACTATTTTTCCTTAATTGTACCCTAAAAACCTCACACCAATTAAACTGTTACAAGTTTACAAGAACATTTAGATCCACATAATTAAAAAAAAACTCATTAAGCTGCATAATCTGCATAAATAAATAAATAAATAATCTGCATAAATAAATAAGCTGCATAAATCATTAAGCTGCTGTATCTGGATAAAAGGATTTCTGTATGGACCAAGAGAGCTCTTCTACTTCAAAGCCTCTCCTCAAAACTTACATAGTGTCCTATGGTACTGGCATAGGTGTCAGCAATCCAGGACATCTCCCTCTCTCCTGTGCTCATATCAGGTGCAGGCACATCAACACCAGGTCCTGTTGAAAACAGTGAAAACAGCTTTTAAGGATCAAACATGAATTAGTTATCTTTAAGCATTATTCCCTTGGGAACTGTGCCGGTCTTGGCAGAGAACAACTGTTTTCCTGTTGAAACCTCAGTTTATTATGCAAGCAACAGATTCTTCTGAATTCAATTCAGTTTTAGAAGTACAAATATGTGATATGGCAAGGCTGTCAAAACCACCAACCTTTCACAAAAGCATTTGGTAACATGAAGGTTAGTTTGCCAATTAGAAGTCAGAGCAAGATGATGCATCAGAAGCATATGTATATTATTTTTTTTAAATGACCATCGCTGTAATAGGAAGAATGCCATCTAGGTATGATCTCTACATACCATGGTGTTAAATGGGGAGGTTTGCATTATTATTTCCTTTTCATTCCTGGTTGGCATATGCTGTTACCCTAGTGACACATATCAGTAAGTGTCTTTAGACAGAAGCTTAATTTAGATGGAAGAGCAAAGAAATGCAGATAAATGTATATACATCCCCAGGGGTAGACATCAGGTATATGTGACACACCCTTGGTTACAGGCCTTATTATGCAGCTGAGTAAGAACCTCCTGCAAGGTAAAGATCCTCAATTTAATTACAAGTCAAGCTAGTAACATTCAGCTTTCTCCAGAGGAGACTTCCAGATAACAAGTCCAGACAGTAAGCTATCAGAACTCAGGGTTGAGAGTCTGAATGAAGCACCTATTAAGATTACAGAAACTGAGGTTATGTTACACAGGCACCCATGCTTCTTTACTACGCTTCTCCTGCAGCCTGTGATTGCCATGGGTGAAGCAGCTTCGGGGTGGATCTTCTATTTCCTTCCTCTGTTTCCTCAGGTATCTGCCAAAAGCCTCACCTGAGACTACAGGAAACAGTAATAGTGAAGAGTTCTATACTAGAGACTAAAATTGCAACAAGCTTGGTCACAACTTTAAAATCTGCCTCCAAGTGAAATGTGACTCATTTGGATCCTGTAAGCTCTGTTTTTGTGGTTTTTCATAGCAAAACAGCCACCAGGAAAAAACTTGACAGTTCCTGTTAAAATGCACTAGGATGCAATGACTCAATTCTTTGTGACTCTTTGCTAAAAGCTCTATACCCTATTATTTACAGCTCTCAAACATATAGACATTTAGTACTATCTAGTGGTTACTGCCAATGCCCAATAAATCAAATTCCTAAATTTTAAAAGTAAAACTGCATAACATACCAATAAAGCCCTTTTTTGCCAGCTCCATGGTAAACCGTCTTGTGATCTTTTCTAATTCGTTGTCCTACAGAAAAAAATGCAATAAATATCACAAGAAATTAGTAGTTATGCATATCTGCTAGAACTTTTGCCCAAACATGAACTCGTTCCTCTTAGAAGAAAGGCTAATTTATATATTTATATAACTTATATGCCACTAACAGACCCTTGGTACTCAGGCAGCACAAGGAAACATTAGGTTTATTCTCATACATTCTGATCCACAAGAAGTTGGGAGTGCTCTGTGTTTGTAGCAGAGAAATCTGATATCCTGTGTGAGTGATTTACAGCCAGCAATAGCCTGCTGGTTGTGTAATCAACACAGTAGAATGACTTTAATAAATCCTTACAGGAGTTCTGAGTATCCATTACATATTGTAGTATTTCTTTCTGTATAAGTTATTTTAATTAGGGCAAGAAGGAAAGCCTACAGTAAACTTTTTATAAGCCAAGTTAGTTACTATTCACACTGGAACACTGCATAGAAAGGTTTAATGGAGCATAAAACTATTCCTCAAAATAAACAAAACCATTAACTTTTTTCCCTAAGAGTAATTTTATAAAAGCTTATAAATAAATAAAGCTTAATAAAATCTTTATTAATAGAATCAACTTAAATTCAGGTTCCAAGTAAACTTAAATCTGGTTTAATCTGAATTATTTGTAGTCTTCTGACATTAAGTAATAAATTATTTAAGAATTCCACCTCTGACACACATACCTTTTTAAAATTATTTTCTTACCTATAGCATGCACAAGCTAAATTCAGCCTTTACAGAGGCAGAAGTGGCAGGAAGTTTTAAGTGGTCAGTAATGCCCTTAAAAGAGCATTTTTAACTGGCTGGCTTCAGTACTGCAGGTAACCAAATTTTTATCTATGATTAAGCTTACTGTGTAGTTCTTGGGATTGATCTTGACACCAGCCTTTGCCCCACCAAATGGCACATCTACAAGAATGCAAAGGAAAATAATTTTACTTTTTCAACAATAAAGTCAGAATGCATTAGTAATGTGTGAGGAATTGTATCTGACTGTAACAATGAATTTGGTTTTGCCACATTTTGAGCTTCACAAGCATAAACTGTAATCTTACCTAGGTATGTCTAAAAATGGGAAATCTTTAAAGGGCAGCTTCAAAGTGGTTTATGAAACTCAGGAGATCATGATTTAAATTTTCTGCACTTCAAGCTCTTGTACTTGGCACTTGTAGGAACAGTAAGCTTTGCAGTTTATATTTTACTGATTTAGCTCAAAAATTTTACTTTAGAAGTCCTAAGTGAACTGTCTCTATATAAGTAGTATTTTGTTTTCTTTTACATAACGTGCAGATTCTCTCAGAACTCCCCAACAATTTAGCAGTGGTCTATGAATTAATATTTCTTTATGACCCATAAAGGAATTTTATTCTCTCTCCACAGCTCTCCTGCTTAAATCTTTTACAGCCTCCATCTGTTTCCCCTAAAATCAGACCCCTCAATCTAAATTTGTCATATTTTGGTTTGAGTTCAAGAGTAATACTTTTATGGGAGGGGCAGAATTTGGACTTTAAGTGAAAATGTAGCTTTATTTGAGTATCTAAAGTAATAGCAGTAGGAATATGTAGTGTAATTTTGGTCACTATTGATTTGTTCCCAAATTGTTGCTAAAAATTTTAGTCAGTTTTTAAAACTTTTAGTGTCTAAAACTTAGTTTAATCCTTTATATGTTTTTCTGTAAATTACATTAGTACTGACTGAAATTAGAGATCATATCTGTGCTTGAAAAATTGTCACTTACCAACCACAGCACATTTGTATGTCATTAGAGATGCTAAGGCTTTTACTTCATCCACACTAACATCTGTACTGTAACGAATACCTGCAAAGAACACATGAGGAAAAAAGAATTAATTCACTGAATAACAGCAAAGGTATTTATAAATTAGGAAAGTTATTCTAGACCAGCCATATATAACATGAAGAATTAATTCACTGAACAACAGTAAAGGTATTTATAAATTAGGAAAGTTATTCTAGACCAGCCATATATAACATGCAAGTATGTAATTTATCCACCTCTTTGCTTTAAGACTCAAAGAACATTCTCCCCCTTCTCCTGCTTAAATAACTGTCTTTTACTTAGAAGTTCAAGACTTAAACAACTCTCTATGAAGTAGTTTAACAGCAGAACCTTGGAACAGAAATAATATTCCTTGAGAGGAAGCTAAGCCAAGCTGATAAGTAAAGTAGATTTTCAAAAAAGCTGATAAAGCTTACCAGCATCCCATTAAGATCTTTAGCTTTGGACTTCATTCATTGTAAATACAAGGTGAAGTTGGTTCCTGAACACAACTTACCAGTACAGGTTACAACCAAGATCTAGAGTAAAGCAAATTCCTCTTTAAGTTATAGAGCCTTACAGTATGTTGGCTGGAGTCCAACAAAATTAGACATAGCTTCAGGGTTCTGGCTGCTAAGTACTGCAACAAAACACTCCACTAATTCAAATTTGTTCTAAATATTTTGAAGTAGCTCTACCCTGACCAGACCAACTATCTGCATCCCCATGGAAGCCAGCCCACAGCTCCATTCCTTGCTTTGGGTCACTCAGCAGAACTCCAAGTGTGCTCTGACACAAGGCTCAGATGCAAATTCAAATTGTGGTGGTCTGATAGTGGCTCGGATGCAAAATGGGGAATCCCTGTCCTCAAGGCAGTTCAAAACCAAGTAGAAAATGATCTCACAAAAGTAGGGAGATGTGCCACCTGCCTGACTCTTACCAGTCCTGTAAAAAATAGGTTGTAGCATTCCAATGAATTGATTGGAATCAAAGTTAAAATTGACGTATGCTGGAGGTAGTTACAAAGTAGAAAATACTTTTTAGCCAAACTGACAGGGCACATATGCATAATTACAGAAGCCTTATACATTTTTGGGATGAGCACAGTAGCCAAAGTCATGGTGCCACAGCAAAAATATTCAACCACTATGTTAGCTTCTATCCAAACTTCTACATTACTAAGGATATAACAACAGAGCCATGAAGAATTTATTATCCCCACCTTTACTCCCCAAATCCTTGGCTGTGGGTTGTGCCAAGCTGCACAGTGGTTTGTAGCAGGCACAGAGTGTCCTTTAGATGCTAGGACAAGGCACCACAAATTTCCTATTATATAAAGAGAAGACCATATTCAGGTCCTCAGGAGTGAAAAAAAGAAGACACGCATACATTATCCAAAGCACTGTGCTGCTATGAAAGACATTCCAAGCTGCTTTGGAAACAATCCCAGTTTCAGAGAGACTGAGTGCTGCTCAAATAAAGCCGGGGGCCAAGTCCTTCTTTGTTACATGAACTGAATCAGTAAAATATAGTACCATTACTCTGCAGAAAAGAACCTAAACTTAGTATGTATATGGGGAAAGGATGGTCTCCAAAAGCAAACTAGTTTGACTCTGGTAGCTGTAAAGATGTTAATGTCTGAGCATTCAAGACCCTTCTCACAGGAATTAACAGTTGAAATTTAAATGGAATCTAGTCTAACAGACCAAAGTTACAATGTACATGTTTCTTCTTTTAACACTCCTTACTCTGATGCTTTAGAGCAGCAGTTATCCTTCTGACAAGCTCTGAACAAGAACAAACACCAAGGCAGGTACTCTGGGAACAGGTCTCATCTGAGCACAGCTCAGGCCAGCCAAGTCTTGAAGCCACAGTCTATGCTGGGCAGAAATGAACTCTGCCCCTCCACCCACAGATGAACTAGGTCACTGTGTATTTATCCAACCCATATATTTATTCCAACTTCAAGGTGCCTAGGCAAAGCAGTTTTGTTATAACTATACCCATGCAGGCACAGAGAATGTTGCTTATTGATATATGGAAAGCAGCAGAGGTACAAAATAGGGATTTTGTACAGTTTTGACAGGAATGCAAAATACCAAAGGAAAGGAGCCTCTTTGGCACACCACAGGGAACACTGGACCTGAAAAGGTGAACAAGCAGCAGTGAACTGTTACATCTTCAGTTCCCCTGTACTACAGCAAGGGTTACTGTAAACATAACTAATAAATATTAAATGTACTTACCAAAGGAACTAGGGACTGAAAAAGTACTGGAAAGCTTTCATCTGAGATGCCTATTTGTCATCCATGTACATATACCAGAAGGGGGAAATCTTGTAGACTTGAGGCTGAAACTATTCTCTTCTGGACAACTTTATATTTTTGAGCAAAATCAGCTTATTTTCAAGACCTTTAAATATTTTAATTGAAATGACTTGTCTGCTGACTTCATAAATGAAGTGGGTGACCAGTCAGCTCTGAGAGCTGTGCTGACTTCACTACCCACTTTGCTCCAGTTTATCTGCTAGAAATTTTTGTTAGTGCCAGGCATAGCTCAGGGTATGGAATCCAGGTTCCCTGATGGGTGTGATGATTTTTCCCTTCTGTGGCATGAGTGGATAACAGTTAAGATGCAGTAACATTTCAATTCATTTCACAATTTGGCCAGTTACTGTATTCCAGGAATTGTAATTACCCTACAGGAGGCCCACTTCTTGACAGGGAAGTTACTTGTGCTAAGCTGTTAGGACTGATGAGATGCAGGCATCTAAGAATGCTGTGCATTCCATCTGCAAGGGGATGCACAAAGATAAAAGACTTAATTTCTATTCTATTCCATTTGGACATCAGTGAAATTCAGTTTGACAGCTTCCTAATTTGGCAGAAGGAGAGTATTGCCATGCATTTTTATGGCTCTTCTGGCAGTATTACTATGCATTCAATAGCCTAAGTCCAAAAACAGACCATGTACACAGATAAAATACTGTGGGTTTTGGTTTTTTTTTAAGATTCTTAATACATAAGCAAATGAATGTCACTGCCACACAGCAAGACTGTATTTTTTTAAACCCCTGGAAGTCCCACGCACTAAGACCCTGGAAACTTGACTTTTATAGCAAACTAGCTACAAAATAGTTGAAGAAAGCCTCAAGTTACAGTATGACTCACTGCCATGGAAAATACTTCTCATTGGAAAACATACAAATTTTTGTTCTAGTTGGGAATTCTCTTTCCTTGCCACACCCCAAGAAGTTAAACAGAATGCTGAGAGAGACTGTTTTTCTTTGTACAAGACCTTTTAAATGAGGAAATGTTTTCTTTTGACTTTTGTCTCATTACTGGTCAGTATAAAAAGAGTTTACTGTAACATTACAGTGTCTTGCTTTTAAAACTCCTTTTATGGTTTGTATTTTGGAGATACTATATACTTCATGCAGTTACTTCTTTGCACTGAACTCAATAGTTTTTTGGTCAAAATAAAATTCACTTGTGATTTAAGTTTAGCTTCTTAGATAGGAGATACAGATTAATTTTCTGTTTTCCAAATGGAGGTAGCAAAGCTCTTGGAACAGATTTTTTAAAAAAAAAATGTCAAAAAAGTAATTTTCAGTAAGACTGTATATTGGATTCTATAGTAATAGCAGCCAGTTACTGTTTTAATCAGCAGGTTTGTGTGGGACTGTGTTAACAGGCAAGTAACAAAGATCTCAGTTTCAAAGCAAATTGGCTACACATACTGCTAGATTTTATGTTGTACAGATTCCAGTATCTTCTGTGATGCTTAGTGTGTTTACTATGCTTCCTTAGAAAACATGGTGTACAGAACCATAACCTTTTCCTTTTTGATGGCTGCCTTATTAGTATGCCTAAAAATCTACATTTAGGGAAATTAGTGTAATTATTTCCTGATCTTCTAGTGCAATGGTCTTAGTTGGCAGTAGCTACATATGCCCTTATCACTTATGAGCAGCAAGTATTGGAAGACAAGTCTCAAAACTAAACAGTTGCTATACAGTTCAAAGCAAAACACTTCGTAAACTATTTCTACAAAAATACCTTCAAATCTTAGTAGGTCTCTCAAATTCCCCAGACCTGAAAAAGACTTGCATCTCAGCCTAAAATATTAATATGTAACTAAGGCTTTTGGCCTGCTTTGACTTTGGTGTTTTCTTCTAGTTGCAATCATCTTTTGAACTTTGAAACTTATTTGGGTTCTTTACAGATGACAATTCTTGTTAAGACAGTTCATTTGCTCTGCTCACCTCCTATCTGCACAATGCTTGCTCATCAGAACAAGTGTTTCTGGGCAGCAGCTATCCCACACTATCCATACAGAACTTAGAAAAACAGATTTCTTTGCCTCATTTGAAATTTTTTTAGGACTGACTACAGCCATATTAATTGCCCAGTTAGCAACACTGGATTCTGGAGTGGCTCTATGGGCTAAAAGCTTGTCTGACCCTGTCCAAAGGCTGACATTACATCCAAAGTCTAGAGGAGCTTCAGTAAAGATGCTCACCTTCAGCCAATCTCCAAATTAAATCCCTAAAACAGATCCAGCATTTATAGCAGGGCCTTAGTTCCCTAATGTTTCAGTTCTGGATTATGCATATAATCTTTGTTTAGATGAAGTTTGAGAAGTAATCAAGACATTTTGCTACCATTAAACTCTGTGAATCACTGACACCTAGCACAGTAGAAACCCATATTCCAAGTAATCCATAAACTCCTTCAGACCAAGTACATTTTTCTAAATCCATAGGAAAAAAACCAGCCTTTCCCAATATGAAACTGTTTAGCCTTACTGAACCCTTTCAAAAGTGTGGCAAACAGCACAGTGACAAATATGTAATTATTGAAGACAAATAAATTTGAGAAAAAACTAACAAAGCAAGATAAGTAATTCAGTGCTGGAAAAAAAAGAACATTCCTAAATTCAATTTACTAACTGCCAAGAGAGGAGATAAAAATATTTACTGCTTTTCCCACAGCACTACCCAGCTATTGCCTGGGGCAGGAAAGTTACTCCTCTGCAGACACATCCCACCATTCTGATTCAACCACAAGCTTTTATTCAGTGAGCATTGAGATACTCAACCAGACACAGGATACCACTTCTATACTTCTAATAGGCTGTACTTATACTTGAAATATGCTTAAGCATATAGACCTATGCGTTTATAAGAATATTCTGTATTAAAAAAACAGTATGGTGCATTATTCAGACATCATGCTTGAAATGCAAACAGGAAATTTAGTACACCTCCAGGTAAGCATGTATTACCTGAATTTATGCCCTTAGAATATGACTATGAAATAAAGTCTCACCTATAGAACTTCCTGAACCCTACCTAAAGGATCTGGTTGCTCATTAAGCTACACTCAACATTGTAGTAACAGGGACTGATATGATACAAGGAGATGCAATAACACTACTTCCACACAGATACTAATACCACATCCATGAGCATGTGGAGAGGGTGGAAATAAAACATAAGCTGTCCTGATTCCATAAGAGCCACAAAACTATCAGCCACCACACTGCTGAGATGAAGCAGGAAAATTCCATACCCTGCCCAAGAGTTTATTTCCTAACAAGATGGAGGTGGTGTAATTCATTGAACAAAAAATACCTGCTAGGACGATTGTCATGCAAGAGATTCCCCTCCTCACCCACTCCAACATGTGTTTATCCAGGAAGCTCAATGCTGAGAGAAGTATGGTCTCTCTATAAATAGACAAGGAGCCAACAGCAGCAAGGGAAAACAACTGTTTAAGATCAAGGACAAAGCTGGCTACTGCGTGAATGGTAGGAGCTGATACACGAAAAAGCTGAATCAGAAAAGATTCCTAGCCAGAAGAACAAGGCACAGCCTCCTGCAAGAATATTAGAGGTGAAAAACACCAAACTGGTAAAGGTTCACTCAGAACTGCAACTAGTTTATTAAAGGACAGCAAAGGCATAGGACATCCATTTCTTGTCCCATTTTTTCAATTTACAATTTAAATATATATCCATTATTGTACTAATTGTAAAATTAGGTACTCTACACAAAAAAAAGTATGAGAATAAGGCACTTGTACAGCCTTAAGCTATAACACTGTGAGTGTTGTTATCCCAGCTAGGTTAATCATCTTTTCTTCACTAAAACACTTTGAATTTAGATCAGTTTCCATTGTTTATTTCATGTTACAGATGGTATAGGCTCCATCTGCTGCACAGTCCCTCAGATGCACTTCTATGTCTTACCCTCTAGGACCCCTGGGCCAAAGACACTTTCATCCGTGCATGCTTTAAAAAAGCAAAGCTACCATTACAAACCTGGGAGATCCACAGCTCTGCCACAATAAAGAGACCATTTAAGCACTACTTCTTACTTCCTCTACTTACAAAGTAGGAATAAACAATGTCACAAGAGCCAGACAGCACATAGGGTTGTACTGGTCCAACTCTTGCATGTAAAGCTTTTTATTTCTTTTGCAAGTAAGATTACTGTCATGATTTAAATACATTGTTTTAGACAAGATAATGTGTAAAACAGAGGCTATCTGGTGACCAGGCACTGAGAATAGCACCAGCCTCACACCTCTGCAATTGGAAAACTGCAGCAAGGACAGCACAAGTGAATGTCACCTTATGCAATAAGAAACTCTAATATGAACTCCTAAGTCAAATGAAAAGGATAAATCCTGACAGGCAGAAGAGAAGCCAAATGATAAGATAGGAAAGATTGCAGAAAGCTGCAGACAGGAAAGTAGCAGAATAGCTCCTTCCACTAACCAGTCAAAGCAGCACCACACAGGAAACCAGATTCATTCAGCTCCAAGTTAACAAAGCAAATAAAGCAAAAATCATCTGTCTCTATATGCAAATTACTTCATTACCTTGAAATAATGTGTGTCAGAGATTCAAAATTGCTCCAGAAGGGAAAGATACATAATTTGATAACTTTAGAGCCTTTCTAACCTGAGAAAGCAGCTGAGACTTTGTTACGGCAATTTGAGTGAGGATAAACAAAAGGTTTGGCTGTTTCCCAGCATCAATTAATTTTGTTTCATTGATAACAAACCTGTTGGATATTAGGTTAACTTGAAAAGGCTTGAAAAAATTTTGAAACTGCTTAATAGCTTTATGCCTGCTGTAAATGCTGCCTAACAAGCATGGAATCATTTCCGTACAACTACACAGGTAGGAACTCTAAACTTATTCATATTTGCACATTAGTTATTTTCACTGATCTGTTCTCTGAACATGACCTATTAATGAAAATAACCATCAACAAACAAAAAAACACAGCTACACCACCTTTTAGACCTTTCATAGAACCTGAAAAAATTATTTACAAAGGTTCATTATTTTAGGTGGGAATAACCAGAGTACTTTTCAACTGTCATCTGTGTTCAGCCATTTCATTTCCTGCACCCCATTTGGTTTGTTTTACTTCTTTAGGCAGCTGCCAGTGCAGTGAACAAGAGCAGCTGTGGTTTCCTGTTAGTGCTGGCCACTAGCATGCAAGTCACCACATAAGCAACAGTGATCTAGCCCACAGCTTTACCTCAGCTGCCACACAGCTCCAGTATGGACCAGACATATGGTTCTGTCAAGGACCTGTCCAGTTTGGACACATGTCCAAACTACTAAGTTTGGATCATAAGCAACCTCAGTTCCAACACAGAGTAAAACTGTTTATCTTCATGCTGTCAATGGGATGAAGAGGCATCTAAGTAAATTTTCCTTTCCAGCTAACAGTTATATTAAAGAAAATAGTATTTGAAATTTGCATGCTGGACATCCTGCAGGGCCTACCAATCATATGGGTATGTTAATGACCTTTTCAAAAATATTCCTCAAGCACAGAAAAGAAGCACACCAAAAAGAATCACCACCTTCTTGAGTTGCTAAGATTTGCAATCCCAAAGCAGAACTCAGGATTCGTTTCTTTAACAATTAAACAGGTAAGCACCACAGGATGCAACAAGAAACATAATTCCTGGGTTCTCTCCTTGAGGTAGAAACCTTCCCCCCAAGTCACAAACTGAAAAGAAAGGATGTTTCAGTATGCAGGGACAGTTTTGCTGAGAAGCTGTTCTCTTTAGCCAACGAAGAATTATGTTCACTCCCAGTTGTGACAACTCTGTCAGACACAATCAAGCTAACTTGTGTTGCTATTCCTGTTTTGGGAAGAGAGAGTAGGATAAGCCATTAAATAACTTCCTCCTTTTACTAACTATGCTTTAGGCTGTTAGAACTAGGGTTAGTACTAGCATTGTACTTCTAAAATAGGAATATGACAGCCAAGTTACTCACTGAGCTGTGAAAGTTTGCTTATGCAAAAAAAAATAAGACTGATCTTGAATTTGCCCTCATCCAGCCCAACCCACACAGTCTGCCATTCCATTTCTGTGTCAGGCCAGCCAGCCATCCAGCCAAGAGTCCCTTCTGGCATTGACTCTGAATTACTTCAACACACAGGCAACAGAGAAGAGAAAGGAGGCAAAGAAGGACCAGTAGCTAAGTAAGTGCTGAACTTCTACAGGAAGGTATCATATGCAGATAATGTGAGTTTTAAAGGTGCTTCATAAAGATCAACTTTGCATTAAGAAGTCTGGCACTTTCCAGATTTGGGCTAGACTGGCATGCAGGGATTAAGGTTTTGCTCTAGAAGAGAAGGAGCAGGCAAAGAAATTGAAGATTCTGTGACAGAGGAACATAATTTGACTGCTACAAGATTAAGCCAAAAACATTTAGTAGACACAGAAGGTACTGATAAAGTGCAAATAATGCAAATATTTAGTCTATTTCCTCAAGTAACAGAACTGTCTCCAGGGTTAAAGCATTTAAATCAAGAATTTTTTAAAATTTGATTTAGAGTACAAATTCTGTTAGTTCATGGTTAAAACTATAAATTATCTTACAAACACAAACAGCATTAAGAAGCAACATACCACCAGCAATGAAGTATTTTGTTATGAGTGTATAAAATGAAACGAGGAAGAAAATTAAAGGAACTTAGCCTTTTAAATACCTAAAACCATTTATTTTCCTGCAATATATTACTTAGCAGTAACTAAAGGGAACCTTATTTTACCAAAGTTCACAAATCCATATCTGGAAGTTCCTACTGCTCTGCAAGCCTTTTAGATGTCAACTTGCCCCTTCTTCTAAAAGGTGGCCTATGCCCCTTGCTGGTGTGAACCACTTGCATCGGACTCTGGACTCCACAGGATGCGAGACACTCACTTCAGCAAGTTTTCCCATATCATACTGTTATGGAGTTTGAGTTGTATTTCACTGGGCTTTGTGGATCCCCATAGAATCTACTAGGATTCTATTTTAAAAAAAAAAAAATCACTTTTAGACAAAAGCTGTTGTTGCATTTCCAGTGGATCCAACGTACTATAAAGCAGAATATCTTTACCACCCCTTTTCTTTACAAGTTAAGCAGAAATGTTTATCTTCCTCCCATCTTTTTTTCATAGCAGGTTTCAAGTAGTCAATCTACACTTATCACACATCCCATTTAAATTTACTACAAAGCCAGATATGCCATCTGATAGTGAGCAAATAGAGAGCACTATAAGGTGGAATCTATTTATGCTATCTATGCTAAAAAGAAAGGAAGTATCGTTTGTAATTCCTTCTCTAAACTCACAGAGGGTGGGGAACTGCACAGGAAGAAAGGGACAAATTGTTCAGACTTAGTATTTTCTTTAGCTGCCATTTCCAACTGCCTTGAAATTTACAGTTGTAACTTTCCATACCTGCTTCAGTGTCAGGGCAGATGGGCATAACAAATGCTACCAAAATTCAAGAAATTCTGTACATATCAAACCAGAAGGCATCCAACCCGCAACTGGAGCTCTTTTTCATGTAGAGTGGTTTATAGCTTTTTGTTCTATGAACATTAATTCTCTCAGTTCTGAACAATACTGATGTGAAATGTTGTAAGTTATCACCAAGTGTTAAATACTATCTTCATTTGTCACTGAACTGTATTTTGTTATGAAAGTGGGGAGTACTTATGAGTCATACACAGGCTGTACGGAAAAGTACTTTCTGTAAACAGCTGTAACAAGTAACCAAAGCAGTGAGAAAATAAGCTGGGTAACAACCTTTAGTATTTTAACAAGAATCATAAAAGCAGTAAAGAAACAGTTGCTCCTCCACACAGAGTACGCTTCAGCCACACCCAACTTCAGCTACAGCTACTTCTGATGCCGCTAACTTTTATTGCAAGTAATCACAAGAAGCTGAGTTAGCCACTTTGGGGTAAGACTTCAGTATATCACAGGATGCCTGCTGCATATTTGATTTCAAAAAGTTAAGGACCACATTAATAGGACAGCTTATTTGTGCTGCTAAGAGAAAAATCCTCATGTCATATATACACATCAGCAGAACTGATTATGAAGAACATGTTTACCTAAGAACACCCCTCCTACTCTACTCTAAAAGTCAGAGGTCTTCACTGATAAGAAATCACAGTGAAAACTCTATTTTCTGCAACCATTATTACCACACAGCTGGTCTACACTGAAGAAAAAGAAATGTATTTGCAGACTACAGAGGCTCAGGCTGGAGACAGTCCTGAAATGGTCTCCGGTACTTCACTGTCCACAAAGATCGGAGCTCTTGAGTAAGTTATGCCGGAGGACATCTGTATTTGTTTTATAAAAGAAATGCGATCTACCCCGGACTAAAAGCGTTTGATTACTCTGAGATCAGAGCTGATTGCAAGTGAGCTCAAGCTCAGCTCCTGTCGGATTCACCCACCCGGTCCCTTCGCACATGCACGACGCTGGCCTCACCTATGCAAAGTCAGCTTTCCCTAGGAAAAATCACTTTTGTTTTTCCTTGTCTATCCAGCCGGTAACTCGGCTAACTTGTTATTTCTCCCTACCGACGTTTTCTGGGCGAGCATTGGGGTTTTGCCAACAGAGCCTGGAAGGCAGTGTGTTGAGGGACGGCTTCCCCACATCCCAGCTCAAGAGCAGGCACGCCAAGCGCGGAGTTCCCACACGGCTTCAAATAACAGTGCCGAGGTTCGTCACAACCCGGAAATCCGCGGGTTCCCCTCACACCCTGACAGAACCAACGGGCCCTGCGGCGACAACCGCGGCCACCGGCCGCCTCGAGATTTCGCACCTCGGCTAACGGGGAGGTAACGGCATAGTAGCACCGAAGAATGGCTCTGTCCCTGCCCCTATGCCCGCCACCCCTTGGGAAGTGGCAGAGGAAGGCTCCTGCCCGTCCTCCCCATAACGGTGCTTAACCAGCGTCGCCCCACAGCACCTCAGGGAGCGGCAAGAGAGCGGCTGCCAGGCAGGGCAGGGCTGCTGCGGGCAGGGCGGATCGGCCTTATAGCCCTTGGGGGCCTGGGCACCGAAGTGGGGGGAGTAAAAAGGGGGACAGCGGGTCTCACCTCCCTTGCAGGGGGTGCGGTGCTGGCTATGCTGCGCCCGGTAGCCCTCGATCACCTCCCACTCGCCGTTATCGCGCTTGATGGGGAAGGAGACGCTGAGCACATGGTTGCAGGGCTTGATGATGCGGAGGATGCCTCGAACACGGTGGCGTCGTTGGTCCATGCTCTCTCGGGTGCGCAGCCCCTCGACCAGCTTGTCCTCCACAATGCTGGCGCCGCGGTCGAAGAACCCCTCCACCATCTTGAAGAAGTTGGGGTCGTCCTCCTTCTTCGCCGCCTCGCAGTAGTGCCGCCGCGGAGACCGGCCCCCACCCCATGCCGCCACCACCGCACCCCCGGCTGCCGCCGCCGGCCCGCCCGGCTCCGCACCCGCTAGCACCGAGCCGGCGGCCAGGCGGGATACCAGGAGCTCCCCCAAGTAGCGGTACATGGCGGCAACCGCCCCCGTCTCCGCTGGGCGAACAGACGGGAGGAGCGGGGTGCGTTGGCGGACCCGCCGCGATGCTGCCGACACCCAGAGCGCGGGGCGCCGCCGCCGCGTTTAAACGGCCTCGGGGTGTGGGCGGAGGCCGCGGGGGGGGCGGGGAGGGAACAGATGTGGGGCGCCGGAACCCGCCGCGCCTCCCGACTGCGCCTGCGCCGCGTTCCCCGCGCCCCGCCCCCGGCAGGATTCGCGGAGGGGAAGGGGGCGCGGCCCGCGGAACTCTCGCTACGGGCGGGAAGGGGGGGGGGTGTGGCGAGCATGCGTCCTCCCCGACCTACGTGCCCCCGGCCCAGCCCGCAGCACCCGGTGTCAGCGGCACTGCGCGGGCACCGTGTGAGCAACGGAAGGCGCGGGCGGTCCCTGTGGTCAGTAGGTTACGTGCGGCTTCGCCTCGCCGCATCTCCCCTCCCCCCCCGGGATCCCTCCCCTTTTCTCTCGCGGAGCCGCGGGTGCCCCCGTGCCGGGTCTCCCAGCGCGCCCCAGCCTGTCCCCCGCCCGCTGCCCTGCGTTAGGGGCGCGCCCTTGGCCGTGAGGAAGCCGGCGGTGAGGAGTGTTCGCTAAAGCACGAGTGGGAGCATCCTGCCGGCTCCGCTCCGGGCAAGGCTTCTGCAGCGCGACAGGCGGGGGCGGCCTGTCCCGGCTGCAGCTTGCTGCCCTGTAGCGGGGTAGAGCTTGGCCTCGGAGCGAGTACAGCTCCAAGTGAGGTACCTCAGCGCTGTAGAGAGTACTGCGTTCTTCAGAGGTAGTTGGACTTGTGTGAAAACCCCTTTAGAAGGGAGTCTCTTAAGAAAACCTGTGCCATCTGCTAGCGCAGCTGCTTTCTCTCCTCAGGTGTTACATTAATAATAATTTTTACCGGGTCTTCGTCCACTAAGGGGAGTTGTAGCTCACAGTGCTGAGTGTGTCTGTAAGAACACTGGTTTAAGCTGTGTAAGGCGCTGTCGGGGCAGGGGAAACCGTGCACTGCAGCATCTTTAACAGGTTCCTTTTAAAAAAAAGTTACTTGCTCACCTTCTGTGGGGCTGGGCTGTTAATTGGAAAACAGGGGTGTTTTGGTTTGGCTTGGTTTTTCTTCTGTTTGGTCTGGGATACCAGTGTTCATAGGACGTGAATAACCCAGGACCTTCCTTTATCTCTGGGTATCTCATTAACCACTATGGTCTCCCTGACCAAGAGCTGTCCTGCAAGGCTTGTGGGGAAGTAATAAGACTTCCTCGTGTATTTGTCAGCAGGAAGCTTAGTCACAGGCACTTCTGATACACGTAAGCTTTTCAGGCAACTGGGATTCAAATTTTATCTTAATACTGCATTGTTTCTCTGAAGATAACTTCTGAGAAGTTGTCATAAGGACCACTAATAGAGTAAATGATTGCCTCTTATCTGCAATGAGGATGGGTTTTAACCATTGTCTAGAGAATGAAGGTCCTTGATAGTGACAGGGAAACAAAAGCAAGAAAGGATCTTGTTCTAGGTCAGTTGGTTATTTGGATATTCCCACAGGGCTTCAGAAGCAAACTTAGTGATTGATGTTTTTCTGTTCATACTGTAGGTAGTTCACAGATAACTTATTGTATTGTGTTTGTTTTTTGTTCATGGATTGTAATGTTGTCAGTGGTTGTATTAGTTTTGAGCTGCTACTTCATTTCCATCATCTCCCAAGTTCTCATTAGCCAGAGTTAAACTTCTGCTGAAGTTCTTTCATAGATGTGTGGAAAAGAGAGTAAGGAAAGATATTATAGCAGTTAGTCCATATCAGTTAATTATTTTCACCTGCTTCTGTAGGTGACTTAGAATAGTGTTTCTCTGATACAAAATTTGAATGAAATGTGGTTATTGGTTTTCTCAAATGTGCAGATTTAGCTCAAAATAAGGTGGCTAACCTGCTTACCTCCTATCCTGCCTTCAGCTGTGGCATCTCTAATTCATGAGCTTTAGTGAATTATTGGCTCCTTGCAATATCAGGCTGTTTGCAGTACACACTTGTGAATATATTTCAGACTGATCATGGGATGTGATGGTGTGAGAACAAAGTGAATCTCTCCATGGATTCAGTTACACAGCTGTGCTTGGAGTAATAGCAGCACCATAGCTGCCTTCTTTTTGAAACAAGACTGGAGCTTTGCAAAATATTTAGCAAATTCCGTGCTGAATGCTCAGAATAACTAAACCAGTGTGTTACATTTCTTACTCTCTATGTATAGCTGGAAACGTTGGCTTCTTTTATGAATTAAATCATGTGTACATTTTACAGGCACTTCACTGACCTCAGCAGACCCCTGTCATTTTTTTGGTTGCTTAAAAACCCTGGTGGAGGCAAGAGAACCACTCTGCTTGAAAAGTACTCAAGAAGCATAAGAGCAGGAGTCATATGCCCTGTGCCAATATTCTTATATGGTAAGCATATTTTGCTGAAGCAAAATCTTTTTGTCAGGAAACTGAAATTCACATCCTTTAAAATTAGTTTTAGCAGGTATGAAAGTGGTAATTGCAATAATAAAAAAATTAACTGTGTCTTTGTTCTTGTATAGCACATGAGGCACTATCTGAAAAGTCACATTTGCGTGGCATCAGTGAAAAAAAAAATCTTGAATGGATTGAAAGGTAGCTTTTTTGTCTTCACAAATGGAAGTTTTATTAGGCCTGCGTCTGAAGAGCAAGAGATAGTAAGAGAAAACTTAATACCGGTGTGGTAGGAACTGTCTGTATGGTTCATGGACTTTGTAACAAAGTCATATTTATTTGTGTAGGCAAGACAGGTATAAGTTTTCATTTAAAAGATGAGAAGTATAAGTGAGGGAGATAAACAACTTGATTCCGTTTTCTAAACTTCTTCTATGATGTTCTTTTAATAGATTCTTTTTTCATTATGTGTAAAAACTAATAATAAACCCTGTATTATGTCTTCCTGATGCAATCCACGGTTTTATGGTGTAAATTATCAATTTCATAGCAAGTGGAGACAAATTTATTATGTTAAATTTTAGAGTGTTACTGACAAAAGTGATCTAAGAGAGGAATCCAGTACTTTCTGCTTTAATCCGTGATATTAGTTGGAGTATTAGCTGTTTGAGCATATGTAGATAAGTAGGATAATCTTTTTCCTATGTCTAAAATAATCAGGAGTGGTATCATAAATTGAATAAATATTTTGATTAAAAAGTTAGGTTCAGTTTACTGTTCTCTATGAAAATATGTCAGTTTGGCTAAATTGTTTCTAGGATGTGCTGATACTGGATTCTGTCACAAGCTAGGATAATTATTCCGTGTTTGACATCCTAGTCTCCTTACCAGCTCACCAAAGTAGGTCAGAGAGAGCAAAGAAGCTGGAAATTAGGGGTCCTTGGAGGGCTTTGAATAACTCTGTCCCTTGTCTAGCTAAGTCCCTTGAATCCAGGGTAACCCTGGGATTGCCTCCAGTTCAGAGGCTTGAGAGTCTGAACATTCATTAGACAGCATGCTCAGGAGGAGGGCTGTTCCATGCAGGGAGCAGAGAACTAGTTTATTTCTGTGGTAAACCAAATTTCTTCTGGGAACAGAAATGGCTTTGGAAATCCTCTGCAAGTGGAATTACAGCAAACTTCATTTTAAGCTGTTAGCCATATTGCAAGAAGCCACTGACCACTTACCCTTTGTTTAAAGAATTGATGGAAATGAAGTCCAAATATTGATAACACTTTGAAATAAAGACATTTTTTCTTAGTGTTTCTAGAAATAACATGACACATTGTAAAACTGAAGTTCTACCCCAGTGGGATAATTTAGAATACTATAATAAAAGTTGAAGCAAGTTCTTGTTCCCCTTTTCATTGCCTATATGAGCAACTGTGTTTCCCTTCCTCATTTCAACAGAAGTTGTAAAACAAAACAAAACAAAAACAAACAAACAAAAAAGAAAGGAGAAAAAAAAAAAAGAAAAGCTTACAAGCTTACTTTACTTGGACTTAAGTGTTAACATGGTGTTATTTACAAACACCACCCTAGTAGTGTAATAGCTGAGGGCTGTGGATGTTGTCTTACTCCAGGTGTTGCTAAAGAAAAACCATTCAGCCTCAGCATGAACAGATCTGTGGTTGGTTGAGTAACAGCTACTGGAAGAATAGGAAGATATGAATCTGTCAGGAATATTATCTGTACTCCTATTTATATTCCTCTCAGTTGAAATCTTGTGCATGTCTCTCACACTGAGTGGGTATGCAGGAAGGCAGCAAGTAGGTAGGACTTGACCCTAATCCTCCTGCATTGGAGCTGCCTGCATAAATGCTAATATACTACCAAATGGCTTGAGAAAATCTTAAAAATTGTTTTTTCTGCCTTCACAATGCTTTAAAGTAAAACTGCATGTATTACTATTTTTGTCATGGGATGTGAAAGTAGAGCTGGCTGTTTTTTATCTGCAGGAAAATGTTGTACCAGCATTCAGCCTTCAGAATAATGGGAGGTGATGTTGCTAAAGCATGTGTTCTTTTAAATAGGTATCTTTTTATAAAACATACTATGGCCTAAAGAATCTAAGGAATTATTAGTGTAACAATCTTAATTTTAATTCCAAATTTGTGAATAAGTTGTTTTAAGTGCCACATTTATTCATTATGCTTCCCTGTTCTTTATTTATGCCAAGCCAGTACATGATATTAGAGGATTGTAATGAGAAGTGTGGAACAGCTGTTGTTTCAGTGTTATTAAAAGGCTGGCTCCATAGGATGCTATTACAAGCAACATATGAATTAAATGAATCCCAGAATATTTGTTTAATTTGTGACCTGCCTGTATAAGCACTTATACAAAATTAATGCTTTTACAATACAAATTTTTGGCTAGAAACCTTGATTTCAGTCATCTTTTTGCAACCAATTAGTAACTAAAGCTGATGAAAACCTGGTTCACTGGCAGCACAAGGCATCAATGCTTATATTGGCTTGAAGATTAAATGGGACCCAGCTGAATTTAATGTTCTTCCAAAGATCGATGAGGCCCTTAGTTGAGGTTTGTGAGATAAATTTTCTTTCCTTTATAAATAACTTCAGCTGTATTTGGCCGTACTAATGCTGGAGAGCAGACTGGCAGGCTTGCTTTATTTGATCTCTAGGCAACATTAGAAAAGAGCATGAATTTGGTGGTTCTTCACACAGGCTGCAGAAGTTAGAGTAGTGCATGCTGCTGATCTGAGATATAATGCTGCAGAGATGGAGAAGAGGTATTTAAATAATACTTCTCATATCATATCTTCATCTTATCAAATAAGATAAAGCTGCTGATATTTTGTGATATTTGTGAGATGATTATTATTAGTGGTCTGACTATTTAACATTAGCTATTATTTAGTGTCAAAGTTAAGTATCTTCATTATTCTTAAATTCAAGTATAAGCTGGTAACATCCTGTTCATATGTAAATAGTAACTCTTTTGCTTCTCTATAGCACTGTAAAAGTAAGAAGCAAAACTCATAATTGTCTAAATAAAGTAAGAAGTTGGTAGGTTTACTCTAGCAGGGACTTTTTCTAGAAAATATTAGACTATTTATGTAAAATATAAATGAGTCTTTTTATATAAACTATTTGTGGCATTGCTACAAAAACAATCAGTAGCTGACCAAATAATATTTAAATTTATTATTGAAACAGTCGTAGGTTTTTGTTATTTTTCCAAAACTTCTAATCAAGCTATTGTTCTTATTTCACAATTCTGGCAATAACATTATTAGGCTGTTTTCCAGGGTGTAAATTTGACAGGTGTGCCTAATTCTCTCCATGAAAAGTACTTGAAAGGCATCAGTAAGTGGGTTGATTGACCAACATTTCAGAGCAAGTGTCAAGAGAGCAGTTTCCTGAGCTTTTAAAATGTTAAGTCTGCTGCAGAGGTCAGAAAACATTGAATAAAATCTGATAAGTCCCTCATGGGTAAATACTGTTTTGGTTGCCATGAAAAGTAGTGGTACTTATGTTTATTGGCTTTAAGGATTGTCTCCATCTGTTTGTATTATTGCTGTGCATGAAGACTGAGGTTGCCAAGTGGTTACTTCAGCTCTATGACAGAAGAGATATAAAAAGCTCTCCATGTATGCAGGAGATAATGTCCTCATCTCTTGTTTAGAGAGTCTATAGATACACAAAAATTTTCTATGCCATGTTTTGGTATTGTTATTGGTAATATATTACTAATAAGCATTGCCAGATAATACAACTGAGAAATATAAAATATGCTTTTTATAACACAATTTTTCCTGTAATGCTACTTTTGGTTTTCAGATTGGTAGGATAAACCAACTTTGTTGGAGGCTGTAGATCTGATCTGAAGCTTACTGATGTTGATAAGTTATCTCATTTCAGTGCTCCTTCAGTCAGCGTGGCCCTTCATGAAGTGATAGAGGCTTTTGCATTTCCATTATCAGGTCCTGTACCAGGATCTTCTGTATCCTGGGAGTCTGTTAAAGTAGCTGGCTTGTCTTTGTGGAATAATCTTTAGATTTGGCTTGTTTTTCCCTCATTTCTAGTTTAAAAAAAAAAAAAAAAAAGAGGTGATGATACACATACCAACCCAGTATATTTGAGATGCTCATCTAGCTGTTAAATGTGTGAAAAAAATAGTAATTTGAAAGCTGACAGCTGTACAGGCATAAAACCTTCACAGATGCACTGTGAGCATGTGAGCTTTGTTCCCTTCAACAGGCTAAGGAGGGAAAGAAAAAGCATGAGTCAGTTGATTTCCTGAAAATGTTGCTATTTTGTAGAGAATTGATGTCTATTTTAGTCAACACAGCAAATGGCAGATAATAGAAAGCATGATTTGCCAGGAGTGAACTAAGAATTGTTTGACAGTAACATTTGGAACTGAAACTAATGCTTTTTGCAAATCTTGGTGGCCTTGGCTGTCTGGCTGAAAATCCTGCCCAAGATCTTAACAGCCTGGAATTACAGCATCAGGGACTGCAAACGAGTTTTTTCTTGCTTTAATACTCAATTGACAGTCAGAAGTTGTTGACATAAACTGGGTATTGTTTAAATAACAAACATTAAAGCTCTTACTGCCTAGAGAATACTAGTCTTCTGTAGTGCTTTTGTTTGCACTTCTGCTAACAAAATCAATTTTATCCTGTTTCACTTTGAAAGACTGGTTATAGAAAACCATATTGTTAAAATAAGTGTGAGTGCTTTATCCTTTGTAAAAGAAGTTTATGGATGAAGCCGAAGTACAAAGATTTAAGAATTGCCTCTCAAGGTTTTTTTGTACAATGTTCATCCAAAAAGTCCAGGATGTACATTCACTGGTGTTTTTCAATACATGATCAATATCCTAAAAAAATAAAACCAGTGGTTATGCTGGATGCTGAGTATCTTTTACAGATCACAAGATTGTTTATGATGCCCACTGCATATAGGTATTCAGTGTAAAAGTGACTTATATAGCTCAATCCAGAGGCATCTCAGAATGGGAAGATAGGTCAGAATTTTTTTAATTTAATAAAATTGCCCTGTCATGAGCACATTTGAACATTTTTCTGTATTTTAAAAAAAGTTAATATATTTCCAGTCCTTTTTTGTGTCTTCTTCTTAAATGACTTTATTAATAATGTCCTTCTGTGAAAATGCTGGAGTTCAATATAACCACACGTTCAATATGGTATTTAGGTGCCCATATGGCAGTTATGTTAAATGCATATAGCCAGCAGTGGCAGACATAAGTGCCAGCTTATTGAGTTGTGGCAAAACCTGCACAGACAAAATCTATGTCCTACAATATCTTCTGGAGGCATAATTGCTGTCATTGTTACTTGGTGCTGTTGTGGGAGCAGTGGACACTTTAAGGATAGGTGGGATGTACCTAGAGCTGTGAGGAGCATCCAAGGGATACTGGCAGGTGGTGTCAGAATAGCTTCAAATTGCTGCCATGAGCCTTCAGCACTGCCATAGAATCTGTCTGAGATTAACATTTCTTTCCATTAACAAGATGAAGGTTTTGTGCTGTAGTAAGTTTTTCTTGATTTTTATTCCTTGTCTGATCTTGTCAGTTTTGGCAAGATAATGTCTAATCTTGCCTGTTTGTCAGGGTTTAACACTGGCTTGGCAATTAAACCGAATGACAGATGCTCTCTATTAACCCCCCTCTCCTCCTGATAAAGAAAGGAGAGAGAATAAGAGAGAGAGACTTATGAGTTGGAAACTAAACTACACATCTTCAATGAAACAGTAATAATAAATAGGAAAAAATACTAGATATATACAAATATACAGGAAAATTGATACCATGTTCCTTTCCCCTTTTTCCCCAGTAACTCTCACATCACCACCGAGGCTGCAGGGCAGCCCTGGGAAAGTCCAGGCTGGAATCCTGGGGTCAGCAGTTGGGAGCTGGAGGCAGGAACACACAGATTCAGGCTGGCAGGGATCAGGAGCACAGGCAGAGGAGCAGGCAGAATCCTCCCAGGATGCCAAAGCAAACAGGGACAGGCAAAGAAGGGGAAGCAGGAAGGGGTTTGACCCTCATGATTCCTCAAATTTATACTGAATATGATGTGTATGGGATGGAATACTCTGTTTGGTCAATTCTGGCATCTATCTTGTCTGGTCCTCCCCAAAGGAGGGTTTCAGGTGGGACCTTTTTACTCCTTCTCGAGGGTAAAATGTTCCTCAGAGCTGAGCAGTGCCCTTGGCTCTGCACACCAGTCTCCAGCTGTAACTATAAACATGGAGTGTTATCAGTCCTAGCAGCAGACACTGTCTGAGAAACTTGCTGTTAATTTCAGCAAGTGCAGCTACTTACAAGAGACTGAGCTGAAAGCAAAAGTACAGGACAGAAAATCACTTTTATCCTGGCCCAAACCAGGACACTGTTCTACTTTATCTTTTGTATTTCCTTTCAAATTCAGTGGGCTGAAGGTAAGTTTATTCTGAAATACAGCTAATATTCCCTCTGCACATCATCGGGAGTAGATTTTCTGATCTCAGGAGTTTTGTATTGCTGTCATCTGACTAAATAAGTGAAAATAATGGAATTTCTAAAAGCTTATCTTGATTCCTTTTGTTTCGTCTTATCAGTTTCTCAAATAATATAGTGTTTGCCCTTGGTAAAGTAAAGCTACCTGGCAATCTAAACAGATGCTTTTAGTTTGTTCACAGGTATCACTAGAGATGCACTTTCTCAAACAGTGTGTGCTATAGCTTCATTGCAGGTTTATAGTTTACATCAACGTTGCAGTGGTTATATAACTAAATGTAACAATAGGCTATGTACATAGAGCATTACCTTCACATGACAAGTACCTCATGAAGGTAATAGAGGAGAAAGAAGGAAAAAGAAGACAGTCTCCTTCACTGTTCTATTCCCTCTGTATACTTTACGCCTCACCTACCAGTGAACCCATACCTGTACTGCAAGTTCATTACTGTTATTTAGTTTCAGGTTTAATTTATCCTTGTTTATAACATGCTAATTCAGTGAAGGTTATTTTAAGACAAAAAAATTAATGGGCCTGCTAACTAAAAGAAAAAAAGATACCTTATTTGGCAAAACATTGTACTGTTAACACCTTTTTTCTGGTAAGAAATAAAAGCATTTGATGAAAGAGGTCAATAAATTTTACTTTGCAGGAAGAGAGAAGATTGCAGATACAGAAATGGGATAACCAGAGATGCTGGATGTTAAAATCAAAATTGACATGCTCAAAAGTTAATGGAAAGTATAGTTTTTTAACTTATCAAAAAGGTCAAGGATTGTATGTTGGGGAATGATAATGCAGTGCTTAAAGTATGAGTATGAAAGATTGACACCGAATGAGTTCTCCACTTGTGTCATCTTACTGTGTGACCTAAAGTAATTTGCTTAATCTTTCCTATCTTCAGTTTCCATTAAAAACAAAGCAGCAAACAAACAAACAAAAAGAGGAAAAAAACCCAAAAAAACCCGCCACAAAAAATCACAGATAATTTATTCCCTGTCTCTTAAAGGTATGAGGAGGACAACTACATTAACTGCTTTTTGGAACTGAGCTGGTTATGCAAACATACATTATTTATGTATGGATCTCGTATCTGAATAAAGATAGGCCAGAAATTACATAGCAGGAACAGTGTTGATTCTTGATAAGAATCTAATGGAATTTGTTTTTCTAATAAAGTGGTGGGTTTTATTTCCTGTCAAACTTGGTTTTCTCAAGAAATACAGGAGAGTCTTATCTTCTAAATGATAAATACTTGTTTTGAAAGTTTATCCTTTATCAGAGTACATTAAATTTACTCATTTCTTTCCTTGGAAGTGGTGAGCTCTAAATGGAACTGCAGCTCGTTGATTTTATGTTGAAGAATAATGAAAGGTATAAGTTAAGTAGGAATTTTCAAATTCTGTTGGATGAAAAGAATCCATAGAAATTAGCATTAGAGAAATTGAACAAACAGAAGTTTTCTTGGAATAACAAATACTATCTGTAGATGCCACCATAAGCTACTTCAGTGTTTCAGTTTGCATAGCAGGAATGGTCATCAAATACATTACGTGTGTTTTTTTCCTGCAGATTTTATGTTGGTTATTTTCACATGATGTAGTTAATGGGTCTGAAAAAAAATCAGTCTTTCAGCAAGTACTTATCCAGCAAATTAGATGATAACAGGTGAGAAGGTAGCAGAACTGGACCTGTGACTATATTTGGTTATAAAAAATTCTAAAATGTCAAGTAAGGAAAAATAGCTAAACAAAGGAAATAGATACTGACACTGGCATGAGTTCTTTGGGAATTTGCCAGCGTAGGTATGATTGTGCCTTTTTGCTGAGAGTGTCAGATCAGCTTCTTTGAAACAATATAATTTCTTGAGCTTTGCCTGTACTTAGCTTTTGCTGTTTTGTTTTCCTATCCTAGGTCATAAGAGAATATTAAATCTAGAGATGAGATTAGATGAGATGGACCAAGGTGACTTTGTCAATTACTTAACTGCATGGACTGCTGTTTCTAACTGACCTACTGAGAGTACAAGACATTGCAGTTCAGCTGTTCCCCAGTCTTACTGTGTGCAGCAATGTAACCCCAAGTGGACAGAGCTCTAACTTCTCAGACTTCCATCCCTATAGTAGGGTAATTGGTCAAGATCATACTCCGTATGGCATCAATGCTTGTAAAGCACTCCTAATCCTGAAGGTCAGAGACAAGCTTTCTTCTAATAGCACTGCTCTAGTTCTTGAAAAATAAGTATTTCCTTAGGGTAATGGCATTAGACTGCTTGCAGATTGTCATGGTGGCAAATTTCTATCATAGAGCCAAGAACTCTACTGGAAATCTAATGTAGTGTGAAAAACTGTGGATAACTTTTAGATGGGAACAGCTTACATCCCCTCTAGACTGTATTCTGATTCACAGATGAGCAATCTGAGCAGTTAAACTGTTCTTTGGGTCTCAAGTGAGGTTTTTTCACTCCTTTCTAAAACACTAATGTCTGCAAGAGTGAAACTTCTTTGTGTGAAATATGAGCTTGAGTCAAGACATTAAAATGTCTTGGTGTTTCATTGGTGTTTCATTGTATGAGGTTTACAGTCTTAAGCTGGACTCTGCTTGAGGAGGAGACTTTGCATAATACTACTATTTTATACAGCAGTACAGTACAAGTGGCTTTATGTTGCTCAGCTGTGCAGGATATTACTCCCCATTTTTACATGTTGAGTAAAATCTGAGGTGCTTGCTAACCTGTCATTTTAGGGGTGCTTGGAGAATGATATCTGCATAGAATATCTTTCAGGAGCAGAGCTTCAGACTTAAAAATTATCTAGATTTATAATGCAAGTACTTGTATGCCACACACTCAGTTTTCTAAGTTAAAGGGATAGGCCTGGGTAAAAGGACTTGTCACCTGCTTTCCATTTAGGATTAAAATTTCAACATCTTGATAGCTGGTAGAGTAAGGCTTGTTTGCCAAACTGAGAAAGGAGCATCAAGTAACATCATAATGTATAAAAGAATTAAGAACCATACAGTGGTTACATAGTTCTTAATTCTTTCATACATCATTATGTTACCTCTTCCCACTTCTATATTTGCCTTTTTTTAATGAGGGACACAATATCAATTATTTAAATGTGCACTGCTTAGGTGTTTTTCTTCCCAGCTTCATCAAACCAAGTTCTTGCAGTTGCTTATTTTGTGCACAGGGCAACCTCCCATCCATGCCCCATTACTTACTCATTTTTTCTTACTATGATCTGATCATTCAGTATTCTGCACAGTTTTTCTGTTGGCAGCTGCAGTTCATAATGCATTGTAATGCCATACAAGATTTTGTTGAGAAAAACTTTCAGTTGACATGTTAATATTTTAGTTCTTACTTTTCACTGACTATCTTGTAATTAATGAATGAATACTATCTTTATTTTGGGCAATATGCCTTCAGTTATCTTTTCATCTGATTTTCATGCCATGAACTGAATCTCTGTTGCTTTTTTGATCTGTACTGATAAATGTGATAGCTTAGTCTTTTGTTTTTAGGTACTTTTATTTATCTCTCAAAGTTTTCTTCTACTCTGGTGTTTCATAATGGTTAATATGAAATGTTGCCATATTCATTTAATGTTCACTGTTATGAACTCATGGCTTCTAAACTGCCATTGTTTTGGATGGTGTAGATGGCTGCAAGATAAAGCTTTATTTATATAGAGTAAACATCAGTATAGTTCTTGCAGTGAGATGTCTGGTAACTCAGAACATGAGCTAAGACAGAACAAACTGTACTGCTTTTCACATTCCTTTCTCTCTGGTCAGTTGTAAAGGTTACTAATCTCTGGAGAAAGGTAATAGGTGATACATTTAATGTTACACTTTTTTTTTGTTTTCTGCTTTACCTGCTAATTTTAAAATCTTTTAAAATAAGCTCATATAAGCAGGTCTTAATGTGAAATTTATGGGAAGGACAAAACCAATATGTATTTAATTCCTTGCCTGTGTTAAATACTCAGTAGTACTACAGTAGCTGAATATGTTCTACTATGTGTTAGGAAGCTCCTAACACACGCAACTAAAATCTTGAGTTTCTCAAATCATTAGCTAAATACATAGAGTAGCTTAATACAGAATGGATAAAAAAATTCCCTGTATTTCTTAATTTCCCTCCTTGACCATAGTTTATTTTACTTCCAATTTACCTCTTTCAGGTCTTTACAGGAAGTAAAATTCACCTGTGTGCACATGAATCTGAAGTACCACAAGCTGTACATAGCTGTAACCATTCTTCTGTATGTCAATTGGTATAGAACCAGGGCAGGTTACAAAAGGCTGTTCAGGGATACTTTTAGGATCTTGCATGGTTGTGTGAATAAAAATTATGGTGGTACACTAGTAGACACATTGACCTTGTGTATGCTATCAGCTATATGTTTTGTTATAGTAAAGATACCAAGTCTAGAACTTGCAATATTTGGGAGACAGGAAAAATTGTGTTTGCAAACAGTATTACAGTTCAGCACACAAAGTATTAAGTAAATTGAGATAAGCATTTGTTAAATATCCAGTCTTATTATATTGAATTATTCTCAGAAGCTATTCAGAGCTATGCTTCAGCTTGGAGCACCTTCTGCATGAAGACAAGTGGGCAAATATATAAACCTCTTTAGTTTCCATCCTTAACTCTTCATATTTCAGGAGCTTTGAATATTACACAGCTTAGAATTTCATGGTTCATTCATTTTTGTGATGTTGGTTTTGTCAACATAGTTTGGTGTTGATATTGGTCATCTAGAGTACCAGCTTCTTTCTGATGAAAGGGGCTTCTCTTAAAGTGAGTTGCTGGTGGATGTGAACACATTAAGTCTGCATATGCTTGGCTGGATGTTCTCCCAAAGCACATGATGGAAGAATTAGGGTGGGCAGATAAATCCCAGGTATTAAAGTGGTGAGGGGGAAACAAATCTTAAATGATCTTGAAGACTTTTCAGCTTAGCTTTGAGTCAGGCAGATAGGGCTGGTCTCAACCACTTAGTGTAATATTCCTCCAAAATGAGGACTATGTAGTGATAAAATAGTGTGCAAAAGTTATTGAGTTAAAGGCAACTGCGTGAAGGAAGCAATAGTCATGTTGGCATGGTACAGTAAATAATTGAGGTATTGTGGCAAGTGTAAAAACAGTGAGGAAAATTAGGAATCTTTACTGAGAAAAAAAATACAGGAAGGTTTTTATCATGAGTTCTGCTATGTTCCATGACTTGCAACAGGTCAAGGAAAGCCCAAGATGTCTTGTAACATCATACTTGTTTTTTTTCAATTTTGCTTTTCCATTATCATGGAAACAAGTAGATATATGTACAGGCCATATAAATCAATCTTGTACAGACCATCTAAATCAATCTGTCAAGCATTTTATTCACAGGTTTTGTACACTTGCAATGATTTCATTTTTATGGGCATAGTTGGATAGAGATTGATCTACAATTTTTGGAAGTATAATCAGTCTAACTATCCTGACTAATTAGTCTAAGCACATTGCTGTTTTAAGGTCTGAGAAAATGTATATCTTTGAAAGGGGAAAAGACATCTAGAAGGTACCTTTGAGTCAGCTGTGTTGGTAGTTACTCAGTGTCACCTATTCTCTGTTAAAGCTTAACCAGTTTGCTAAACTAACATCTGTCTAAACCGTTGAAATGTAAAGGCTTATATATTAAAAATCTAGTGCTAATATCCTTTATGTATCATATCTTAACTTTTTGCTAGGTAAATACGTAAGGACTTTAAAAAATTCTTTCTGTTTCCATGAGTTTCACTGACGTTTTTGCTAACTTAAAATACTCTGGAATTTAATGCAGTGCTTTACTAAACAAAGAGCCTGGCTCCTTAGCCATAATACCTGTGAAAGAGCTTTTGCTTGGTTGACATTCAGACAGTTCTAAAGACATTGCTGAGTGTGTTGCTCCTGTAGCCACAATAAGGAGCAAGTGTGTGCAGTGAGCCATCTGTGGTCTTTGCAGTCCTATTCACTATTGTACAGAGCCAGCTTGGCTCAAGTCTGAAGGTTATATTTTCTTAAGGAAGCTTTATCTCTGAAAAAATCTTAAACCTCTCAACTTCTGGATAGACCAGTGTGTCTTTTTCAGTCCTTAAGGCTGAAGTGTACTCTTGGGCAGTTTGGGGGGGGTGTGCAATAGGAACGTTCTAAAATAACCTTGAAATTTCTTCACATTTTCAAGAACTGAACTACTAGGGTTTTGGATATAAAAGTCAGCACTGTCATGTAGTCAACATCTGTCAATGGTTTTGTTTAAAATAAAATGATTACATCAGAAGCACTTGTTACAAACTTTCCATTTGAGACTTTAGATTTCTAGAAATTTTCCTGTGAAGCTGGCTTTCATCTCTATGAGATTTGAAGAAGTTGGGGAAATCAACTATTTATTATATCAGATATTTATTATATCACCAGTTACTATGAACCTCACAAAAATATGGTGATGGTACCACATGAAGGATGTAGTTGAATACTACAGAAACAAGTGAGAATGTGGCTCAGGGTGGTAAAAAAATAAGAGGTCTGGTGCCGTGGGTTCAGTCCTGTCAGAAAATACTTGCTCTTGTTTCTGTTAAGAAGGTTAAATATTTGCTCTTCTGGAGAGATCCTGCATAAACAGTGAGGAGATAAATGAACTGCTGATTGAGTTATTGGTCCAAAGAGGTCTTGTGGGCTCATATGCCATCTGGTTGCTTCTGGAGGTGATTTTGTATTTTCTAGTTTTGCACAGCCTTGGAGTATGCCTTGATCTAGTGATGACTTGTGTGCTCCTAGTGTGACTTCTTTGAGCAGGTAGCTGGTTGTTTTTAGTTAACAGACATCGAATAGAATTGTTTAGTGATGCTGACAAATTAAAAAAAATACCCTGCTTGCCTTAAATACAAGAGGAAGCATGTCTTTTGCTGTAGTCTACTGCTAACATATCCATTTGTGGTGGAGAGTGAAAGGCATTTTATTAACACTGGTAGATTACTGATTTATCCCACTTGAGTGAACTTCTGAATGCCTTTTTAACACCATGTCTCCCACAGTACAGAAGCATAAGCACAGTCTTATCTACAGCTGCTCTCCAAAACACTGATGATATCCTATTGTCTATGAATGTGCAGTCAGCATCCAGTTATTTGTTATAAAGCTTCATTGTTTTTGAGTGAAGCTTTATTGAAGGTGAGAAAATAATAGTGATAGCTGTATGGTTTTTTTCTGCAGTAGCATGGAAGCCATGCCCAGTTCTGGGTGTTAAATTCTCTTCCCCAAGCCACTCCAGCAACTGCAATTGAGAGAGCAGCCTTTGATTATGGCTGTGTGCTATAACCAGTTAATTCCAGTGTTGTATATAATTGTTGTGGAAGATGGATTCCAATCACTTTCATAACGTGAAATACTAGCTCACTTGACTTGATGCTATTTTTTTCTTTGAGTAACACACTGGATTTGTACAGGAAGATGTACTTTTAAAGTATTATAAAGCCTGTTGCACAATATCATAGTCATATTCTGGCATTTATATTACTAAGTCAAGCTGAAAGTTTATTTGCTGTTCTGGAAATAGATTTTACTGAAATTCACTCAATCAACGCTCAGATAATTGTTGCTTAGTTTAGACAAGTTCTGTTTTCTTGATTGGTCAAAAAATTCAGCTCAAGAAAACAGAAGAGACTCTTTAAAGAAGAAAATAAAAGGCAATGCTAGCCTGATATCTTGATTTTTTTTAAAATTATTTTTTTTAATCTTCCAATCAAATCTGCAGATAGTTTATCTGATGGAAATAGGGATATTCCAATCATCTTTCTTTGAGCAGTTACCTTGCTTTTGGTTTAGGTCCTGCATTTTATTAACCTCACCTTATCAGAATTTTTAAATTTTATGCATACTTAGCCACTTTTGTTATTATTTAAAAAAAAAGTCATGGTAATGTCATTCTAATACTAGGGGGGGGGCGAGGGGGGGTGTTTTGTTTTGGTTTTGGTTGGTTGATTTTTGTTTTAAAGAAGTGGAAATACCATAAGAATGTCTTTCCTAACAGAAGATAGATAAGTTTAGTTGATTAAATGGTACTCTGAAATAAGGTCTTGGGGGATGAGTGTTCTTCAGCAAAACATGCACAGCACTTTTTTGTATCTTTGACCTTTTACCTTTATCTTTCTACTCAAAAGGTTGCTGTTCTTCAGAACTTTTAACTTCTTTTGTTTGTAACAGCCACGGTATATTCATATGTCCTTAATTATGTGTTTTTATGTGTTGCAGAACAAAAAAATCAATAAATAGCATTTACTTAAGGCAGTCTCACAAGGCACAAAGGCAGCAAGGAAAGATTTATCAGGTTAATCACAGAAGCTTACTGCCTTTACTCCAATTTTCAAACACAGTGAAGACCATCTCAGCAGCTGAATTGAAAATGTATTATAAATGTTCAGACTTTTACATAATTTCTATCAAAAGTAATCCTTTTAAAGTAAAATAGTTGATAAAGCTGCTGAGTAGATGCTCAGGAAAAAGGGATACGTGAATTTGGCACTACATAGTGATAAACCAGGAGCTTTTATCTATTTGTAAACCAGCTGTGTGTGTCTTGAGGCAAAATAGTATTATAGTCCTCAGGTAATAGACAGTGACAAGAACTAAATACTAAATGGATTAGTTTTGCTGCTGTTCAATAAGATATTAAATAACTACTAAAAGAAATTACTTTATGGTCAATAATCTATATTCAGATAGCCTTCTACTAATTTTTAGAGGTACTGCTATAGGCAAATAAAGGCTTGTGATATTCATAGCAGGATTCTTGCTGTATCACTTTGTTTGGTCAACAGCTGCCTCTATGCACAGTCTTCAAGAAATGTTACATAATCACGTGAACCAAACAACCATCCTGGAGTAAAATGACTTTTGGTTAAACAGATCATACTGTATGATCTGTTATAGTACTACAAGTACTATAGTACTATAGATAGTACTACAGTTTTTGCCTGAAACCTTGTATTAAAATTTAGATAAGATATTTAATGATCTGTTGCTATCACCAAGCAAAGGTGGCAAAAATGTAATTACCTACCCAGTCCACTTCAGCAATTGCTCATACGTGCATCTCTGTTCTCCTGTGTTCTTTTGACTTCTTGTTAGGTCACCCCAGCCTATTCTAAACCAATCTACTTCAGTCTCCTTGAGCTGCCATTTGCTTACATGTATAATCTTCATTTAAGTTCATATGACGCATCCCTTGCTCTTATGCACAGTATAAATTTGCTTAATCTAACAGATGTTTAGCTTTATTTCTTTTGGCAGTTCTTACTTTCTGTTCCTCTTAATGTATATATATCTTTGAACCAAGCTTGTTACTGAATTGGTAGATAAGTGCTTTTGCTGATGTATTGATATACCAGCAGTGCCAGCGTGAGTTGTTGGCATAAAGATCATCCCTCTCTTTTCTTGCAGGAGTTACAAACATGTAACGTGTTCATCACTTTATCCTGGAGTTGTTTCACATTCTAAGTGTATGAAACTGTTAGTTTGCTGCCTGCTGTTTCCTCAGTTTTTCAAGGTATTGTACAGCTACAGTACCTGGCTTTTTAAAAAAAGACAAAGATTAATTTTAGAGGAAGATTTTGGCATCATGGTAAAAGTGCCAGAAGTGTTTCCTGTGATGTAATCAGAATTCTGCATCTGGAATTCAGTTCTGTAGTTCCTTTGATTGGTAATAGTCATGGTAGGTTTTCTACTCATACGGGATGTGCTGTCATAAAAAAACTCCAACCAAACTCTACAGCTTGAATTGAACTGAAACTAAATATTCTGAAGATGGCTATTAATAATTCAGTTTCTTCTGCTGGAAGGTCAGTGAAACAGTAATTTTGTTTATAGTATAGATTGGAGAAGTGTAAGTCAAGCTTGCAAATGAAGAACTTTAACTTGAAGCAGTAAAAGTTAATTTAGAATATTTAGCTTTATGCATCTGTTATACACGTGGACAGCTTTTCAGCAGGTAAAGGATGAAATACTTGCCTTTGCATATTGCAGGAATCAAGTTAACTGCTTACAGGTTAGGATGCTTCTCATCGAGCTGTTCCAAAGCAAAGCTGCAAGTTGAAAAAAAAAAAGTGGTTTTACCCAAAAAAACTTCAGTGTTGGTAGTGCATGAGCATTCCTAAGGGGAAAAGAAGTTGATATTTTGCTCCAACTTTTTGTCTTCTGATGCACTGCTGTAATTTCTGTAATTTTATTATAGCTTGAAGCTTCGGTGTGTAACAGACATAAGGAAACTCTTTCCCAGAGGCAGAATATGTGTGCTTTATTTTCAGTCTATAGGGCTTAAGTAAAAACTTGATGAAACTCTATTTGGATATTATTTTTAAAACCATGGATTTAGGCATCTGACTGCCATTAATACTCAGCAGTGAGAGGAAGCTGAAGCTGTGTCACCTCCTTTCAATTACCTTGTTCCAAGGCTTAAGTGACTATCATGGTGAGTGACTACTATTAATGAAAAGTAAAATATGGAATAAAATTCAAGAACATTTGTAAGGAATTTTTAGGGTAGTTTAAGGCAATGTCTGTAGCATCACACAACATTCCTGGAGTATTTAACTATTGGAAGAGGATGTTTTTTAAGCTATTCTTAATTTTATCTTATGCATAGCAAATCACTAGAGATTAACAAGCTAGAAATGACACAGTTATTTTTAAAACTCTTTAAATTTCAGTTTCCTATTTTACTGTTTAGGTTGTGGAAATACATTATGTATCATAATGTATTTCTTGTAATAGGTATATTAAATTTGAGTTGCAGTCTCACAAATGTAAAACTTGCTGATGTAGTTACTGGTTTCTAATAGATCATTGACCCATCAATCAGACTCTGACCATTTCAGAGATAAAAAGCAAGGCTTTCATTGGCTGTTATGAATGGAGCACCTTTCCACAAATTAAGAAATGGTGTAATAATTAACAGGTATAATGGATGTGTGCATTCAACTTTAAGTTATAGCTTTATGAGCTTTAGCTCCTGTTAGCTTTGGTGTAGTTAACCCCCTGTCTACCCACAGATAATGTATGGATATTTTTTTTTTTTTTTTTTTGTGGCAATGGCATTTTGCTGATACAGTCAATAGGTTTTTTGCTCATTTTTGTCTCTTACTCTATGGTAAGAGTTGTTCTTTCTGCTTTCTCTTTAAAACAAGCCTCATAACTTCCCTAGCAAAGCTCATTAACTAATAATACTGTTCTAAAGAAGCATAGCAAAGATTCTTTAAACAATTTTACATCCAGAGAGTTTACCCAAACTGTAGGGTTTTTTTCTTATTTACACACTTAAATAATTATAAGGACTGATGGCTCCTGGTGTCTTTGACCTAAAAAAAATCACTCAAAAATTACCAAACTAGGTAATTTGATTGTGGATTCATTAGGTGAAACAGGTAACAGGCAGAGGTCGTTTACAATTCCTAAATGCTCAGTATCTTAAGAAAAATGTAAAATTTAGGGTTTGAAAATATAAGTTATATTTTTAGTTGCATAATTTTTTTAAATAACAAAGATTTAATTGCTTTGATGCAGTCACAGACTGGTAGGTGTTGGAAGTCCAATCCTCCTGCCAGAGCAGGATCACTTCGTGTAAGTCACTCAGGAATGCATCCAGGTGAGTTTGGAAGTCTCTGGAGGAAGAGACTCCACAACATCACTGGACAGCCTGTGCCAGGGCTCTGCCACCTTCACAAACCAATGGACTGCAAAAGATAAATCAGGAAAGCAAATCCCAAGCCTAGAGGAGTTATGGAACTGCAAAGTTAGGGAAAACATTCTGATGCCATATGTAACTTCTTAATCTTTAAACATGGCAAAAACCAAAAAAGAAATGATAGTTAAAATCAGAGGCTGATCAAATGCTGTATAACTGGAAGTTTACCAGTGTATAGAGGTTACTTTTGTTTTGAAAAGTGTTTTCCTAGTAAATATTGTTAGCATTTTAATTACTGCTCTTAATCTGCTTTCACATGTTTTATGTGCAGTACTGTTTCAGATACGTTCTTATATACCAGGTATGTTTTTTCAGAACACATCTGTATAGAGAATCACATATTTAGTAAGCTCATTTTTGTACTAGAAGTTGGCATAGCCAACCCCATTAAGCAATTTAATGGCATAAATTGTTCTTTTATATATACAGTGGTAGACCTTGGCACTGTGGTTTTTGTGATCACTAACTCAGGTTTATTTGTGATTGGTGTGGTTCTAGTACTGTAGTAAATAAGTGACCATTTCTTATTCATACATTTTTTGTTATACCAGTGGTGCCTAGTTATAAGATGTACTTATAAAAGCAAATACACAAGTCTTTATCTAAAAAAAGTATTTTCAAAGTACTCCTTTAATATTAGTCAAAAATTATAACGTGTATTTATAAATATAAATGTAAGAAGATTGGTTGTTTTGGAAGAAAATGCAGAAATTTTTGAAATATATTTGGTGAAGTCATGCCTACTGTAACTTGAGTCCAAAATACTGCAGCTGCAAGAGGACTGAGAGGATTGAATTTTTTTTTTTTTTATTAGAGTATGCTGTCAGTCTGTGCCAAGGTCTTCTAGGGCTATAAAATTAAATCATCAAGGATAAAAGCTGGAAAGAGCACAGTAGTTGTCTTTTCTTCTGTTTATAATATCTCAATTTATGTCCAAGTTGGTAGTTTACCTGCATAGAAATAAGGGGTGATGAGGTGTGTTTTATGCAGTTCTGACCCAAGAGTGGCTTACATTGAAACTCTGGAATACAACCTACCCTGTTTCTAACTTCATCTTCATAAACCTTCCAGTTATTTGTTAATTTCTTTTTAATAGTCTGTTCCTTTACTAATTGTCTTATGCTGAGATGTACCCTTACTTCCTTAACCAAAGATATATGTAATTTTTTTTTAACTGTGTTATAGCACTCACACACATACTACTCAATATTGCAGTGCAAACAGAAGTTCTTAAACACAAAAGTAATTAATCCATAACAAATGAAAGTTATTAGGTGTAATTCTGCTGTAATTATTATCTTCCCATTTATTTTTTCTCTTAAACTAAAACCTCTTGTTTGGCCACAAGCATCTTATCCTAGTGTAAGAAGAACTCATTCAATTGAATCTCAAGGATAAAAATAACAATAGTAAATAGAATTTATGAAAACCACCAGTATGTCAAGATCACAGCTTTAATTCAAACTCTGCATAAATATTTTATGTGTATATGTATATATACTGAGAAGAATGTTGGAGGCTACTGGGATACATTTAGATCTACATGTTATTTTGGTAATTGGTAAAGCTTTTAATCAGAAATAATACAGAAGATTTTTGAAATTAAAACTGGAGGTAAGTACTATGGTTTTAGTATAGGGAGTAGGCAGAATTGCAAACAAAGAAACCCTATACTTGAATGATTCTTAGTGTTATTTTTCCTTCAGTTGTTAACTGATTTAATTCATTGTTCAATACTGTTTAAAGGATAAATACATTTAAAATATGGTACAGGGTATCTCTGGAAGTAGAGTGAAATACAACTGCTTTTCTAGGATCTTCATACTTGAAGTTCAGTATAAATAAGTTTAAAATGGTATGTTTAGTCTATGAAATACATAGTTATCTAAAAGCTTTCCTTTTTTACTGTTCTAGTTTTAAGCTGTAAAGTGCAAGAACTTGCTCTGGTACAGTCTGTGAAGCCTTGTGTTATATGAAGTTGCCTACAACAATTGACAGTTGTTTGAGGTTGGTTGGTTAATTTTAATTTCAAGTACCTTATGCTAGATCATCTTAAGCACCAACTTTTCTGTGAATACAAAATCTCTGAAAGGCCTTGCAACTTGCCTCTAAACATACTGTTCCACTTGTCTCATCTAGTTAGCAATTTTATGCAGAATTAGCAAAAGCCTCTGAAATCTGCAATAAGACAGTATTTTGTACCTTTGGTAGGTCAATATTTAGACCATGTAGAAGAAGGTAAAGATGCAAGTGAAACAGCTGCTTGCTGTACCAAACCTCAGTGTAGAAATGAGTTTTCATGAGCCTCTGTATGATACACAAACTTTTTATAAATGGCATGAACTTCTGTTAAAATTCTGCTGTTTTGCATCCTGTACTACAGCTGCATGGGGAAGAAATCTTTTAATTTCATGCAAATCATTTATTCACTTGAGTGTCAGGGTTTAACACTGGCCTGGCAATTAAACCGAATAACAGACGCTCTCTATTAATGTCTCTCTCCTCCTTGATAAAGAAAGGAGAGAGAATAAGGGAGAGAGACTTATGGGTTGGAAACTAAACTACACAACTTTAATGAAACAGTAATGATAAATAGGAAAAATTACTAAATATATACAAATATACAAGAAAATGGATACCACATTCCTCCCCCCTTTTCCCCCAATAACTCTCACGTCACCACTGAGGCTGCAGGGCAGCCCTGGGAAAGTCCAGGCTGGAATCCTGGAGTCGGCAGCAGTTGGGAACTGGAGGCAGGAACACACAGATATGGGCTGGGATGGATCAGGAGCACAGGCAGAGGAACAGAAGGAATCCTCCCAGGATGCCGAGTGAAGGAAGGGAAACAGGGAAGGCAGGAAGGACAGGCAGCTGGAAGCTGGAAGCAGGAAATCTGGCTTGGCCCTCGTGATGCCTCAAATTTATACTGAGTATGGTGTGTATGGGATGGAATACTCTGTTTGGCCAATTCTGGCATCTATCTTGTCCGTTCCTCCCCAAAGGAGCGTTGCAGGTGGGACCTCTTTCTTCCTCCTGGAGGGTAAAAGTTTTCCTCAGAGCTGAGCAGTGCCCTTGGCTCTGCACACCAGTCTCTGGCTGTAACTATAAACATTGAGCATTATCAGTCCTAGAAGCAGACACAGTCTGAGAAACTTGCTGTTAATTTCAGCAAATGCAGCTACTTACAAGAGACTGAGCTAAAAGCAAAAGTACAAGACAGAAATCACCTTTATTCTGGCCCAAACCAGGACACTTGAGCTTCCTTATTAAGAAATGTTTGTATTATAGAATACCTAATTAAGAAAGCTAACTCTGTAATGGCTGTAACTGAGGTGTAAAAAAAATGAAAAAAGGTACTACTAGAGTTCTAAATTATGAAATGGAAGATATTAGTCAATCTTAGCTGTTAGCTTATACTTCCAAAGTTCATTTGAAGTAGTGGTGATGTTTTTGTTTGTTGTCGGGAGTCTGTTACTGAAGCTGTTTTTACATCAAGCAGCGTTTTATCTGTGAAACTTGGTTTTAACACTTATCTAGGGACTCATCTCACTGTGACTTTGTCTTTACCTTCTTGCCATCATTTTATTGTTGAAGTGTAAGTTCTGCCTTTTGGTTATTTGTATATTGACGTTTATAATTATAAAACTTAAGTTTTTCACTAGTATGGGAATTGTTCTTTAAAAGTCCCTCTGCAGTTGTACATTTAAATTTAGGCTTGTAAGTTTGGATACTTCAGTCTTAAGTATTAAAACATTTTGCAGTGAGCATAAAACTGAGTGATATTACTTATTGTATTTTGTAGCTGCTTTGTGTTGTGACACAACACAGCTAATTTTAGTGGTTGTATATTGCTTTTCCAGTTACACCTGTAAGATACCAGAGATGGGTGTTTGGGGATGCTTAAATCCGTGTTACTGTGAGCTTGAGGAATATGCAGATTTATCGACCCCTAGTGGATAGTTGGGAAAACGTCTCTTAATAAGCTTTAAATGAAGATGTTCAATATTTTTCAATGCAGTATTTGTTCCAATGCTTTTTCTCTTCTGTTTGCAGATGGATTACATCCTCTCTGGTGTTCTGTTTCTTGCCTCTGCAAATTGCCTGCTGCAGCAACTTCTATTAACAGCATTCCCAAAACACGTAGCTAGGGGTCTGCATTTTAATAAACACTTGTAGTTGTAGTGAGTCTTTTAAAATTACAGCATAAATTTAAAAAAAGAGGTCTTTTGAGCTATGTTATGTGAACTGAATTTTAATAACCTGGTAACTTGGGTAGGAAGATGCTATCTAAATGAATTAAAGCTAATTCTAAATCATCTGCTTAAGTTTAGCTGATGTCTTAGTGGTTATTAAATAATTATAATTTACCTGAAACTTTCCATTTCATAAAATAACAATACAATATTTTCATGCTAAAACAGAATAGAAAATACTACATTTCTAGCAAACTTTTAAACTAATTTTAATTAGCTCAGATTTGTTTAGATGAAATTGTAATTTTCTGGGAGGTGAAGCTGTCTCCCAACCATGCTGTGAAAGTTTCTTACAAACGTTTATTGCACATGAATTAAGATGAAGTACTAAATAGCGAAGTCACATTTGCCTGTTTAATTACCAAAAAGAAAGAAGTCTGCTCAAGAATTAAACTGAATTTTAACCTCACTAAATATGCAGCTTCTAGATGTGCCCAAGTATCAGAATTTGAAATCAAGCCCTTCTGTAAGTAATTTTTTTTTTCTACGCATATTTGACATGATAAACTTCCATTTTTTAATATAAGTTTGTACATTTTATTTCATAGGCTTTAGGTAGTAAAGTGGTGTTTTTAAATATTAAATTATGTAATAGTATTTGAATTTTAGGTATTCTTAAATTAAGAAAAGGCCAAATATAATTTTTGGCTTTTACTAATATATAGTGTTGTGATTACTGCATAAGCCATACCTTTTAATGTCAAACTTACACAACAAAAAAAAAATGTTAAAAAGACCTAAAATTCATATTTTTCTGGGAGCACCCAGTATCCCAAGCCCACTGGGGGTGTTGGAGCAAATTAGTTCAGCACCTTCAGCTGAAAAATGGAGAGAACTCTGCTATTTATGTGATACACATTGTGGTTTTCCCAAAAAAGTCAAAGCTGCTGACCATGTAGGGCTTCAGGCAGAGAGCAGGGGAGTCACAGCAGTTCCTGTAAATGCTGACAGCTCTCAGCAGTCTGAACAGGAGAGAGTGATGGCAGCAAAAGAATATTTGACATCATTTGTATCTGTGCCAGCAACCTGTAGCAGCTCACCTAAGAAACCCGAATGTTTAATTCCTGCTGATTGTCAGATATCTAAAGACAGATGCAGACATGCAAACCAGGCTGCAGATCAACACCTTCCACACAACTTGACAGAGTCAGCTAAACAAGAGAAACCATCACATGGCTGTGGTTTGGCCTTGCTGAAAGAAGAGCAGATCATTCGGAAGTTAGCAACTCTGATATGTCTGATTTGGTTGCCAGTACTAAGCAGATTAACATACATCTAAGTTCTGTGGGACAAGGTATTCAATCAGATTGTGGAAGTGAGCATCACGAACATCTAAATCAATATCTGGATATGGTTTTCCCCCAAAATCAAGACTCAAAACCCAAAGGAAAACCAAGTGATTGTTCAGACTTTGCAGTGTCAACAGCTACTGAATTTCTCAGTATAATGACTTCAAGTCAGATGGCTGTTGTTGCACAGAATCAGAATGAGATGCAGAAAAGAACCATAAAACTGACAAAAGCAGGCAAAAAAACTGAAAAAAGGCAATATGAATCCTTGGAATTTGATTCCGATGTTGTAGCGTGTCTTAATGCGGCTGAAAATGTGTATAAGGAAGAGTATACAAGTTCCCTTGAACTTTTTGATTCTGAGTATGATGGGGAAAATGTTTCCTTTGAAATTACAAAGCAAGAAGAAAAGGCTCAGGAAAATACAAAGAAGCCTCAAGAACTTCATGTTCATGCTGAGCAATTGTAAATGAATTCATATTGAGCCATTGAGCTCAGGAAATATTGTGCTCTCAAGTAGACAGCTCTCATAAGAGTTCTTCTAAAAGAGCCTGTAAGGATGAGATTCCTTTTATATTTTTCACTCAGGCATTTAAAGGACAGCTGAAATCAAAGAAAGCTAAACTGAATTCTTCTCCAGCTGGCCCCTGGGTGAGAGTTGAATCAAGAAAAGATGACACAGTTCAAGAAACTTCAAAAGAAGCTATCGCTCCTTAAGAATTGCTGCTGCAAAAATCAAAAGTACAACGTTTTGGTCACAGTATTACATCCTTGTCATATCAAAGAAATACAGGTGAAGACTAGACCTACCTCTGCACGTAAAGTTCCTGTAGCAACAATTTGTAGTTATGACCAGTCCAGAAGTTGAGAGAAAGGTGGTCCCTGTGGCGTGTGCTGCGTTTTGGTCTCCACTGTTTTCCCTGGGGATATTGTACTTCTCACAGTGAGAACCTTTTATTAGCCTTATAAAATGTTGTCTTAAAACTGCTCAGCCATAGTAGCACAAATTACTGGTTGCATGCTGTTCTACTTTAAATGGGCATTTTAAACTGTATTTCTTGCATTGCTTCAGCATCACATTGAATTCTCAGTCATCTTGGCAATGGAACATCAGCTGTCCCATAGATGCTTGCTCATCTCTGAGATGCTGACAGTGCAGCAGTGCCATAGGTAGTCAGGTGAATTCTGTAACCTTCGTGTTGTAAGAAAGTTGTTTCTGAAAGGTACAAGTACTTTTATAAACCAGATGTCCTAGTTATTTTATTTATAGACTTTAATTCTCTGCTGTTGAACCAGCAGATGGGCAGAGAATTGTGATGATAAATCCTTTGTAGTCTGTAATACCTAATGTGAGGAAGACACTCTCTTTAAGAGACTCTCAAGAGAATGAGGTACTATAAAAATTACATTGCACCTAATTTAGGCTGGAGTTCACCACAGCTGGCCCTTTAGGTTTTACAATATGCAAAAAATTCACAATATCAATTGTTTGAGTACTTCTATAGTCTGTGTGCCTATTTCTTAATGTTAAGAGTTCTTTAAGTAGCTATAGGTAGGTGCAAATGTGATTCTGAATAAGTTGGACTTTTCTGCTTGGACATTCTACCACAATATACACAAAAAGTGTTTCTGGGTAAGTTGAGTAAATTACTGCTCATACTGAAATGTTGCACAGTAATAATTTAACCTATAGAGTCACCCACTTCACTTACAGAGTACTTGCTATGAGGCTATTGTATATTTATATGAATTGAAGAATGTATCAAAGCACTGAGGAAGTGTAAGTTACTGTAAATGATGTTGGTAGATTTTAAAAAACCACTTTTTGTGATCTCTTTCAAACTGTCTTTCATACCTGTATGTGTGATGGTTCTGTAGTTAAAAAATATGATTCACTTCAGTATATTTGATACATGAGTTGGTAAGGTGGCTTTTATTTTCTTGCAGATGTAATAATGTATGAGAATCTTTGGTGTGGAGAAATCATGCTGCAATCTACATTTACCAGTCAGTTATTGAATCTGGGGAACTGCTCGCTCTCAATCCAAAAGAATGTAAGATTATGGAGCATAAGTTTTTCCACAATAATCACAGTAAAATAGCTCTTTAAAGTACTCTGTTTTTTAGCAATGTCTCACACATGATAAAATGGAAATGTTAGCAGCTTGAGAGGAGCAAAACATGATGGGCAAGTATGGCAGGATTACCTGTGGATATGATGACATGGGGTAGGCACGTGGAGTTTGTGGTAAATTTGGGTGATTCCCATTCAGAACTCTGAAAAAGAGAATTCTTTGAGCTTAGTTTAAGAAAGAACAGTTGCCCAGAAGTGAACTATAAGATGTGTGGGGTTTTGGTTGGTTTTTGTTTCTGTTTTTTGCAAAAACTGTAGAGGCTTAAAGAGTCAGTAGATCCACTCAGGGAAAGTAATTTATTGCAGGTGACTAAACACAAAACTTGAGCCATTGAGGACTGGAGAATAAAGGGGCAGTACAGTAGAAGTATCCCAGTGAAATTGCATTGTTCTTACTATCTTCCTGGTGTCCATTATTGTCAGCTTCTTAAGTCAGATTTTGAGGTACATGATCAGGAATTACTGGTTTTCTTACCAAGCTATGATACAAGGTCTCTTCCATATTTTCTGTGTAATTTCATTTATTGTACTTAGTTTAACTTTGGGATGTTATCAAGAGGAGGCAGGTGAAGTGGAATTTGATTTTGGATTAAGTGTTACACATCTTAAGAATTTCTTGCCTTACAATTATTGCAATACAGTTTGGGTTTTATCAGTGTAAATATGTACCAACCAATAAATTTACTAATTTCAAGGTTGAAAGAAAAAAAAAGGGTGTCCCTTTTAACTGTGTTTTTTCATACAAGTTTATCCTGTAGTGGATGGCAATGTCCTTCATGACTTACTGGCATACGTGTCATCAGAATTTCCACACTTTGGAGATATTCCACAAAGACAAGTTCAGAGATTGGATGACGTTCAGTATATGCAGCTAGATCAGCTCCAGCCAAATATTTTGGTTCACTCAGTCTTGAAAATTGTGGACATAACCATATTAACAGGTAGGTTCCTGCACTGAACTGCAACTTCTGAAACCAAACGTAGATAAAACTTAGTTATTTTTTACCCACATTGTCAGTATCATGTTTATTCATTATAAATGGAGAATGCAAGCAATATGTTTGTTAAGAGTGCTATAATGATCTTAATTGCTTCAATTTATAAATGCTGTTACTGATCCTCTTATTGTGCTTGTATTGTGACTATAGTCTTTATGTGAAAACTTCCCTAGAAGTATTTCTTTCAGTGTATTCCACAGAAGTTACAGGAACTTTACATTCCAGTTGTGACAGTCTGTTGCTGTGATGTTGAGTACAATTTTCATTGATACCAGTCAGGATGACTAAGAACTGCACAGTACTCAGATACCTGCTGGTTTAAAGGGACAGTGTCCAGTTGCTGAGTAATTAGAAGGATAAAGGTAAATTGATACACTCTCTGCAGTCCTTCAGACTAGATTCAAAAAAATCAGATTGCTTTTATGAAGAAATTGTAGGTATATTCTTGTTTGCTTTTAATTGTGCCATAAAATACAATAGCAGCATGTGGGTTTTGTGTGTTTATATACTTCTCATTATAGAAGTCACATCTTTTCAAACTTCTTTCAGAATCTGTCTATAGCTACAGAGGTGGCAACCAAAGAAAAATTATTATAACAGTTGAACAGAACAGAGATCAACACTGTAAGATGGTCCTGTGGGGAGCAGGGGCTGCCTGGTACCCTCAGCTTCAAAGGAAAAAAGGTAAAATCCTTGTACCTATAGAGAGATGTGAAAGTATTTTTGTGATGCTTTTAGTAGCTTTAAAAAGCTCACCTGGTGTAATTTTTCCATGCAACCTTTAAATACACCTCTTGGAAGGACAACATACTTAATACCAGTTTTAGCATGTCTCCTTTCTTTAGAAGCAGTGCCAGCAGCAACAAAATTTGAATGCATTCACTTCAGAAGACTAAGAAAGCCTGAGTATTTAGCAAGTTCAACCTAGACCCAAGAAGCACTGGTGCCTAGTTACTTAACTGTATAAAAACCTTGAATGTTAACCATATTACCATTTTTTCTGAGTCATCTTATCATTGTCTACTTTATCATGAATTGCTGTTTGTTTTTCTACTTCTGATTTTCATTCCATGCTTTCCACCTTCATCCAGAGTCAGGTTTTATATCCTATTGGTCTTGCTGTTGAGTCCAACTGTAACTAACTAAAAGCATTTTGTGGAGAATTATATAGCCTATGTGTTAAGAGTAACTGCTACTGAATATTGGTTTATTCCTGGCTTTTTTCTTTTAAAACAAGAGGAAATTGTTTTTTGTTTAATTGATAACCTAAAAGTTTGTATTTCTTCTGATAAGAAAGTAAACAGTGTTTACATGAAGTGCTGCATGTGTCTGCCTAAAAAGTCAGGTTTTTTATAGTGCAAACTAAAACTCAAACAACCTCATAGTGAATATTTACCTACTAAATATAAACACTGAATTCTGGCAGTTCCACTTCAATTTATGAGTAATCTCCACTCCTAGAAATCATTTAACTGCAAGACCTACCTCTTAAACTACTTAAAGAAAATGATCCAATTTAAGCATTAAAAAAATCTTTATATAATACCTCCATGGCTCTTATTTTTGTGCATATTTAATCATGAGCAAGTGTATACTGTTCATTAAATGTTTAGAAATCTTAAAAGAATTTAGTATGCTAGAATATTACACTTTTCAAAAGATAGAATTCTAGATTTCTTTGTATCTGCAAAAAGAAGATATTAAAGGTAATTTTTAACAGACAGTAGTATATCATTTTCTGATGCTTAAAGCAAAGAAGTGTAAGATGTTGATCTCTGTAGTATTTATATTTGATATAAAGTTTGTTTTTGTCTCTGGCAGGCAGTCCAGTTCTGTGCATCTAGCAGTCAGAATTTTAATGATTAAAGTGTTATCTGAAACTCAAGTAATTTCTCACCTGTTCAAATACTTAACCACAGACAAACCATGAGCATTTGATCCCAGTCAGATAGCCAAAAAGGTAAATTTACATGATACTAAAAGCACACACAGCAGCTAAATAGTGTGAGTAACAGGAGGAGCACCATGTTTTTCCTTGCTAAGAATCCTAGCACAACTTCTGTATGTGCTTATTGGTTATACTATCAGATCAAAAACCTCATAGTCTTGAGGAGGAAGATATGCAGACTTGTAATTTTTAAAATGTCTACTTACTTAAGATAATGTGCATGAGACTTTACAGTTCCAGAGTATCTAAAAGTTCTTGCCAGTAGAAGATAATTTTATTTTTCATTTCTTGCTAAAATTTATTCCAAGCTTTCTACCATATAGTCATCATCAGCTTTATGCTCAACTTGTTTGGATTACCACAAAACAAAGATTTATTTCATTGAAAACATTTCTGTAAACTTGATTACTTATAATTCACTTACATTTTGTGGTCACTTTTCTAATCAACATGGAAATTTTGAAAATCTATAATAGGATTCAGGTATCAACCAAATCTTGTACACAAGGGACCTCTAATAGGTCTCTTGCCTAATGCCTGTTTGTTCCCTCCTGTTTAGATTTTTTCCTTGGTGTTGCTGTAGTGATAGTGTTACTGCCTGAATCTTGCTTTGGGCTGGAGCACACTTGGGTCTTTGGGGAGCTGCCAGGACTTTTAGTCAGATACAAGGTGCATGAAAAATAGACTGATTTTCAGAAGTTCTCTTGAAGTATTTTACTGTAAAACACTGCATCTGACAGCAGATTTTAAAATAATTTCTATAAATGTTTATATATTTTTTTTATATAAATTAACCAAGGTAAAGAAAGTAAACACTTTGGTTTGCTTTTCTTTGTTCTGTAGATCACATATGGGACTTTAAATATCTTCTAGTCCAGCAGAGTTCTGTCTCAGGTGACTTTGAACTACACACAACTCCATGGTCATCCTGTGAGTGCTTGTTTGATGATGACAAAAGGGCAGTTGAATTTAATGAGAAGTTTCAGAAAAGTAAAACATCCCTCATGCAGGTGACAAAGCTCTCAACACATTTGGAGGAAAAATGCTCAGGTAAAATTGTAGCTATGTAATGTCTGTTGTGCAGGGTGTAACTAAGCAAAATAGATGCACCTTTGACTGAGTAAAATGAGTTTTTTAATTCTGGGAATCTGAATTTATTTTGGAGGCTGCTGCTTAGTACCCAGCCAGACTGTGAACGCAGACTTCATTTAGTGAGCCCAGAGCTGAGGCAGGTGTGGGATGTGGTACCATACAAAGATAGCTTTGGAACAGAGGGAGAAATACTGTCCTTGGTTGCTGACACCAACCAGCCTAGTGATGATGTGATAAGTCACTGAAAGTTTACAAAGTAGTAGCTCTTCAAAACTGGAATTCTCTAAAGGAAGAGTAAAAAAGCAACTGCTCTTAAAAACTTTCCACAAAAGAATAATGAATACGTTTTACACAGTCATCCCTCCCAGATAAACCTAGAAGATTGCTGAAGTTGGTGTTAAACACTAAGAAGTATTGCATAAAGCAGATATTGCAGAATTTAACTAGTTCATGTAAAAATAAAGCAAAGGTGTTAAAGTTATGCTTTTCAGTGTCTCTGAATTACTGTAGAAAGAGAGCTATTGAAAATTATGTGCACAGTTCTAATACCTTGATGTCTTATTCAGGCTCTTTTATATTGGCATCAACACACAATAGTACCTGAAAGTACTTTTATACTTTTTTAAAAATAATAATAAGTTACTATAATGACATCTCACTGCATAAATAATCTCAAAATTATGAACATGTGCATCTAAAGGAAAGGAAAAAAACCCCAAAGATTCATTGACAATGATTTTTGGTTTTTGAATGAGCTGTAACCCACACTTCTCAGTGATAAGTAAAACTAAAATGTAGATTTCATTGGAAATTGTTGTTTTTGTAGGAGTGATTCAATTGAAAGCCCATATCTTGGAACTGAAGTTTACCATTTCTATGGGTCACTACAAGCAACTCGTATTCCGTGCTGACACCTCACTGGAGTATCTTTTGGCTTCTCTGCCTATGATTACTTACTCAGGTTGTGCTAAATTGGTTTGGAACTACAGACAGATGAGAACATGATCTACAAGCAGTGTATCAGATGTCTGCCATTCAACAAAGTAAAAAACATTCTACAGGTAAACAGAATAAGGTGCATTATTAGGAAAATAGATGACAATGTTCTCCATTCTAAGTTCCCCCCAGATATAAAATTTTTATATTTTAAGGTATGGTTAACAATTCCTGGTTTTCTAAGGGATTTTGAAATTGTTGTAATGTATTGCTGTTATCTATAGGTGACATTCTTGTTTAACATTTCAGTTTCTTTGAATCCATAATTACAGTAATGAAGTTTACCCAGTACTGTATCAGTAAGCTAAAGATGGAGTTAAAGTAAAGGAAAACTTTCTTAAGCATCTTGTTTCAGACTAAAGTTTGAAATTGTGTGAATGCACAACCCTGTTTTAAAAACTCACCAATTTATCCTTGCAGAAATAAACATTAAAAAGTCTTCTCAAATAAATATTCTCATAGAAAGCAGAGATGCTAAATTATCAGCAGATGGCACTGTGAAACAAAGTGTATGCATTCAGTTTAGAGAAAGTAAAACAGATCCAGCTGATGTAGGAATAACCTAGTTAACTCATTGCTTAGTAATTAAACTTGGGTTTTGAAGTGGACATAACCTGAGACATAATAGAATTCTAGAATATGTAAATTTCCTACCGAAATTATTTCTAAAGTTATTCTCAAATTATTCATTGTGAGTTTGCCAGCTTTAAGTTTTATATGCTACTTACTTTCCTGCAAAGGAGGATTAAGTTCCAAAAATTCTTTCTGAACTGAACAAGTTCCCCCTGTCTTTCATAGATTATGAGCTGCTGTGTTTCTGAAGGACCTCAGTTTACTCTTGCACAAGAGGTGTTAGGAAAAAATGAAAGATTTCCAATGTTTTGCATTCTCAGCATGCATCATTTCACGTTTTGTTATGGAACTGAAATGCACAACTTTTTCAAAGAAAAGTCTCACTTTTGCAGTCAAAAATTTGCTGTGATTAGTTTAGTAAGAATGCCCTGTGTTGTCAGATAACTTTGTAGGTTTACATCTTCCAGAAAAATCTGCTTCTTGTCAAAGAAAACCTTGGTAAATTAAATTAACTAATTAATGTCCTAGCATTATTTCATTACTCAAACAGCTTGAATAAGACAATGGGCTCCTGTTAGTCTTGTTCATAGAACTGTATGCAGTAGTAGAAAAATCACTTATTTCCTGTAGGTGGCCAATCATGTCCTCCTTATCTGGGTTGTATTTTAATCTCTTAGTATAAAGAGGCCAGTAAATTCTATATGCACCCTGCCTATCAATATAGTAGCTACCAGCATCTCCTGGGAATAAAATCTTTATATTGCTTTTCTATTTAGGGTGAGTAAATGTAATAGTACTAAACACTGCAGGCTTCTTGCAGCATAGGGTTTAGTCTGTAAATTTGATTTCTTCTTTAATTTGGGGAATGGTAACTTTCTAACCTAACAGTTTTTTTAAAAGCATGTATATTTAACATGGGAAAAGACACTAGGGTTGGGAAAATACTGTTACAGGATTTTTGGTGTTTAGAAGACTCACAGAGCCTTAAAAATATCTTCCAGTACTGTAGTTTAGTGAAGTCAACACCTATCATTTTTTTTCCTTTCCAAATGTAGAGCCCAGTTTTTGTTCTTCTGTGATTGTAATGAAGCTTACCTTTTCCTTCAGATTGAAGGACACAAGCTTAAGATAGATTAGATAGAAATCTTTAAGTGACTACACTTCTGTCATTTTTGCTGTCTTTGCAGTGAGCACATTTTATTCTCTTGGGAGCATATCCCATTGAGAAGTTCTGTGCTGAAGATGATTGTGCCTTATTTTATTACTTTATTTAACATATACTGTTTTGGTACTGTTCCAGTTTTGCCATAGCCAGGATTTCCATTATTGTCATATATCTTGATGTGTACTATTTTAGATTTTTCTGTGTTGTGGCCAGGATATGAGCATTGCCATGCTGATTTAAATCAGAGCAGTACAGACTTTCTAGTAAGTGTTAGGATTGTGGTAGTGCAGATGTTGCAGGTTAAATTGTAGTCAAAGAGTGTATGTTGGTAGAAGCTGCATCATCTATATGAATTATTAGGCCTGGTAAAATCACTCAGAAGACTGAAAACAAGCAGAAAACTCTCTGAGTAGTAAATCTAGAAAATAAATCTCTAGCTCATTCCAGCTCTACAGATTTGACAGAGATAAGTGCATAAGGATTTTTTAGTTTTTCTGGTTCTTAGTGTTATGTTGGAGGGTATAAAAAGTTGTATTAGATTCAGTTCAGAAACTTTGCTTCAATTAGATATTATAGCAGCTAACTTTCTTTTCTTATCTGATCTAGACCTGCCTTGATGACAGTAGAAGATGAAGGATATGAGATTTATGTTCATGTGGTGTCTGAGTTGATGGAAAAAATCTTCCTCAATATTCCAGCAGACTGGCTGAACAAAGTAGTAGGTACCTGTCTCATCAATTACTTGCAATAGAACCAGGTAGAGAAGTTCAGAGTAGAAGTCAAATTTAATTATTGGGCAATTTTAAACTATGATGAGATTGTTTTGCAAATATGATGATTGCTCATATTGTAGGAGCCCTGCAAAAAAAAAATCAACCAACCAACCAAACAAAAAAACCCAAAAAACCCAAAACAAAACAAAAAAACACCAAAACCAAAAACACCCACACACAACCTCCAAGAGAACATTTTAGTTGCTATCTGACAAAGTCCAGAGTTGAGTAGTGACAACAGGTGAGATCATAGTAACTTCTATTATACATAACTCATTATTTAGTAGCTAAATGCATTCCTTATATGCAAAACAATCTCTTAGCAGTTCTTAGAAATAGCTGGCATGTTTTAATGATGTAAATAATTCAGATGTATTTTCAGACAGGCTTCCCTTGATACATCCTGTTTGACCTCTTGTTGTTTTATATGTTTCACAGGTGTTAGTTTAATGAGTCTTAGCCCATTGTTTTTTAAAATGAATGAAAACCAAACGTGATAATCTGTTAAGAAGCTGAGGCTACATTTCCAGTGATTCAGTGTAGCTTTCATGGAGGTGAAACTTGATTTGTTAGCTGCTATGTGAAAATAAAGAGTAAATTGGATTGTTCTGTCTTTTGCAGTGCCCTCTTCAGATATAACCTACAGCACAATAGTGGCAGAATCTGTGTCATTTGCTGGCTAGCAGATACTGAAGCATCCTATTTGTTGCAAATTAGGAGCCATTTTGTGCTTGATGAAAACAGCTATCCTTTGCAAAAGGATTTCCATCTACTAAATTTTCATCCTGATCTTTGAATCAACGTTCTACAATAAGTGAGTAACAGAGACCAGAGGAGCACACAGATGGCAAACAAGAAAAATTTAACTCTTTCAGGAAGCAAATCACCTAAAAATAGAAGAAAATATTTTTGGTTTAACTATACAAAAAAAACCAAAACAAGATCAAAAACAAACCCAAAAGGACTAGTATGGAGTATCTACTCATTGTATATACTGCTACTGTAATATTGGTAAATTTCAATAAAGTCTATTTTTATACATATATTTTTAACTTAATAAACTCTTACTTGGTATCTGTTTTCCTAGTTTTCTAGTATTGAGAGACTGGCATTTTTCTCAGGTATGACCAATTAGAGGAGTTGGTCACAATTCAGTAATACTATTTCAGGTACACTATTTTTGTTTCTTGTCCCTATACACTGTCTTCAATTTGGTTATGTCTTTGGTTGCTTTGCTTCTTTTGATAGCAAGATTTCTGCCATTTACCCACAGTAATTTTGCTGACATCATTTTTCAGTTGTAAAACAGAACCATATTACTGAGTTAAATTTTTTGTATCTAGAAGCTGTTGCACCAATTTACATTAGGAGTTTTTTAAAACAGTTCACACTGATGAATTCTTTCATGGATCTTTTATTTAATTACTTATTGTTGCATTTCTAACATAAGCTGGCAAATCAACTTGGTCACCTTAAGCCAATTTAATTGGCTTAATATGAGTCTTTGAAATCTCTCAACTTAAGTAGATTTGGAAATTTTTCAAGTTTTAATGTATTCTGATAGTGATTTTATCAGTAGAATACTGAGTAAATTATGACTGCATCTGACTTTCTAAAATAACAGTCTCGTAACTATTAAAATAATACACAGGACAGCATTTTCTCTGATGTAAATATCTTTGTCTAAATTGTGCCTTGTACAGAGGCTGGTAGGGCTTTAGGGTATTAATTCTTTTTGCTGTCTGGCTAGATCCTTGCAGATCTCTACCTGCACTCTTCTTATTTAGGAAATAAATTTCTACCTACACTCTGTCAGCTATCCTCAGATTTCCAACACAGAACTGTTCTTAAAACTGAATTTGCTAATCTGTCAGATGTATTATAATACAAGTAATGGCCACTTAACACCTTCCATGTGCTGTTTCTTGGGAGTGGCTACCTAAGATTAAATAACCACGTTTCTTGGTGTACTGTGGAATGCTGCTGTGTCTCCTGTGAAACCCATTTGGGACTGTTGGGTTTTTATGAATTGAGCTGTACATAAGCCTTGTGTTATCTTGTGTATAAAGGGGAAGGGAGTAATGTTTCTGATCAGTCTGACAGCAAGAGAGAATACTAAGGATTATTGGATGAACTTTGAAGAAGTTAATTCTCAACTGAAGATTCACAAGTTCACTCATTTCTGTTTTTAACTACTTGGGTACTGATCAATCTCATGAGATTCCATTGATCTAACAGGTTTGTATAGCTTTGCTTCTCACAGCAGACTTAGCCATCTGGCTTAAGATCCATCCATCTTGTGATAAAATAATTCCCCAATATTTCTGTCTATCTCTGAAGCAGTCTCAGATGATTTTGTCAGGAGGTATAGAAGTGCTGATTTTATGCCACCAAGATCAATTCCTGCTGTGGCTGAGGTGTCTGAGACTACTGTAAGAAAGGCATCACATTTTCTATGATCCTGTATCTACCTGTGTATTTCTTGGATGGGAGGTTTCTGTGCTATGCATCTTAGTAAAATTTAAAAAAATTTTTAGAGGAAAAGAAGCACTATTAGGTACTAAGATGTAGAGAAACAAGATAAACCAGGTGCCTCGAGTTGCCAAAGAGTGGGTGTGAGTCCACCTGTGCCTGGTTAGGGCAGGCCCCCTATTACCAGGGGGCCAATAAAGGTGGGACATACACCCACAGAGGAAGCTCACTCTGGTGGGAGGCATGGAGAGGCCAGCAGCTCATCGAGCCTCAGGAGCAAGAAAGGCTCCTCCCGCTACACTAAGAGGTCTTGTAGTTGTTTTTCCTCCTTCATCTCTGTATAATGCAGTCTCGAGAACAAGCCTGGGTGAATTATCCTTGAGCACAGATCCTATGAGGAGAGGCTGAGGGAGCTGGGGCTGTTCAGCCTGGAGAAGAGGAGGCTCAGGGGAGACCTCATCACTCTCTACAACTCCCTGAAAGGAGGTTGGAGCCAGGGGGGGGTTGGTCTCTTTTCCCAGGCAACTCTCAGCAAGACAAGAGGGCAGGATCTCAAGTTGTGCCAGGGGAGGTTTGGTTGGATATTAGAAAGAATTTCTTTCTGGAGAGGATGATCAGGCATTGGAATGGGCTGCCCAGGGAAGTAGTGGATTCTCCGTCCCTGGAGATATTTAAAAAGAGACTGGATGTGGCACTCAGTTGCCATGGGCTGTTAACTGCAGCAGTAGTGGATCAAGGGGTTGGACCTGATGATCTCTGAGGTCCCTTCTGACCCAGCCAATTCTATGATTCTGTGTGACAATTCATAACACGATGAGCGCCCGGCAGGGACCCGGCCCAGGGGCAGAGGCGAAGAGGGGCGGGAGGAACCGAGCCCCCGGCCCGGCCGCACTTCCCGGGCATGAGTGGGTGAGTGAGTGGGTGGGGGGGTGCTCTGGTCCCGCAGCGCGGCCACGCTTCCTGGCTTGAGGAAGCCAGAGAAGGAGAGGATTTTGAGAAATTGAAATCCTTCTAGAGGCTGGTTTTGCTATTAAAAGGAGCAAGGTCAAGAGACCTGCACAAGAGATACAGTTTCTGGGGGTTAAGTGGCAAGATGGACGTCGCCACATCCCAATGGACGTGATTAACAAAAATAACAGCTATGGCCCCACCAACTACCAAGAAGGAAACTCGGTCCTTCTTAGGAACTGTTGGTTTCTGGGAGGATGCATATTCCTCTTTATAATCAGATTGTGAAACCTCTCTACGAGCTTACCCAGAAGAAGAAAGACTTTAAATGGGGCTCAGAACAACAAGCTGCTTTTGAGAGTATTAAACAGGAGATTGTGCAGGCAATGGCCCTTGGGCCAATTTGAACAGGGCCAGACATTAAAAATGTTCTTTACACCGGAGATGGAGGTGATGGTCCTACATGGAGCCTCTGGCAGAAAGCTCCAGGAGAGGCTCGAGGCCAACCTCTAGGATTTTGGGATTGAAACTACAAAGGCTCCGAAGCCAACTACACAGCCGCTGAAAAAGAGATATTGGCCGCATACGAAGGAGTCAGAGCTGCTTCAGAAGTGATTGGTACCGAGGCACAGCTCCTCGCAGGCGGCCGCTTCTCAAGGGCCCCAGCCAGGCCGGGCAGCTCCTCACTACCGGCCCCCGGCACCTCCCGGACCGCACACGGGAGAGGCTGAAACACGAGTTAAAGCAAAGACATCTCTGGGAGCCGTCAGGAAAAGGAAAGGGGCGCGTTCGAAAGAAGTTCCAGCATTTTCTGGGCTCCTTGAGCCGAGTCAGGACCGGGAGTGCAGGATGGGGGAGCGGACACCACAGAGAAATACTTAAAGAAGATCTAGCTGCAGAATCACAAGCTGCAGTGGATCCTCCTAGTGATAAGTAGTTCTAGCATAACTCAGTTGAGTTTCCCTCTGAAGTCTAAGCTTAGTGTAATTTATTAGTAATCTTAAAATTACAATGGGTCTCTTTCAACTAAAAGGTTTTTTTCTTTTTTTCTTTTTTTTTTTTTTAATCCTATTTGACAGCCCTAGAATTATCTTAAATGTCAGGATTTTAAGGGAAAGTTATTTTAGTTATTCTGCTTTACATCCACAGCTAGTAGTTGTGAATTTTGACTTTCACACTGGTGGGTACCTTCAGGTAGAATGGTGTTTTGAAAGAGGTAGACTTTTTTTCCTCCAGTTAAAATGTGACTAATTGTATTGAGGCTGGTCAATGAATCAGGAACATAATAGATTAGGGTCTGCAGGGAGCATTGATGGGTGCCCTGACTACAACAAGTAGATTGCATGAAGAATTATAATTGTGAGTGACAGAAATAATGAGTACTCAGACTTTCTATAGTGCCCTTAGTTGGCAGGTTCCCAGTTTCTGCACCAGCATTAATTACTGGTAGTTAACCACCACAGAAGCTTTTTGAAATAATAGTTATTGTTATCCCTGTTTTATAGATTGTTAATAACTGGAGTTTCTCCAGATTCATACTTGTGTAACTGAGATAAGAGTTTCTCTCACAGTCTTCTGTTGGCCTTAGACTTGCATCTGGTTCTTAGCTGTAGCTGGCTATGAATAATTCACTGTTAGAGGAAAAAAAAGTGCAAGAAAGATTTACTATGTCATAAAATACCCTTTGGTTTCGTTCTGGGAGCCATTTGATAGTTTTCTTTCAAGAGAAAAGATGAGAATGGAGGAGTAAGTGCATCCACAAGGGAATTAATCTGCCAGAAATGCCAGAGCTCTTATGAGATTTGCACTTGATGCTGTTGCCTTGAAGCAGTGAAACTTTGTGTGTCTCAGGCTACAGTCTGGAACAGCTCTCCCAGTGACATTACAGGTATCAAATGGAGGTAGAGACAGGACCAGTATGGACAACAGGAAGACAATTTTCAAAAGCTGCCATGTTTGGTGCCTGCTGAAGGACTTCTGGAGAAAAGACAGCAAAGAAGGAAAGGGAGGGAAATATTATAGCCTTGACCTAGTTAAGGGCTTTGGATTAATATTTTTATATTTCATTTTAGCACAGAAAAATCCCCAACAGTGCAGCTGCCCTGGATATTCTTCAGGGAGGGGCAGAAAGAGTACTGTCTGAACCTGCACCATCTTCCCACCTGGGAATATCTGTACCATCAGCTTCCCCTGGCACAGAATTGGGCAGTGGAGCCTTGCTGCAGCTTGCACAAAGCAGGCTGTGCAAGATTTTTTTCCCCATGCTTTGATACTCACCTTTTGCTAGGTATTTGAAGTCCCTCACCAACTTGAACATGTGATGCATTTTGCTTTCTCTTCAGAGCCTTCTTAAAAATCTTATCAGCAGTGTTATATAGGATACCTGCTTAGTACGCCTAGAGATATGAAAGGATACATAGGTAGAGTCTGCTAATCTGCAGAACTCAGAATGTTTCTCTTTTAGAGTGTTTCTCTTGGTTTTTACCTGTGCTCCTGGTATGCTTTAACTATTGGTCTGGCCTAAAATAAAAGTTACAGGAGCTATAGCACCATCTTCTGTCCAAAGCTGAGCGTTGGTGTGAATCAGAGCAAACCGAGAGGTTCTCTTGAAGCTGATGGTTTTTTCTTCTTTTTTCCTGTAGGGAAGAAAATGAAGAAAATGTGAACTTTTATTCCTTTCAATTGACTTTTCTTTCCTGTGTTTAACAACAGGAATTTCAGCAAGACCTAAGCTGCTTTTGCTGGAATATATTCTCATGGTTGTGGAATTTTTTTGTGAGTGTAAATTGCATTAAATTAGCAAGCATTGCTGTTTTAGGAAAAAGCAGTACAAGATATTCCTTCTAAAATGCCTTTATTAATAATCCCTAAGATTACATGTGATGTGTAAAAGGTCTGTAGAGATTTTTGTAGAGAGAATTACTGGTGAAGCTCTGGCTTACGTGGCTTTTAGTCTTTTGAGGGGCAATATCTGGCTTTTAATTTTGGTTTTGTACACCACCTGGCCTTGGTAATAGTAATCTAAACTTTGTAGCTTTGACAAGGCCTTGCAATATTACTTATGTGTACATAAAAAATGAATTATTCACACAGCTCTAGCCATGAGCAACATATTTTGCTCTAAGGCAAGACTAGTTTTTATTTTAGGCAATATTTCTTCCCTTTGGAACAGAGAATGGATTTAGGGCAGACGTAATGGAAATAGGGCATGAGTACTCCAAGACAAATGTGGAGGGATTGCTGAGCAGGCAGATGAGTCTGTAGACAGGAAAGCATCTTGAAATTCAGGTGAAGCACCAGAAAGCACAAAATCAGATGTATGGCATAGTAATTATACCACATGTAATATAGCCCTAATTTGGATTATTTCAACCTTTTGGTTTGGGCTTTATATTTACAATTATAATAATACTATATAATTATAACTATTTACTGGAATGAGATACTGAAAGCCAAAGATGTGTTTGCTTTACCTTAGGGTTGTTTCTGTAGGCACACACATCTCACACTGCTCTCTGCAGTGAGATCTTGAGGGTCAAGGATGTAAGAAATTGCTTTTTGTTTAAATGCAGAGTGTGTGGAGTCGAGGATATAACCTCTTCCTGTCAGGCAGGCACTGGTGCCACACAGCCCTGCAGCCTGCCCGGGGGGGAAAAGGCACTGACTGCTGCAGCCACAGGTCATGAAGGACACCTGGCCCACTTATCAAATATTTTTCTAGTACTGATAGTGTCCCATAGGCATCAAAAGAAGCAGCAACCCCTCCTGATTACAAGAGATTGCAATGGGATTGGGCTCTGAATGCATTTAATTCCAGGTGATACCAATTGTCTTTGGCTTGTGCCTGAATCATCAATACAAAGGGTTAGACAGGAGACATGGTGCAGATAACAAGTGGCACCTGAACAACATCACAGCAGCTGTGTGAACAGTTCAGTTGGCAGAAGAGCAAACAAAGCCCAGAACCCCAAAGAACCAAACCCCATAGCCATCAAAATCTTAATTCCTTTCACAACTCTAGGCTAGAGCATGACCAGAGAGAGCCAAAATGAACTGGTGTGGGCAGGCTTCATATATTAATCACTCCAACTGTGACTGCTGCAGTAAGAGAACTGCACCCTGGTCCTGCTGTGAGCTCCTCACTTAAAAGAGATGCAAAAATTTCTGGTAAATGCAAGAAATACAAGAAGGATGAAAGTAAATCTTTCAAGCATTTAAGAATCAGTGTTGTCCCTACAGATACTCTTGGTGTGCCTTATTCAGGTAATGTCTGAATACAAGAAAGCCATAATTTTCCCTAAGAGATAGGTAAACCATTTCTGTCCCCAGACCAGGGCTCACATGGTACATTCTCTGGTTGGAAATGCTAACCTGAAGAACCTACCTACCTACCATTGGCCAGCTTACTAGATAACTGATTGGATGTATGGAGAAGTACACTGGCTTTTAGGACTTCAGCTAATACCCCTACCAGCATAATTTTTCATCAAAGAGAATGAACAAAATCTCTGACAATCTGTTTGTCTGTTTGGCAACCAGGAATTGAAGGATGGGAGAGAGTTAAAAAAGGATATTTTCTTTATATTCCTGAGACCTATGAGTTGGTACGTCTATGAGCAAAGGTTACATAAACTAATAGATTAGAACAAGATTTAGTTGCATAAACACTGTTGTTGCATTTCAATCTGTCACAGAGTCAAGCCTGCAGATTATTGCAGGCAGAGCTAGCCTGGGGCTTACAGTCCATCTCGTGGGACTGCTTCTGGGACTGGATACACTTGAAATAGCATTATTCCCTTGCTGTGGGGCTGCTCTGAAATACACGTGTACTACCTCAGAGCTGTTATTTGTGCAAGTCTTTTCTAGTGTACAGAGCTGTTGCTCTCAGCTGGTGTCTCATTTGGAATGTCACCCTGCTATATTGGTTGCATTATAATTTTGTCTGGATTATTTAACCAAGGGTCATGCCTCCTGTGAGGGTGGTTCAATATAGGCAGCCACAAGGACTAAATCCAAACCTTCTTCAAATTTCCCCAACTTTCCTGAAGCCTCTGTTGTCCTTCCATCATAATCTTTCCCCAGCTCATCAGGAAAACCAGCACAGGGAGGCTCCTGCTGTGTGAGGCAGAAATGGGGGTGAGGTGTGCTGCCCAAGCACCTTGTCCAGGGAAAGGGGGTTGGAATAGGAGTATTGAGTGACCTGGAGTCAGCCCACAAGCCATGGGACCAAGAGACAACTACATTATGATCACTGTGGGCTAAATTGTTTGAGAATATTGTTGGTTATTTGGGAAAACACAGCCTGTCTTGGAGCTGCAGAGTTGTGTTTTTTCAAAGTGTATTAGGGTCAGAAATTATGCTCTCAGGCTACAGTACTTTCCTCTTGTACAGTGGTTTCTAGGGTGCTTTCCCCAGCTTCTCTGTGACACCATTTTCTGCTTTTACATCTGGGGATTGAGGCATCAAAGTTCTAAGTCTTTATTTAGACTTTTCTCTTTAAGGAGAGTTAAGTGTCTCTCCAGCAGGCTTTGTTCACAGCACTCAGCCCTGGGCAGGAGCTAAGATCTAGAAAAGACCCCAATACTTCTGTTTCTGTTTCTTTTCCAGAGACCAAATAATTTTCTTGAATGACACCATTTGCAAAAGTAAACTGAAAAAAAGTCAGGTATATCATTACAAGAAATCTTGGTGGACAAATCCTGTCGGACAGAATTACTGGTGTCTTCTCAAAGGTTAATGTTTTGTACTGGTTGTTTTCCTGGGAGCCCTGCTGGCTTATGTGGTGCTGATTTGCCTCCTTTCCAGCTGAGAGTAATATAAGAGATGGAAGAGTAGCAATGAAATGCAGAGTGGAGCTAAGGATGTGATTAAATCCTCAGGAAGGCCAAAGCCCTAATTGTATGAAAGGCAGCTTAAAGCTACCCCAAAACTATCTCCAAGGGTTGTTTTTAAGGTACTTATTTCTTGCTTTTTGCTACTGGATATTAAGCAAGTGTAGAGAAGAGGGAAGGCATTGTGGTGGTTGTGCATGAGGGGAAATGAGGTCTGGCAAAAGAAGTGAGAGCAGAGTGCCCACGTGATAGTCCCTGGATTTAAGAAGAGATTTAAGGTTTCATGTCATGAAATCTTTGGTTTATAACAAAACAGGCTTGTTTGTATTTTCCCTTATTAACTGTTATTCTATTAGCTTGATAAACAAGTAAAAAAAAAAATAATGGGGCTTTGTAGATATTTGCTAAGTCTTTGAAATATATGAGATTGCTTATTTCAGCAGGCTGCCTTGCAAACTGGTAAGGTAAAATAAAGGCCAAAGAACTGATCTGCCTTGTTGAGAAAGCTTCTCTTAAATCCAAGATGAAAAAGAAACGAGGTGACATGACTCAAATCTACCAGTTTTCACACCACTAAAAAGCCTGACAGCTTTCAAAAAGATTAATTCTGCAAAGAAGATGACCACGTCTATATTGCTCCTTGAAAACAGTCATGTCAGTAGTGTTACAGCCCTCTTCCCAAGAAAGATGAATGTAAATGACCTGGCAGATTTCGTAAGGACTTTATAAAATTAACAGATAAGAGAAACCACACAAATCATCTTTCTTTTCACAGAAAGATGAAATTGCAGAATAGAATCTTATTCATAGACTGTACTTCTTACAGTTGCTGTCTAACAGAAGAAGCAGAAGTCATGATGCTGCTTGCTAGATACAAAGCCTCTAAATGTTTCTGACAGCTACTCTTTTCTTAAAATAGATTTGCAGCTCTCCCCCCAACCTGACAGATCCTTAATTAGATGGCTTTTTTCCATCTTTCTGTCTGTCTGTCTTCAGTATGTAACAGTGGAGTCCTTGAATTGTAAGGCTGGTACTGCTTTTTAACTGCAGCTTTTTATTAGGCTATCATATTCTTTGTAATGCAGCTTGAGCAATAAGGGTCTCTAGGGGAAAAGTTGGTTTCATTTATTTCTAACAGAGAATGCAGATTAGATTAAATGAATCAACCACCCTTAGAGACTGGTCCCCAGTCTCCTGTCACCATATCCCCCCACCATATTGGGGATATTTCCCCAATCTTTCATCCCTGGGAAAGATTGCCATCTTCATTCTCACTTTCTCCCTAATTCTCAGTGAATCTTTAAGGTGTTAATTCCAAGTGTTGCCTTATGCAGGTTAAAAGCATTTGTGCAGCCTAGCCCAAGCAGATTGTTTGACAGCAGTCAATGCCATCCCAAGTTGGTGGGGTTGTACATCCCCCCCCCCCCATGTCTTCCTTTGCCTCAGGGACAGTGCTCAGCTAACCCTCCAGCCTTAGGTTTTCCCTGTGGAGTCTGAGTGCTGGGAATGGTGGGAGAAAGGGAAGGAATGCAGAAATAACAAGGACTAGTTTACACTTTGAGGAGATAATGAGAGAGGTAGGTCCTGATTCTGAGGATTGTTTGGACATAGATACCTAAACTTTGCTTTCTGGGTCTAGTTCTTAGTTTCTACTGGGAAGTTGGAAAATTTGGGAAGAATTTATTTCTTATATAACTCATATACATGAGAAGAAGACCTAGAGTTGCACATATTTTCAATAAGTTAAGCATTTATATATAAATGGCATTTCTTTCTTAAGTAGAAAGATACTGTTTATCTGACAATTGCTTTCTTTGTAAAATTCTAGGTTAGAAATAACAGTGCATCTTATGTTCAATGGAATGTGATGGCCAGTTTTACATTTTCAAGAAGTCTCAGCTGCATTTCACTTGCCTCAAGCATGCATGAAAACACTTGCTATGCTTACTCCTCTGCTTGACTGACTAGAATTATTGTAAGTATCTGAGGATAAGCAAAACCCCAAAACCTGGCACTGCATTCAGAATGGGGCTGGCAGTGTCTGGAGAGCTTCTGACTGGTTATATGCATAGTAGAAGTTAAGTTTGGTTGTGGTGCATTAATTATTATCTTGAAGGCTCTCACAAACTGCACTGAAGTGTTGTCATTCTTCAGAAACGCTCAAAAATACTTTACAATGGAGATATCCAAGACCTGATCCAAATGGACTGTGGCAGATGACATTCAGGCAAATGAGCAGTGTTACCCAGCATAGTGTTCCTGGAGGGCTCTGCTATTCTTGTAGACCAGAACATGTTACAGAAATGCATTAAGCTAAAACCAGCCTGGTTGCAGGTGCAGTTTCGCTGCTTTAAGTGGCTTTGAATCAACAGACAGCAAATTCCAGCCTTCCAGGCTTTGCATATGGAATTAAACACATTCTTACATGTTTAAACCCCAGGTGGAGTTCTCTGGGAAACATGAATTCTAGTCAGGCTGAGCAGCAGTGATTGAACCACTCTGCAAAAATCCATTTGAAAAGCAAAGTTTCCCTTCTTCTGAAAAGGAATTCACCAACACTGTCTGGATTTAGCCTGGTATCTGCTTAGCCTGGTATCTGCAGGCTATTGACTTCTCAGTTTCTTTCAGATGTCAGCTTTGTTAAAGAAAGACACAGAGTAAATTCTCCAGATTTGAATATGAGACATCTTTACACCATTTCTGATTGAAGGTGCAATGAAAAAGCTGTGTGCCAGTTGCATTGTTATGGATGCCCAGATGTGTAACCTCTTGAGGTAAAAGTTGGTGACCAGTATCTTTTAGTAAGCACATTTTGGTGCTTCTAGTGGGAGCAGTAAACCTTGCTGGTTATATCAAATCCAAGACGAGAGAGCTTTGTAACATCCTCCTGTAGAGTGTTTAAAGAAAGACAAATTAAATAATATCCTCCCTTCGTATCCTATGGATGTTCTTGGGACATCACTTGGGCAGCTTGTGACAAGTTTGTAGGATGCATTTGATTGGAAGGGTCATACACTAAGTTGTTCCACAGCTGGCCATGGGCATCCATGGAACACATGGATTCAGAAGGTCAGCACCAACAGCTGCCTTCACATTCCTACTCTGCCTCATTGCTATAACAATCATGGCAAGTAAAATAAAGCTGCTGGAAAGCTGCTGCTGATCTGTGCATAGCTGTTAACCCCTGAAATGGTTCCTGACCTGTAGCCCGAGCAATCACTGAGTGGATGTGTGAGGCTGTGTCTTAGGAACAAAGCCTGGAAGCACATAGAAAATATACTGGTTTTTTCAGCCCATTTTGAAGATTCAGGGAGCAATTTTGTATTCTTAAAAGCATCTGGTGTGTGTGTATGTGTGTGTGGTTATGTATCTTGGTCTGAGCTAGGCATGTTGGGAGGGTACTACTGGGTGAAGCCATAGGAACAAAGTGAGAATGTGCTGTGTTTTACAGGAAAGGTATTAACTCCTTCCTGCACAGAAAGTAAGAGGACTTGAAAAGGTTATTTTCTGATGTTTTGACATCCTTCTTTTTGCACCATCAGACATCCAACAGCCTGCTTTGTTTGAAGCTTTACATGGAGAGGAATAGGTCAGAATGAAACAAAAGCAGCTTGCAGTGTGGAGGCAAGGACTGGTACCCGGGAAGGACTGAGTGGAGCAGCCAATAAAGGTGAGTGAAAGAGGAGACCATTTGCTGAAATGGGCTATCATGTCTCTCCTTGACTTTCCCCAGTGCACTGTGGGTCACATCAGGAAGCTTGGAGGGACCTTGAGGCAGGGTTTCCCTCCTGGGAGAGGACAGGGCAGCAGCACCCTTGGGACCCTGCCAGTACCCTCGGGTAATCCCCTCCTTGCACCTCACTGCCAGTGAGGCCATGCTGGCCACAGCTTCCTGCAAGGTGGGTGTCCCCATGGGATGCACCTTGGTGCTGGTGGGCATCCATTGGGGGGTGAACATGAGCCCCAAGTGCCTGTGCCAGGCATGGTTGGGAACGCAGCCATCAGGGCACGGGACTTGTGGGAAGGCAACTGAGGCCAGAGCTGCAAGCACCCTGGTGTGTGTGCTGATCCAAACTTCTTTTAAGGTCACTATCGTTCAACTGAGATTTGTCTTAGTATGTGGAAACAGGTTCTGGAAAATGACTTGTAACAGAAAATTTGTTCTAGAATGTGTCCTCTCTGTGACAAAGTAGGAAACTGTGTCTAGCATGCTGCTTTTTTCATTTCTCCCTACTCAGCTCAAGCAGTCTCACTCTTTTCAGTCCATCTGGACATCCTTATTCCCAGTCCATGCCTATACAACTGATGCATTCTGGGTTTTGGTTGGGTTTTTATTGCTTTTTTGTTTTGTTTTGTTTTCTTATCACTCTGGATTACCAGATACGAGTGTTTCCTGCTGGCGATTTCACATTTACACAAGGACAGAAACTGAACACATCCAGGGTGCCTAGCTTGGCTCATCCTTTTGTATACCTTTTATAATTTTCCTTTCCTTATCATTTCTATTCCTCTCCTTCTGCTCCTCCTCTTCCTGCCCCTCTTTGCCTCCCCTCCCTGTGCTTCCCTGGCCGCATTGTCAGCTCTGCACAGGCCCAGTTTCTCTAATCAGATGAAGCCGCAGGATTATCTCTCTCTCCCTCCCTCCCTCTTAGACTCCATTTTATTTCCTCTCCAGCCAAGGGGGAGGCAGGAAGGGGCATCACGGTGTAGGCAGTGGAAACCCCATCCTCCAGGCTCCTGCCTTTGATGTTCTCTGATAATCCCTCCTCCTCACCCTTATCCTGTGCTCACCTTGGTGTCAGCAGCACCAGGCGGATCAAGGAGCCCAGTTCCTAAAGGAAATCTGAACTCCTGGCGCTCATTCTCCTCAGATTTCTGAGCATCTGTTTTAAATCCCCTCCAAATAACTTTGACAGGGAAGCTGGATGTGCATTCTCTGAGTAGGGGGAAGGTAAGGACCACGGGAGTCATGCATTGCCTGTTCTCTCTCCTCCTCTAAGGACACCGAATCCTCTCCATTTTGCCAGCAGGTCTGGGAGAGTAACAAAGCAGATGAGGGGAAGGGAGAGGAGCTGCAAAGAGACAGACTCAGGCTTCTGTAAGTGCTGTGTTAGCAGCAGGGGCTTGATAGCTGGACTGAAAAGCCCAGGAAATTATAGTTTACTCTTCTGCTAACACAATGGGAACTATGGCTCTGAGCTTTAATTTAATTTAATGTAGTTGTGGACAAGGTGGGGGGTTTTGTGTGGGTGGCTTTCACTTAAATGTGTATTTGTCTTTCAGCAAGTTTCTAGAATATACTTGTCACTGTGTCTTTGGGGGAGAAATCCCCCCCAGATCCTGATTCTCTTGTTCCTTTGCACACCTGCAAATTTATAAGGATGCTTTTTGATTTTATTGTGTGTACGTTGGGTTTTTGAAACTAAAAAGAGAGAGTAAATTGTATTGCTCTAAACTGTTACCTGTTCCTACTAATCTGCCAGAGAATGGTTTCTCTTGTTTTTATCATGTGTACCACATGTGTTTTTTAAATTGTAAAGAAGCTAATATCCAACACTAGAGAAAAACTGAGGTATATTTCAGTGCCTTATGCATATCAGCTTTGTTTTACACTCTTCTTTGCTAGATAAATGATCGGTCACTATTTAGCATGTTTGATGAAATTTTCTCTTAAACCAAAACGTCTTTTCCAAAGTGAAAAATTTGGTTTGACTTTTTACTCAGTAGAGGAAACTTTTTAAGTCAGAAACCAGAGAAGAAAAGTGTTTTGTGCATATTTTGTAGTTTTATAACCTCTTATTATTAAGAGAAACAATTTGTGCTGATGCACTCCTGGATTTTAGAGGAAGAGGTTCACAAGGCAAGGGAAGAGCAAGCAATTATTTTTGTTTAGAGAACTCTAATCATGAAAGGTGTCTGGGAAGATAACTACTGGATAAATAATTTTTGTAAGATGTTAAGCTCATGCATAAGTAAGATGGTCCCTATAACGATCACTTGCCTCTTTTCTAGTGAAAAAATCTTTTTTCTAGTGACTCATGTTTCAAAGTATTCATCCAATACAAAAATATCAGTGATTTTGTCACACTAAAATGTTGATAAAAGCTCACAAATCATTGTTTGCATGTCTAAGGTGAATTATATGTCTGAATGTTTTCAGGAACTAGATTGCAGTTAAGGTCTAAGTTTGAAGACCTCCATTTGGAGTCTTTGTGTCAAAGAATTAGATTTGGGGAAGGTTTAATTTATGGGGGTGGATTAGATGTGGGGTTCATATTTTCATGTCATGGCTCAGTTACTCTGTAAAGCACTCTTCTCTGATTGTAGGATTTTGTTGATTTTTACCATCCATACACTTGATCTTAGATGTACTCCAGAGAGAGCTGCAACTACAGTTTAGTGTCTGACAGGTACCAAGGGCTGCATAAACAACAGAAGTAATAAACTGCATCTAGCCTGGTGATGTCTGAGTTGGTTTACAATACCAAATGTAATAATTCCCCATTAGGTAACTCTACCAAATCCACATTTTTCCTTCCATAGAGAACTATATATAAAAATACACTTGAAAAATAAAAGTATATGAGGGAGAATGGAACAGATGAAAATCGTTCTTGATGATTATTATACTTCTGAAGTTTAATTTCCTTTCTGTTAAGGCAATGGCAAATGGTAAGGTGGAGGTAGCTTTAAAACACTCAGTTGAATTGAGAAGGTATTTTCTGTACCAGTAAGATAATGTTACACCTGTCTGTAGGCTGGTTAGTTCTGTGCACATCAGCAGCAAAATCCTCTTCGTTCTTCAGCAACTCTCCTAGAGATTAAAGAGGCTGAATTCTCCATTCATTTCTCCTATAGTTAGTTTTTTAAAATGAGGAGGAGTGTACTTGACTGGTCTGTTGTCTGCTTGGATATTCCAAGCAGTTATACAAATTGAAGGAGAATGCAGTCTAGGAAAGATGCTTTCAAAGTCTAAGGAATCTGATGAAGCACTGTTAATGGTATTTATTAAATTTCTGTGTTCTTCAAGTATTTTTTTCAATGCATGAGAAAAAATAAAAGCCCTATTTTTTTATCAAATGCCATAGTTTCATTGCTGCAAGTGACCCCCAAGTCACTGGGCAATGCTTTTATTCCCACAAGAAACAAAAGTTTGTAACCTTTGGCAGATGTAGGTGATATTTGGTGCTGAATGAAAAGAGATGTTTAATACTCTGGACAGGATTATCTGTACAAGGGATACAGTGAGAAGGCAATGAAGTCAGAGACACTAAATGAGCCATTCTCTGGTTAAGATAATTTGATTCAATATTTCTTATGGATGCACTATAAGTATTGAATTAATCTAAAGCTATGCAGCTGATAGTTCATAAGTATGTTATGAACCATCCTTTAGAAGTATCCTCTGATTCCTTGATGGAATGGTGGGGAAGAAGGTGGTCTCTTTACAAAAATGGTTGAAGTTATTCAATTTATCAACTCTAATAAATTATCTTTAAGCAACAGAAACTATAAAAAACACTTTGTTGCTCCTTTGGGATATAAATATTTAGAGCATGAGAATAGGCACAGGCTAACTAAATTAAATTGGCATTAGCCAGCTTTTTACTAGCATGATGTTGAGTTGAGCATTAAGCCTGTAAGTTGTATCCAAGCATTATTCTGCACCAAAAAAAGCACTGTAGGAAACTGGCTAATTTTAAGTCTTATGACTTCCAAAATTATGACTTAATTCAGACACGGTGTAAATTTAACAAAAAACAGAGAAAGGAGGAAAAGTATTTCTCCATCTGCAGAATATTTGCTATTTAAGCTCTTCCAAGGCACACCAGTGTGTGCAGATGAAGGGTAACAGGATTGAGCCAGTTGTAAATCCTTCATTTGACTTGAAGAGCTTTACTCTAGTCCACAATGCACAAGATTGACAGAACCCATTTCATCTGAGCTGAACTGAAAGATTCAGCTTCCTTTTCAGCTCAAACTAAGCAAACCTGGCATGGAAACAGAAGAGATGAGGAATGCTCAAAGCCACCCTAGATCATCTAAACTGGATAGATTTTTTAAATTTATTTGGTTTTAGATTTAAAATTATTTTCTTGCTTTCTGCAAAGAATCTGCTGGGAAAGTTCAGTGTTCATGACTGAAGAGGTTGGATAAGTATATGTTGAAATGTTTCCAAGGAAAAAGATGTCTTGGTTTGGCATTTTTATTTGGTCTTGAATAGCCTCTAAACTGTGGAAGGGGTGGAGTGCTTTTTTTTTTTATTTAGTAATAAAAAAGGTGCTAACAGGTTGAAAAGAAACTTTTGGAGTTCATTGCCTCCTTCATATATATCACCTTATCTGTAGAATACAGAGACCACTTTTGTGGTTCTTTTCAAAAATCATTCCAGTAAGTTTCAGTAAAAGGTACAGGTTCCACTAATCAATTAAACATGGTTTAATATTGCAAAATGTTTGTACATTCCAACTTCTTTGGAGGCTTAAGATGAAAAGCTGTAAGAAAACTTCTTATTGGCAATAACAAATGAAAGCATAAAATTATTAAAACAATAATAAAAAAAAATAGTAATTGAATTGTTCAATTTGGAAGGGACCTTGGGAACTCTCAGCTATTCCAACCTCCTGCTCAAAGCAGAGGCAGCTGTGAGGTCAGACCAGATTTCTGAGGCTTTTGTCCACTTGGGACTTGAATACATTCAAACCAACATTTGAAAAGCAACTTGAGCTCTTGAGTTATTCCAAGTTTATACCCCAGTATTTTGTGTTTCTGGCATTAAATGTTAATAAGGAAGTTCTGCAGCTCATTTTGTGGGTAAGATTAACCAAGAAGAGGGTAAACTTACTCATTTACAAATAGTGAGATACAAACATAACTTTTTGAGGAAGTTCCTCACACACTTTCATTTGACAAAATATTTGGAAGCTTTTGTCTGCTTTACTGTGTCTTTTTTTTTTTTTTTTCCCTTAAGGTCTCCTGTGTCAAATAACCTTTGGGTAGCATCTTGTGAGCATGGGCTCTTATCTAGCCAAGCTCTGTTTGTCTTCTCCCAGTCCTGAGAGAGGAGAGATGTTCCTTTTAGCCACTTCAGATGTTTTCTGAAAACTACAGGTAATATGAGTTTGCCCACATAGGTCTGATTAGACCACAGAGTAATTAGGACAGTGGCTCTGTTGTGAGAGAGATGCTGTACTTTGACACAGTAACTCTTTTTTTATGACAAGATTCCAAGTTTGAAAAGTAAACTTATTTTTCCTGATTCCTCCTCTGTTTATATCGTTTTCAAGCTAGCTTATACTACAGTTAGACAATGAGATCCTTTAGCAAAACTAGGAAATACAATTAGTCATCTTTTTAGTCCCTTTCAATACTCACTTGACTATACATGTGTAGCACCACATATCCCTCTGGCTAGATATTGCTGCTTCTTTTCCAGCTTAAAGATATGTAAAGGCAGCTTGCAGTGTGAACTGAAGACTTAAATTTGTCACAGAATGTCTCTGCTGCATTCACTTACAAACTTTTATTTGCTCTGATGAACTTTTCATTAAAATCTCTCTGGCAATGTAGGATAAAACAGTTTGGAGGAGTGACAGCTCTGCTTATGGAGGTATAATAAATCTACTTAAAACATTGCAATTCAAGATATCATGCATATTATATGTATAATATGATATACAATATATACTTATGATACCTAATTTGATAAACTCCCGTAATACTGGTTTTAAGTGTTTAGCATCCTTAAGATTACTCCTCTACATGTGATGTTGTGAAGCTGGAGGAGGGAGTGCTTCAAACAAGTGCTTTTGAGGCATGGATAGTATCTGAACTTTACTGGTAGGATTGATTTTCTGCAAATGCAACAGGAATTTTATATGGACCTGTGCTCTACTTATTTTTTAAAGCCAAATATTGCAAAAGAAGGGTCGGACTACATTCTTCTCAATATCTTATATAAAATAACTTCCTGGGATTTCAGAGTGCTCTCAATCATTAATTTAGTCTTTAAATGTCTACATCAGGGGCTGCTGCATATAATCCCTGAGTCACAGTTGAGTGAACTGAGTCACAAAGTGAATGACTTGCTCAGGGTCATATAGGATGTCAGTGAGCACAGGCAGAATTAGAAGGGATTGTTTCCTCTTTCTAATTACTCAGCAATCAGGTTTTTTATAATCTAGAAGTCAGTCTTCTCCCTACTTAAAGCAATTTCTGGAGGTAGATGGATTGCCTTTTCTCCAGGGTCTCATGTACAGTTCATAAACACTGTCATTTAAATAAAGAACTCAAGCTTTTTATAGTGTATAGTGTTCAATCCCAGGCAAAAATAAGAGAACAAGAAGTTAGGATAAACCACTAGGTCTTGCTAGATAAATTGCCAAATTTTTTTGGCAGAAGAGAGATTTAACTTATCATATATGGTAGAAGAATGAGTCATCTTTGATTGTTCTGGTGAGGAATCTTTCAGTCTGTAAATACTGTCTTCTTTCATCCTAGGAGAGATGGCTGAGGAGCTCCAGCTTACTGTCACTTTTGTTTGTCATTGTTTGTTGCTGTTTGACACAGCTGTAAGAATTGCTATCCTTCTGTTAATGTGAAAGCCACTGTACTTGCAGCTGTAGCTACTCAGTATTTTTAAGGCAGATTTGAGCTTGCTTTGCCTCCCACCAGTTATAAAGCTGTGACTGCTGATGGCATAACACTGAGCCCAAGTGAGTGAATTTTCCTGGGATGCTGGGGGTGTTAGACAGAGGCCAGGTTCTTCATTCTGGCTCCCTGCACACTACATGTACATCAACCTGCACAGGTTGTGTGACAGAGCTTTAAGTGTCAGATGCATGGTCAGTTGTCAGAGTGGAATATCTCATCAATGGCTCTTACATTAAAAAGTAACTACAGTGCTGAATTCTAAAGTTAAAGCCAGGATATCCATGGGGCAAGGAGGCTAAGCCAAGCTAAGTACCTTGCTTCCCTCTACCTGTTGCTAAGCTTTCAAGCAAATAGCAGTGATGATTATTTGAATATTTCCTAAGACACATGAATTGGCAGGTGGATATTTTAATCACTTAGCCAGTTTGGGTAGAACTTGTTATATGTTCAGACTGCTGGCCTCTTGTAAACAGATTGCATTCATGTGTAGCTGTATTCCCTGGGTGTGAGATTGGGAGCACCCCATAGCCAGGTCCTTGGTGTTCTATATGATTAAGTTTGTGATGCTTTGCAGGGAACTGAATTCAGCCAGTTTGCTGGATTAAGCCTCTTATGGATAGAGGCTTGCTGAGCAAGCTATGGCCATGTGTTTTTTGCAGAGTTCCATATCAGGGGGGTTGCTCTGGGGATGGTCTCTTCACGAGTGAAAAGTGGATCCAAAAAGGGAGCTCTGAGAAGGATGAGTCTCTTAGTACCTGCCTGACCCTGCCCTCCAAATTGGTCCCTGTGATGGATTAGGATGCGATTGTCTGCTGAGAAGGGGAAAGGGTTCACTACCCTTCGTCTATTTGAAATAAATCCAAATGTAGATAGTTCATTGCAAAATTTGTTCATTAAGACAAGTTTCTACTGAAATTATTAAATGTTTTTCTCTGCCAGTGGATATCAGTAGCCAGCAATTCTTAACAGCATAAGCCTGGCAGCTGAATTAACAGCTCTGTTTTGCATGGAAGGTAATTATATTAATGTACCACTTATGTAGGCACGCACTGTTCACTGAAGCGTGGTTCTAGATCAGTGTTGCCTGCTGTCATGATATTTGATTATTTATTTTTTTTTTTAAGCCACAGCTGCTGAAAACAGTTGATTACCATGATATCAGCATGCTTACAGAATCACAGAATGGCAGGAGTTGGAAGGGACCTCTGGAGATCATGTAGTCCAACCCCTGTGGTAGAGCACATTCACCTACAGCAAGTAGCATAGCATTGCATCCAGGCAGGTTTTGAGTATCTGCAGAGGAGAGCCCACAGCCTGTGTGGGCAGCCTGTTCCAGAGCTCTGTCACCCTCAAACTAAAGAATTTTTTCCTAATATTCAGATGGAGCTTCCTGTGTTCCAGTTTGTACCCATTGCCCCTCATCCTGTCGCTGGGCACCACTGAGAAGGGTCTGGATCCATCCTCCTGACCTCTGACCTCTGCCCTCTAGATGTTTATAAGCATTAATAAGATCCCCTCTCAGTCTTCTACAGGCTGAACAAACCCAGGTATTTCAGCCTTTCCTTATAAAATGCTGTAATGAAAAATTTTTAAGTCTTCTGACTGAAGAACCAAGCTTTGAAAGTGAGTTGTCAAATACAGTGAGCATCAAGTATGACTGCACACTATATTGTATTTTAGCTCCATCAGGTATATTGTAGAGCAGCTTGCATGTGGAGGTAGGCCTCTGTGCATGGAGACATGGTGGGAATGGGAGGATGAAAGTTTTTTAAATAAAGAAAGGTAGCAAAGAGGACACATAGTTGTACAGTGTCATGTGGTGGCGTCAGGACTACATCCCAACACATGCCACCTTTGTAATAGAGTTCACCCCTCTGCTTTCCCAATAATTTATTTACAGCCCATGTGAATTCTTATTTCTGGGAATTCAGCTACTATTTCATTAAAATAGTTTCCTTTGGTTCATCTTTCTCATGGTACTTTCATGTTATCCTTTTTCATTTTATGATTTAGACTTCCCAGCACTCCTTTCCTGGCTCAAGCTCTGTGGGCTGCCCTTGTTTCTTTATTAAAAGTAAATGCTTGTCCTCTTGCATGACTTTTCTTAAGCCATTGGAATGATTGTGGACACAGTGGCCTTGTCATTCTGCCTTGGATGTGGATGTATCTGTGACTGTTTGAATCTATGCACTTTCTGATTTGGCAACTATTTTATTAAATCCTGGTGAAGTAATTTGTAATCAGGCTATTCTTGATAACTTCAGCTTCTGAGGGAAGAGCTCTCTCCTTGGGTCCTAAACAAGGAAATAGCTGAGGTTCTTTAATACTCAGTAACAAAGGGCACTCTTTTCATCTTCTTGCTGATCAGTGCGGAGAGATACCTGACCAGTGTGCTCAGATTCAGCTGGGGGAAACAAAGTCAGGGCTGGAAATTTCAAGGGAAGCCTGACAGGCAAAGTGATTTTAATAAACAGAAATAAAAGTTATGACTAGTCAGCTTCTGTGTACACAAGAGACACACAATCTCTGCTTTTGCTGTTCTGAATGCTGTGTTGTAACCCTTCTGCTCTCATGTTTACTGGCCTGTCAAATGTCCTCTTCTTCCTACAAGTGACTTATGATCCCCATCACATGCCCCACACTTAGCAATGCTGAACTTAAAAATAATCCCTTGCATTCACACACACAGGATGCACTTGCCTATTGTCTGCATCTGACAGTATCTGTAGGTGCCCAGATCATTTTGTCTCATAGATCTGTCTGATACTTGGAAATGTTATAAGATAGCCTGAAGTATTTACAAGAGGGTATTAACAGACTGACCTGAGCAGGGCAGAGTTAATTTACAATGCTACTCTGAAACTGAAAGCCCTAAGGGAGGATGTTGGATTAAAGGTTAAGTAATTGATTCTGATTCTGTATTCTAATTGTACCCAGTTATGTATTAATCTAATTGCATCAGTGTAGTTGGATTTACAGAATTTCAAGACAGGTCTCGAAGTTCTCTGCTGAGTGCTACCTTCTCCCTTATTTTATTTCCTGTATTTCTTCCTTTGCCTTACGCCTCACAAGGTACAATAATAATTAAAAATCCAAAACCCCAATCTCAGACACTTGAATCACTAAGCTTTTTACCACGGCTAATGCTGTTTTGCCAGTGCTTTTCAAATGGTTTGACTCCCTCCCCAAGAGTAGATGTTAGTCATTACTGTTAATGAACTATTTCAGGGGAGTGTAATTAGAGGCCATCAGGTCTCTTAATACTACTGTGTCAGTATAATACTACTACTAATAGTAGTATACTACTAATAATAATACTACTCTTTGTGCAAGTAAAAACCAGATCTTTCCTACTGTTTCCAAGTTCCCAAGAATTCTCAACGTGGCCAAGCTGGGACAAATTTTTAGACATGACCATTCTTGATTTTTTTAATTTTGGCTGCATGAGTCTCTCTCAAATGAGTACAGCTCTAAAAGAAATCATCATCACTTTAGGAGGATGTTCCTTTTTGTCATTTTGCCATGGTAAATGTATGTAGGTGCCAATAAGGAAGACACATTGCTTGAAATACCAGGACTGATGAGCACACACTGGGAATATGCTGTATTGCTTCTGGTACCCAAGGTAACCTGGCTTTTTAGGCATAAATTTAGTTACTTCTCTGTGTGTTGTCTTCTGTCTCAAGCAGGTGTCAGTAGTGCTTATGGCTGCTGCCCCTCAGGTCATAATTGAAGTTCTGTCATTTTCACCATCAACTGCTTTTGCCTTTTCAAGTTTATAACTGTGGTGTGTGTAATAAGATTAAACACAGATAAGAACCCACATAGAGCAGCCTTCTATTCAAGTAAATCTTGAATGTTAATTAAAATGACACTGTTCTTGTATAAAACGTGTGCATGTGTCGTAGAGCTTGGTGCTGTTGCAGAAGTTCCTTTTGAGTCTTATCAAGCTGATTATTACAGGGGTTATGAAGTGCTGATGCACAGTGGGGCCAGAATGATGCAAATGAAGGGCTGAATTCTGGGCAAAAACCTTGCAATCCCCCAAGGCTTCATGGCTTTTCAAAAGGTGCTGGTGCTCACCCCAGAGAGTGCTGGGCAGTATCTGAAAATATCATTGGCATCATTGCCATCATTTGGCATCATCCAAAAATGTTGGCATTGATCAGATCACCTAACTCTTCCAAATCACACACTTGAATATTAATGCTCTCACCCCTGATTTTATAATTTATTTTGCAGTCAGGTGCTGGTTTTGAAAGCACAAAATGAAATGTATGAAGAAAAAAAAAATTCTGTTTAGGAAAGTGAAAAATAGCCTGTAGTCACTATTACAAGTCTTACTGATTTGTGGGTTGACCATCATAGCTATATAGAGCACAAGTAAGCCTTGGAAAACTTATTAAATGAGTCTCTGGAATTGCATGTGCTTTTCTAGTGAATAGTATTAAATTTTAAATTAAATTCTTCTTTCTCTTTTCTCAAAATCTGCAACTAATTGAATTTAATTTGTTAGGAAATTCATACTGCACCACAATATGTTTAGTTACTGTAGTAAGAGTACTTACAAAAGAACACTGTCAATGTGGTACAACTTGCTAAGTTGTGGTGCTCAGATAAAGTAGTCCTGTCCTGGGAAAAACAATCCAGCAGGTAAGTTCCTCTTCTGGCATTTTTGTAGCTTCTTTCTGTGCTTGATGGAGAAAATGCAAATGTGGCTGGATTTCTTTTGTTATTAACACATCATCTGATGTTGCTATCCCATGTTATAATCCTCATTATGAAAACTGTGATTATTTTTTGGTGGATGTTTTGTTCATCCCATCACTCCTGTGAAGCCTGCCAATGCAGGGAGGAAGGTAGTTACTACCAAATAGGTGATGCAGGAGCTAAATATTGTCATGCTGGAATATCAAATGTAGTATTTTATATCACATGAAAGCTTGTTCTCTTTATTGATGTGATACTAGGGATTTATTCCACTTTGTATCCACTGGTGTTTGTTGTCAAAATTGTAATTACATTAATGCAGTATAAAAATATTGAAGAATTTTGGAATAACAGTTAATTTACCAGTGAATTCCTTTCAATTGATAACATACATTTTATATTCTGAGACTAAACATACTGCTGCACTAAATGGGTCGCAACTTTAATCATAAGTCACAGCAAAATACACATTTGTTGCTTTAAAGTGATTCAGTGGAATTAATGAAAGCAGCCTATATCCCCTCATAAGCTATCTGAAGCTAGGCCAAAAATAGTGGATGTTAATTCCATTTTTATCCTAATCCTTTCTCTGCTTGTCTAACAATTTTCTATATATTCATAGCAGGGCATCTGCCTCAAAGTTCATACTTTCTTGTTTCTGTATTCAGGTGCAGATTTCCTTTGAATTTCCCAGTGGAAATCTCTAAGATAACTCAGAATCTATAATCAGTATTTTTGAATAAAATTATTTTGCTATAAATTATGTATTTAATTTTTAGATAGCAAAGCTAAGCCAAGTAGTCTTCTTCACCCAATATCTGCACAGTCGTTTCACATCCCTGAGTACTCACTAAGAGAGCAGTGTTTATATCCATGTTTCACGTGGGTGATACTTTCCTGAGTAGTTGCTTCAGAAAATGCAGTAACAGTGCATCTCTGTGAAATTATAATGGAGAAGCCCCACATTTTGTGGGTTGTTTTTTGTTGTGTTTGTGGTTTTTTGGTTTTTTGTTTTGTTTCTTAAGTTTGTCACACCATTCCCTGTGCCTGTCCCCAGCCACTCCCTGGTATAAGCACTGGTATTCCCATCCAGAATCTCCTCCTTCCTGCCCCTTCTCAGAAGTCACCAGCTGGATATTGTCTGTAGGAGTTCATGTAGGAAGTCCAGCACCTCTATTTGAGTTTACCTGCTTGGGTGTTCCCTAGTGAGTGTCACTTCCACAGGGATGTACATTTACGTGTAAGAATTCTTGCATACCCTCAGTTTAGGAAGGATATTGAGGTCCTGGAGCAGGTCCAAAGGAGGGCAACCAGGCTGGTGAAGGGACTCGAGCACAGATCCTATGAGGAGAGGATGAGGGAGCTGGGGCTGTTCAGTCTGGAGAAGAGGAGGCTCAGGGGAGACCTCATCGCTCTCTACAACTCCCTGAAAGGAGGTTGGAGCCAGGTGGGGGTTGGGCTCTTTTCCCAGGCAACTCTCAACAAGACAAGAGGGCACGGTCTCAAGTTGTGCTGGGGGAGGTTTAGGTTGGATATTAGAAAGAATTTGTTTACGGAGAGGGTGATCAGACATTGGAACGGGCTGCCCAGGGAAGTAGTGGATTCTCCATCCCTGGAGATATTTAAAAAGAGACTGGATGTGGCACTCAGTGCCATGGTCTAGCAATCACAACGGTGTTCAAGGGTTGGACTCGATGATCTCTGAGATCCCTTCCAACCCAGCCAATTCTATGATTCTATGAATCAGCAGCAGCATTGTATGTGGGAAATGGAGAGTTTGGGGAGGTGCAGGAGGACTGCATGCCATTGCCAGAGCCTTAGGAAAAAGAGCACCACTTGTGCAGGATTGCTCTGGGTTTATGCCACTGCTGAGCTTGTGTTTCTGCAAAGAGGAGAAGTTTTCTGTTTCATCCCTGCACTGGTATTGGTGACCAATGTCAATTAGGGTAAGAAGGTGTCATGGTTTGTGGCATGCCCTCTGCTCCTGTGAAATGCTGTGCCAACACTTCGATGCAGCAGAGGTGAGGAGGGGCTGGGTTTGCCAGACTTGGATCTATTCTGCAGCAGTCACCCTCCATGCAGAGCTCCACCTGCACAAGTTTGGCTCAAGGCTCTGCCTCTGTGGTTGGGTAAGGGCTTGTACGTCTTTCCAGAGTGGGGAAAAGAACCAGGGAATGATGGAGCAAATAAATAGGTGGCCTATAAATGGGGAAATCTTCAGGTTGTCTGGGGAAATGAACTTTGGATTTCAACACAATAGGAAAGTGCATTATTCTAAAGGAAGCTGATTCATTTAAATGGGGCTTTGTTTTCTTTTTAACCCTTTTTTTCCCCCATCCTAAAGTATCAGGTGAGATGCTTGCTGTTACTTAACTGGTAATTGTTCCCATTATTTTTAAGGTCCCAAAGACATAGGATAATTATTATAATTGTGCTAGCATGGAACACCAGTCTTCCTGAACAATGTTGTTTAAATGCTGTTAATAGTTGCTGGTTACAGCCTTATGGATATATGTGTACACATGTAATCTATGTTGCATAGGCCCGTGTGTGGTCTTGATGTCAGCTGGAGCCTTTGGTGGGGACAGGGCAAAAATAAATCTCTTCAGAGTTCTCTTTGAAGGTTTCATTGCAAACATCACGCTGGGTGTTGTTTTCAGTCCTGTCAATAGACATGGACTCTGTTCCTTCACATTCAGGTGATAAATCCATCTCAAAATTGCTTCACTTCAGGTACAGAGGTTTCTGTTGTAGTGCAACGTAAAGAAAGCAAATAGAGGCCTTGCTGTCTGTGTATATATACATATATGAACCTTGTAAACTTTGTGAGAGAGGTCCTCAAAGTTTGCACAGCCTTGTATCATCTGTTACAGGACGTGCTGGAAGCTGTCTGTCACCTGAGGTTCAATATTTGTGACTGAGGATTTCCATTAGTAAATGTTGTTTCACCCCAGTGTGTGAGGGAGCCTTTGCAGGTGTTATCTTCTAAAGAGATTAAATGTAAGGTCTTCACCTTGCAGAGCTATGCTCTGGTGTTTAATCCTATTGACTCCTTTGAACTCTGTGGCAGGCTATACCCTCATGTGTGAGTAGCTGCAGTGCATGCTGGAGGAGATGGGTGAAGTGCTTTAAATCTGACACTTTTTACAGTTTTTACTTCTTTTCTATGTGTTGAGTGAGATTTTCTGAGGGCTTTTGAAAAAAATGCAGAAATACACTGATGGCAAGCCTGTCAAGAAGTGGTTGCTTTTGACTGCAACTGCATCCAGCAGTGCCTCTAGCCCAGAAATTTGGAATTTTGTTCCTGGAAGAAAATATGCTTTTGTGTTGTCCTTAGATGCCACCAGATAGTGAAGTCCCACAGGCCAGAGAGGCTGCATGGCCTCTGCATACAGAGGAGGCTTGGTTCACGTGGGGTCTATAATATGGAGTTTGGCTTCTCACTGAAACAGCATGTGTGGATGAGGGAAAACTGCCTTTTTTTCTGCATGTAGTCCAAATTGGAGTGAATCCTAATGCTAGAAGATTCTGTTGCTGATTGCAAGCCCCTACAACACAGCCCACAATGAGAAGACTATCAAAGAAAGGATTGCAAATATTGTTATTTTTTTTAATGTTGTCTTGCTCAATTTAATTTCATTATGGAAAGCAGCCAATGCAAGTGTATTTAGGTGGTGGGAAAACTGCAACCTGAACTATGAGCTTGGCAGAGCTAACAAAGAAGACAAGCACTGATAGTAGTCTGGATCAGCAGTAAAGCCCTGGGTTTGTGGATGGAGCAAAAGACATTCTCTTTATCAGTTATGCTGGTAGATGATTCTTTGAGTCTGCATATATCATATTAAAAGGATCACATATTAAAAGCTTTACCCAGAGAGGTTTGAATGTCAGCCCTTGCAGCCACTGCTCTCCTGGTGTTATAAGTGAACTTTCCTGTTACATTTACAGAGTGCTTTTGTTTACCATATGTACCTTTCTGGTTCCACACACTGAGTTTTTACTTCAGCAAAACAGTTCACAAGAAATAGTGAAGGTTTCTATAGAAGTCCTGCTATGGAGGCAGGGTGTATAGAGTGCATCTGAGGGAAAGAACTTGTGATTTTTACCATACTCCTACACAACACAATATCAAGTAGTACTTCACCTGAAAGCAATTAGTAAATATTCTAGATTTTTCTGTTCAACAGAATGGGTTCTTTTAGGGAAGAGATATATTCATATGCATTTGTGTAGATAGGTATAGATATGTAAGTGCATTTCAATAACTTGATTATGCAAATGTTGAAAGACCTCTCTGACACCAAGGGCGTGTGTGTACTCAATCCTTGGAAGATCTGATTTGGTCAACAAAACCTGATCACTAAGATAGATTCAAAATCTTCAATTACATTTTCTCTTACACGTGGAAGTGCTCACATAAATGTTAACAACATGCAGGACACTGTACCAGCCAGTAGGAGCAAGTGTTTTCTAACAAAAGAAGTGACAGAGTACACTTCAGAAAGGACAGAAGAACAACAATACTTCAATCAAAGATTTCCTTGTTTTGTTTTTACCCTGCTTCTGGTACAGTGAGTATGTTCCCTCCACAGCCACTGTGTATTTGTGGATTCCCAAAGGTGATTGGCACTAGAAGCCCAAACCATGCACTGAAGCATGTTCTATTCATGGACCATGTGCTAAAGATGCTGACTTTCCACCCAGCTCAGTGGTTCCCAGGGGATTTTCACCTCCAGCTCTTAACTGCATCCCTCTTTTGATGCTGCCTCCTATCATGTCAGCACAAGCTAGAAAGCCCACTAAGCCTGTTGTGGACCAGCTGGGTATTTTTTGCCCCAGTGTTACTTGTTCTGGGAATACTGGCACTGATTCCACACAGCCCTGGCAGAGCTCATTTCCTTGAGTCTCATGTCTTGTCTCCTCTGTCACAGGGGATGAAAACAGGTTTGTGCACATCTACTGTATGTGTGGACTCTGGGAAAACAGTTGGCTAAGATAGTGATCTTCTTGTGAAATTAAATCTAAAGGAAGGGTAAAAAAATCTATTAGGAAGGGTAAAGGGGAAAAAGAGAACTTTGGTTGTTGAGGCTTTGCTAAGGTTTGAAAGCTCTGGCTGTGACTGGGTAACTTTGGAAATGGCTCTGTCAAAAGACTAAAACCCAACCAGATTTTTGACAATACAGTTAACATCACTGGCTTAACAACCTTGTGGTGAAAAGGTATCATCTTAAAAGTGCTTCAGATTTGGTTAAGTTGTGTGACATCTCTGGATGTCCCAAAAAATGGGTCCATTACATTCAGGGGAGATGATACTTGGTGATGTTGTTATTGTTAAAAGGTAGAAACCAAGAATATTTTTTTTTCTCTTTGTGTTTTAATAAATGGAAAAACCCTAGCATTTCAACAAATCCTGAATCTAATTCAGAGAAAAACCCTTTGAGGAAACTGAAAATGGCCAGTCTGAGTAGACAGAGACTACAGTGTAGTGGTTTTTAGAATATATTTGTGAATTGTGAAAAGCAAGAAGTCCAGGCAGAAGGTCAGTGGAGATCATAGTTTCCAGTGCATTTATTTGCTTCTGAAGTTGCTTTTTTTTCCTCCACCCTTTCTTGCAGATCTCTCTTTTTTGCCATGTCAGATGACCACCACAAGCTCCACACCCATTCCTACCAGGATGCACTAGATTCTGCTTGTGATGGTCTCTTGAATATCAACAGTCACCCCCTGTCAAAGAGCTCCTCAAATCTGGCCTGTACTGGGCTATCAAGTTTACATGGAAGTCAAAGCAGCAAACAGGAGCTGAAGAAAAGTCACAGTAGTGCCATATGCCATATGGTGGGAAACCAGAGTGATGCCAGGAGTGTGCCAAGCACCCGAGGGTCCTTCTCACAGCCTGGCATGATGGGGCTTGGATCACCTGTTGAAACTATGAGTAATCAGTCAGCCAATGATGATTCACAGAGCAGAACTAAGAGTACAAACCATTTTCCTGTTGCTGAACAGACCCCATCATCCTGGGAGGTGGGAGACATGAAGATGTGTGTAAAGAGCAGCACTGTTGAGAATGTTTCTTCAGCCTGCGTTGTACATCAGCAAAGCACGTGTGAGATGGAAGAGCCAGGAGCTGCTGGACTTCAGAGAAGACACTCAGACCTAACTTGCAGTTGCAAACAGCAGAATTATGTCACTCACACAGAAACCAGTGCTGCTCACTCCAGCCTAAACTCTCCCAGCTGCAGATATGGTCCATCAGTGGCTGGGATGTGTTTCCAAACACAGAAATATGGACCAGAAATAAATGCAAATACTTGTCACTATCAAAACATTGTGACTCATGTTCCAGTTCTACCTAGAGACCAAAAAGTACCCACAAATAGCTTTGACAGTGGTGGTATTCCACGTAATACCACTGTTTACACAGATCCTGGAACATTTCACAACGCTGTTCTAGGATCCCACATGCCTGGGAATGGCTTCTCAAACAGGACAGCGTTCAGTCAAGCCACTGGGATTATTCACGGTGGTCTCATTTACAGTGATATTCCAAACTCTGCATACTCCCCCATGTTGATGACAATTCATAACAATTCTGCAGGGCCCTGTGATGTAAGGCAGGACCCTTGTATGAAAGTAGATGCCACCATCCCTGCTTACTGCCATTCTTTGCCCATACCATCTATACAGCTCGTTCCACAGTTGGTGTGCTCAGTTAGTGAGTCAGGAAAAGAGCAGGCAGCACCTGGCTATGGTCATTCTTTTTCCACTTCAGACATTCTGTCATATCCTAAGCTGGTGTCTTCAGTAAGTGAATCAGGCCTGGATGCCAAGAGAGTCCTGAAATGCTGTAGCATTCCCAGAGAACAACCACAACCTGCTCAGCACTGCGCTCAGCAGAAGAGAGCTCCTCCAGAAAAAAAGGCTGCCTGCCTTGCCTTTACCAGCCAGCAAGGTGCAGACATGGTAATGACTACAAAAGATATGTGGACTATGACCTCTATGAATGATTTAACCAAAGGGCTGCAACCAGCTCTGGAGCGTAGAGATGCTGAGGTACAAACTCTTCCAATCATGGAATGCAAGTCTGTGGCAACAAGCCCAGCAGCTGCAGCTGAAGGTCACTCACACGTGTTCCCAGAGGTGAGTCTGGAGCAAGACTTGGAGGGCCCCAAAACTCCAGTACGTGAAGTGAGATGGGATAATGAAGGAATGACATGGGAAGTGTATGGGGCATCTGTGGATCCAGAAGTCCTTGGATTAGCCATTCAGAAACACCTTGAGATTCAAATAGAACAATTCCAGACAGAGCCTGCTCAGCTGCCCGAGAAAAGTAACGAGGAGCCACCTTCTGATAAAACAGAGAAGAAAAAGCCCTTCAGAACAATGATGCATTCCCTGAGATATCCAAGTTGTTGTGCTCGTTCCAGTACTGCAGTGGAGTGAACACAGATGTAGGACATGGGACAGCTTTGCTGCTTTTAAATTGTAAATAAATGTTAACTCTAAAGTTTTAACAGAGTACGTGCAGACAGTGCACTTCAGGATAAGTGGGAAAAGTTCAATAACCATCAAATTCACATTAAAGCAAGGAAAATGCTGTGGTTAGGCCATGGAACAAAGGACATAAGGTCATACCTATAACCTACCATATGAATGCTCTTGACTGTATTTATGTAGCAATGTTTTATTCTTCTATATTTGTTTTAAGTCATATTGTAAGGAACAAGGCTTTTCTAAATGATGCATTTTTTTTAAATAATGGTGACTTTTTCTCTATTTTAATAATTAAAGGTTAGAAAACAAAGTTGGAAAATGATACTTTAATCAAAGTTGTTAGCTTTCAATCTTACTCCCTTAAATTGCTCTGGGAGCTACTTTGCTGTTTCTAGGAATATTGCCTATAAGCCCACTTTAATTGTGGACAAAATGACAAACCAGTGTGATGCTGTATGACAAAGAATTGTAATTGTTGCTACGTAACTCTAGGAAGTAATTTTGGTATTGCTAGTCTGTACTCTTCCAAGCTGATGTACAGTTGGAAGATGCTTCTTCACCTTTCAAAATAGTTTGTAGTTACAATGAATTACACTGTAAGTATCCAGAACTGGTGTTTGCCAAGTGATTGACACTAATGTACAGTACTACCAAAGATGACTGCTAAGGTGAACAAAAGCTGTTCAGATTAGTGCATCACATTCATACCCAGCAACTCATAAGCAGTTTTGTTTTTCTGATATTAAAAGTAACTTCCAGCTAGTTCCTTTTATGTGTGTCTATCCTGAACAATGGTTATTTTGTTGTTGCATAAAGACATTTTGCATGTAAACTTTGCTCCTCTGGTGTTCCCTCTCTGGTCTGACCTCAAGCATCTACGGAAAGTGAGACTTTGTGTCTTCCCCAAGCTACAGCTCTAAGGTTGGTTGTCCTCAGTGCCTCTGTCATATGGGCAGCTTAAAGATTTATTTTCTCCCAAATGCAACTTTACAAATTATTTCACAATGAGAAGGCTTTTATGATACTGTAATGCAGCTGTGGTTTAAGTGAAAGGTTTGTCAAGGAAGCTGAGACCTATTATTTCCAGTGTCACATACAGCCTTGGGTCAATATCAAAGATTTTTCAGAAAACCAGGAATGTGCAATATTTTTTTATGAAGTGAGACAAGGAACATCATTTCTGTCTCAAAAGAAAACTTGCAATGTCAGAGAACTTACTGTCTTCAAATGTGTGTGGTTGTACTTCTGTGGTTTTGGTTTGGGTTTTGTTCCTATAAGTTAGCAGGGCTGTCTACGTAATGTTCATCTAACATGTGTGCATGCAAAGAGCCCCTGATGCTTAGGACAGCTTTAAAATTTCATTTAGAAAATCCTTAATTATGGGACCTGTGAGCTGGGATATTCTGTAATGAAATGCTAGGAAGATGATAAAATAGGACCAGTATCAAACTGGTCAGAAATAAGTGATTTGCAGGAGGGACTGGAACACTAATGCAATGTCCCTTGAGTTCTTTGAATCTGAGCTGGTCCAACTCCTGAATTTCATGTATCTCTGGTGTGGTTTGCCTATGGTTTATGCATTGGTATATTTGCTATTACAGCACTAAATACTGATTATCATTTGTGGGTGAGAAAAATAAATTGCAAACAAATCACACCAATTATTTTCTTATCAAGAAAACCAGATACTCATTACTGGGATTGTGAGTCTTTAGGATACTAACTGGAGTCATTGTTGGTAACAAAAGTAGTGTTTGTGTTTGAGAATTTTCTATACTTTTGGAAAGGACTAAAATACAACTCATATTAATGGAGATTTAAGAGGGAGAGGAACCTAAACAAAATACCCTCTGAATATTAACAATACAGATAAAATAACTTGTTTCATATGTATGATGGATACCTCTTTAAAAAGTGAATTTGGATTCATTTGCATTTGGGTTTGATTGTTTTTTTTTAAAGTAAATACAGTCAGGCGTATATTAAGTATTCTTCATATTAGTGCTCTGTTCATGTATTACTTTTGTAAATGTGAAAATACCATCTATGTTTTTTAATGTTTTCTAACTTAAGAAAATGCAAATCCATTTCATTGTACTTTTAAATATAAATAAAGTAGAAGGAGAGCTTATACTAGTTTCATAGCTAAGCGGGTTGATGTGTAGCACAGATGCTTGTCAAGCTAGGATGGAATCAGGGTGTGTTATTTTCTTGAGTCCATTTGAAAACCAGTTTTCTTTGCATCACTTTTCCTCTGCTCCCCAGCCTGTATGCTTGAGGTGCCTTTTACAGATCATCAAGTTGGGGGTGCCTTTCCCACAAATTCAGAGTGAGGGCTGCACTGGCACACTGGAAACTTAGTCCCTTTGCCTCAGTGCTCCTTCTTTCCCTTGGAAAAGGGGGACAGCCACCTGGTAATGCAGTATTGTGTTTAAGTTGTCACCCCTCGATGCTCTGTAGGTACTGAACTGTATATGCTGCTTGATGGCTATGTGATGGGCAATGAGCTGAGAGGGTTAGGTCAGTGGTTCAGCACAAATTGAAGGGAAGTGAAACTGGTACCAGTACAATGACAAAATAGCTCTGCAAAAAAAGAATAATTGCACTCTGAATTGTTGTCTTTCTGTAGAAACAAAGGGGATGTATCACCATATTTACTGTTACCATTCCTAGAGGAGAGGCCAAAACCTTTTGGACACTTGGCACTGGCTTTATTAACATTACAGTTCTAATTACAGATAATCTTTGGTTGCTGGGATAATACTGAAATAGAGGATGTTCTCTCACTGTTTTGAGTAAAAAACTTCCATGATTAAGTTCTTAGAAAACAAACAAGCAAGAAACCTAAAAACCCCTGCATAGTCAATGTCATATCAGGTAGTTTTAAAATAAGCATATTTATTTGTTTGTTCTCCTGGAAAATGTCAATTTGTTCTGAGAAATGGTCTCCTGGAGTTGTGTTTGTGACAGGTTGCTTAACTGCTGGGGTCAGGTGGGGGAGGGCACTTAACCATTTTCACTCTGACTGGGAGTGAGTGGGGAGGAAAATACAATCAGTTGTTGTGTGCCCAACTGTAACCAAAGATGTTTCAGGGAAAAAAGGCATCTCCACTGTACAGACAAGGCAATGTATTTCTTCTCGATCGCTTCTCTGCTTACAGAGAGTAAGAAATAATGGCAAGCTAAACTAATTGCATGATTGGATAGACATTTAGTCTTTTAAATCCACAGCAGCAATGACCTGTCTGAAGATGTGCTCAAGTAAGAGGCCTTCTGGAAGAATGTTCCTTCCTGTTAAAAGTGGAATAGAAAACAGCATGTAGTTCTGCTTAGGAAAAGCAATGTGGGGTGATGTTGGGATAAAGCAGAATCTCAGTGCAGAGCAAGAGCCAGGAATCCCAGCTCCAGACAGAAAGCAGGGCTAAGTTGACCTCCAGACACTGTTAGCCCCCTCTCTCCAGAGCCTTTCCAACTGTGAAATTGCAGTGCTAATACTTCATTACCATCTGTTCCTTTCAGACAAGTTGAGGTGATTAATTTGTCTTCCTAAGCCCCTTGAAATGAAAGCAGTCTATTAGTGCTAAGTAATACTGTTAATTGGCAAGAGAGAAAGAGGCAGCATTTAGTTCTATGAGTTGGAAATAAATAATTCTAATCAACTTCTATGATACCAGTTAAATAACCTGGTGGGACTTGCTGGGTCAGTCACCTTCCCTTTCAGGGGACTTTGGGATTCTAGGAGTGACCCAAGTTTTGGTTTCTAAGTTTTATTTCTTTTACTTCCATTCAGACCTGTGTAGCTGAAGTGAGGAACACAACGTGCCTAATGAGTTTCTTTCCAAAGCCTTGTTATTTACACAGGTCACAAGATCCAGCTGACCTTCTGCACATAAGGAGACTCTAATGCCTGTGAGTGCAGAGCCCTGGGCTGCTGGTGTCTGCCAGTCACAGAATCACAGAATGTCAGCTTGGAGGGGACCTCAAGGACCATCCAGTCCAACCCTTCTAATATTATTGTTCATATGAGAAGTCTCAGCACCCCATCGAGCTGAGACTTTAAACTTTCCAAAGTGAGGGAACCCACCACTTCCCCTGGGAGACCATTCCAATGTCTGACTTTCCTTAAAGTGAAAATTTTCCTCTTGTATTCAATCAAAATCTCCCCAGGAGTGAGAGTGCCTGCTGAGGCAGGGAGCTGCTGGGATGTTGCTGTGCAAGGGCACCCCACTTCCCTGCCCTTTCACAGGGGGCAGCTCTACAGAGCCACATGGCTTATTGAGGGGACAAGATAGGTAACCTTTGTGGGCCATGTGTGGATTAGTGAGAATTCTTTTCCTTTTCTCACTCAAAAAGAAACTTGCAGCCAAAAAATCTATCCAGTGTAGAAAACAGTGTGCCCCTATTTCCCATCTGCAAGCTGGAATGAGCATCTCCATTTTCTGTGAGGCAGCACCCCTGCCCCAGGCAAAACTACTGCTGCAGAGTAATTTCATCCTCCTGGAGCTCTTTCACAACTTGAAGCACATGGCTGGTTACTGCTGGGCTGCAGCAGTGAAGGGAATGGTGCTTGTTCTTTGCCATGGTCACTTGGATGCCTGGCTTCCATCTTTCTCTGGATCTTCAGCTGTCAGCTATAACATGTGCAAAGGCCAATGTGTACAGAGAGCAGAGTACTAAGCTCTAGCATGTAAGTCTTTAGAAGCATTAATCCTTTCTGTGACCTAAACAGATGTCATCTATCTTATTATCAGGCTTTCAATATACTATGGGCTATGCCACTCAGATGAAATGTGAAGGAAGCTCAGAAAACAAAGGGGGGAAACAAGCAAGGAAATGACACTGCAGCCCTCCCCCATTTCAGCCACCTCCTGCTCTACAGAAAAGACAACTCCAGCAACAACGCTGGTGCTGGTGGCTCAGTGCTGGAATGAAGGAGAGATTTTGTCCCCTGTGGTGTTGAAGGTGGTGTAACACCAGGAATCTGGGTCAAGAGCTTTGGTGAAATCCTGCTGGTGAAGATTCCATCTCTGAGCTCCACCTGGTGCTGAGCATCTGGCACACAGCAAAACAGTCCCTACCTGCTCTTTCTCCCCTGCATTTTCTGGTCCCTGGTCACCTCCTACAATTTTTACCATAAAGCAAAGATGGGGTCACAGCTTCCTGTGCACTGGACCTTGCCAAAAGATCCCTTTTGTTTGTGCTTTCTAGTGCACGGTTGCTGACAGGCAGCTCTTCACAGTGCATGAAGCTCACAGAACTATCCAGGCTTGAATTCATTGTGTGATGTGTTATGTTGTAATTTCTTCCTCATTTTCGCAGTGATCTGTTTGTTACAGGTTTTTTTCACCATCAGCCTTACCCTAACAATAGAATTAGGGGTTAATTTAGGGTCATGCTGCTATAGCTGCTTTCTTAAAAAGGATCCTGGAAAAAAAAATGAGACACTCAATTCTCAGAAAGCAGAAGAGACCTGCTTTGATTGTGTGGTGCCTGTTGTTCAACAACCCACTTGTCCACTTAAATGAGCACAATCCCTAGAGCCATAATCCAGCATAGTTGTCAGATAAAGCAACCTCTGTGCTTTAAGCCTGCTCCCGGAGTCCTTTCCTGCTCCAGTCTGACTGGAGTATACGTATGTGTATATGGGGGAAATATATATGTGTGTATATGTTTATATACACATATATGTGTGTATATATACATGTGTATGTGTATATGGGGGAAAAGAAGTTCACAGTGTTCAGTGACTGGTTTCACACAGCTGCTCTACTGCAGCTTGAATGTGTTTGTGATTAAGTTTTTGGAAGTAGACTGAAGCTTTGTAAAAACAGTTTTAGGTTAGTTAAAATTATTTGAAATGATGTGCTCTTTACATGCTTCTCTCCCTGCTAGTGAGAGCCCTTCAGTGCTGATGCCAAGACCTTGCCTGGGGATGCAGTAAGTGGAGACATGGTCCTCCTGTGGTTTTGTCCTGGAGGCCCTTCCCTTGTGTTCAGATGAACAAGTGTTCATGATGGGGCCCAGCATCCCCATGGGTCACTGGCTCTGAGTCTTCCCTGAGCATTTTTTCCTCATTAGGTTCTTATTTAAGTTTTTTAATATTTCTCTCAGAAAACTGGAACATGAGGGTATTATATGCCTCTATACAAAATTAAATACTTGTCTCTACTGGGGATAGAGAGTTTGAAGGCTCCTACCCTGTACCAGACACCACCCAACTGTCTTTTGCCAGAGATGATTAATAAGAACCTCACATAGTTTAAGTTCATTTCCTCAATCCTGTTGCAACAAGCAATCTGGAGAAATATATTGTGCAAGGTCAAATGCTGTTCCTTTGTTTTCTAATAAAATGCAGAATCCCTGAGAATAACTAGGCTTTTTTGAGATAATGTTTTGAAAATGGGTCAAAATTAACTTCATTCCCAGTTATTTAATAATAATTCTCTCCACTATCCTGCAACTTGAGCTATCCTCCAAGAAGCCAAATTCAAAGTGGCAGCCCTGTCCCAAAAGCCTGCTACTTGCAGGCTGACAGGCATGGGGGCTTTACCTCCCAAGCTCAGATCTTCAGGAAACCATGGGTCTCTGAATTTTTAGCAGTGAGCTCCATACTTCCATGAGAAACTTTTCCACTGATGTTCTGATTTCTCATATTTACAGAACTTTCAACATCCCAGTTGTGCCAGGCAGTTATTAAATGACTGTGGTGTATGTGGAACATGACTTATGTTTAATATTTATCTTCTTCCAAAATATTTCAAGTTGTGGGAACCACCAAGTCTAGGATCAATGAGCTACTCTTGGGATGTGACTTTGCTTATTGTGAGTGCTGTGAGTGTATTGTAGCCTGGCCAGCAAACTGTAGCAAAGTATCATACCAGGCACTGAAGCAAACCCACACTCCTGGCCTTGGCAAGCCTTATTACAGGTATGTACAGCCTTTTATGACCATTTTTAGGTGACATGAATATCACTCCCTTGGAGAAGACTGCTGATGAAGTTAGTAGCACACTTACTGACAAACAACACTGTGTTGTTGGCACATTTTTGTGTAGCTATTGGGGGCCATTCCTGCTGTTGTTTAAACTTGTTTAAACAACATGTTTTAACATTTTTAAAAAGCATCGTTTTCAAACAAGATGTATTTAAATCTATTTAAACTTATGAAATATACATGGGCATTCATCTCATTTGTGAAGCATGTGTGAGGTGCAGTGCTTTACCATACCTGAACTGAGAGTGCTTTAACCATAACAGAATCATGGCCACGTTCCTGTTCGCAGCCCTTTCTCTGCCTCTCGGCAGTGCAGGGTGCCGCCCCCTTATCAGCTGATTGGCATCACCTGAGGCCACCATCCGAAGGCCATGCAGCTCTTTTTCGCAGCCCTTCATATCCCTCTGGGCAGTGCTGGGTGGGAAGACATTTTTGGCCATCAAGGAATCTTCTGTTTCTGCAAAAGAATATGTGTATATGAAGCAGTTGCTGCTTGGGATGTACCTAAGAGCTGAAGCCTTGGAGGGTTTCAGTAGGGAAAAGTGAACATGAAAACAAACAAACAAGAGAGCAGAAAAAAAAAGGGCTGAGGATTGAAATGACTGTAGCCCAGGGTTTGGCTTGGAGCACATGTATGACCCTTAGGAAAACCTATTATGAAGGCATCTGTCACACAAAAGATGCTGTGCTGGCAAATACCTGAATGTTTGGGTATATGCTTACCAAGGGGGCTGTGCACATGGTATGGGAGTCCCACTGACTTCACTGCATACATGATGAAGTAGTACATAAATAAAGGTATTTCCCTCTACAGTTGCTAATAAGCTCTATTGCACAAGAAAAATAATTTGTTATCACAAATTAATCTGTTCCTGTTGTCTGTTCCTCTGCCAAGGGATGACTCTCCTTTGGTTAAACTCCTGTTATTTTTTCCACCAATAGGTCTGGACCACAATGAGTTAACAGGTTTGTTCATGTCTGTGGCAGGACCTTCATTCACAAAGGGGTCTCACTGTAGCCCATTGCTTCCAGAACTTAAGTTCTGCCCCTGGAGAAACTACAGAAAACCTTTCTATGATCTTCTTTGAATGAAAGATGTGGAGGCAGTTTGGTGTAGTCTGTATTTCAGTTTCACATGGAGATGGACAGACAAGCAGGAGCTGCATGATTCTCCCTGATGCCTGGAATGATGATTTCTACAACTTCATACTCCACCCAGCTTCACCTCCAGCTGTGCTGTACCACTGTCACTGTGCTGCTGGGTGAATGGATGGGAAGACACAACAGGTACACGAGTGCTGCTGCAGATTTTCAAGGTCAGTCAGGGCTGTGTATCCAGATACACAGAAAAGGATTATATAGCACAGTCTGTCTCTACCATGTGTTTAGACATAAAAGCCAAACACCTTAGATATAGGTTCCTGGGCCAACAGAACAGCAGGGAGTGGGTGGCTGACTTCTACTTTCTCTTAGGTTAGTGCTGGATTATTTGTGCTCTGGCTGCAGCCATGAACTCTGCTCATAAGATCCTGTTCCAAAAAACAGCTCTTCAGTTTATACCCAGAGAAGCTTCCGTGTGTAGAAAATGGTGATGCAGCTACCACATGTATGCAGAGCTGTGCACCTACTTGGGTTTCCATTTGAAGTCCTTTCTCTCTGTTAGATCTGTATTTTAAGTCCTGTATGAAGAGCTATAAAGGGCAGTGCCTCACAGACACACATTCTTGAAGGTTATGGTTGGATGGTCTCAGAGAAGCCGTCATCTTGCTTTGAATAGCTAAAAGCATGGGGAGCTGCTGCTCTCTTGCAATCTGCTCTTGCCAGCCACTATAATAGTAACTGGATCCTTCTCCCAGGTGAGAACTGTGATGGCAGATACTGGGAAATGTTCAGCTCTGCTTCACACCTGGGAAATGACACAACCAAACAGAAAAGGGAACTGTGTAAAACCAAGAACACGAAGCATACTGGGGATTTCCCAGTGGGCACAAGGAAGACCCAGATGGATGGGCTGCCCCGTTCCCTGGATCGTTCTCCACTTCATCTTTCTGCTCTGCTTCGTTTTGTCCCATGTGGGGAGGGTCCCGGCACTCTTCGGGGTTTTGGAGCAGGCCGGGCCGGCCTGGGCTGAGGCGGCGGCTGCCTCTAGGCCGCCACACGGGCCCTGACGGGGACGGGCAGCTCAGCCCTCCCGCCGCCTGCCGAGCAGTGTTCAGGGGGTGCGGGGGACACGCTCTCGGTGGTGCCCCCGCCGATGGTGACCGTGCCTGCGAGGCCTTCTCTCGGGCCGAGCCCCCGGTGAGGGGACCGCTGCCCCCTGCCCCCGCCCGCCATGGCGCCTCCATCCCCACCCGCAGCCGCTCCGCCTCGCCGCCAGGGGGTGCGCGCGTCTCGGCGCGTCCGCGGCGCTCTCGCGAGAGCGGCGGCTGTTGGCCGGGCCGAACCGAGGGCAGGGAGCGGACCGAACCGAGGGCAGAGCTCATCGCGGACGCCGGTAAGCGAGGCTTCCCCGGGGACCGCCGCGGAGTGGTGGTGACGGGGCCGGGGTCTCTCGCAGGCCGGGCTGGCGGCGGTTGCGCGCAGTAGGGATGGTCACGCGTTATCCTTGCCGAGGGTGTGTGTGTGTGTGTGCCGGTCGTTAATTTCTGCGGCCCGGGTTCTCCCTCAGCCATCCCGACCTCGCCGCCCGGTTCAGGCTGGGTGAAGCGAAACGCGTGTCCCGGTTGTTCCGGAGGGGTTGGGCCGAACCCCGACTGTGGCGGCGCGGCGGTACCGGGTTTCCGCGCAGGGAGTGCGGGCGGGCGCGCAAAGGCGGCGGAGCGCTGGGGGGCCCGGGCGGGCGGGCGGGCGGGCGAGAGTGCCGGGGGGAGCAGCTCCGCTGTGCCGGGTGAGGTGTCCTGGGGTCTGAGGGGGCCCGGTCCCCCCTTTCTCGAGTGAGACCCCAGAACAGTCGCTCAGGAGGCCCGGCTGGGGTTGGAATTGGCCGGGCGGGTCTGTCAGGAAATGGCAGTAGTTGTGTGAAGGGCTAACAGCGATCCAACGCGGTGCTCTGGGGTTTGTACTGATCTCGGTTTCTTTTATGGCCCCGGAGAAGGGAAACTGCTGGCACGCCTCACACCACCTCGTGCCTTCATTGAAAAGTTAAAAAAACTGCGCTTTTCTGAGATTTCATAAGCGGTAATCATCTGAGGAGATGTCGTGCCCCGCGTTCACTGAAATCTTAGAAAATGTCTGTTGTTAGGCAGTGGGTTTGAGGCAGAGTTTTCAGGGATTTTGTTAGTCAGTCTTTCATCTCTAAACTCGGTGTTTGTGGCTGGCGTTAGAGGGAAATGCTGACAGAGAAACAAGGTTGTCTTTAGGTAAGGTATGTGGCCATGGGAGGGTAAAAAACGCTGTCAATGGTGTAAAAAATGCTGAACGTGGTGTGGACAAAGAGCATGGCAGTGCGAGCCGTGGGGCCCGGCGACCCAAGCATAGAAAGTTCCTCAGTTCCTCAGTTGTTTTCCAAAGGGTTTTAAATGCAAAAGTCTGAAAGATAGTTATGTTGTCATGTAGAATCTGTGTGAAGGTGACAGTGTGTCTTTTTCCAGCCTGCGATGTCTTATTTGGTATTGCCTGTAATTATGACGATCAGACATCTTGTCTCTGCTGAGTTGGTGACTTGCAGATCTTCAGAACTTAGCCCTTGCGAAGATGTCTCAGGATGTGTGTGTGTGCCTGGGCTCTTCCCAGGGCCAAAAGAGGCTAAAAAGTCTGTGTTTGGTTCTGGGGCACAGATCCAGTATCATGCAGGAGGTAAAAACTACCTTGAGTTTTAGAAAATGTATTGCCCAAAACTTTTTGTATTATTATTACTTAAGGTGTTAATTTCACCTCTTCTCTAGCTCAGAACTGTGGAGGGTAATTTTTTTCCACTTGGGACCTTGAACATAGGGTGATATATACTTGTTTTGGAGTAAAATAACTCCCACAGCAGAAGCTCCACACAGATACTGGCTTGTGAAATTGGTGCTGTGCTGTATCAAATACTTGTTATGTTTGGATGTAAATGGAAATTTCTGAGATTCAGCTCATGTGCTCACAGTACTTTCCTCCCTGACCACAACTCCCACGTACCTAATTTTGGACACTTACTGAAGAGGAACTACTGTTCTTTGGTGGGTGAAAATGGAAATGAAGAGGGATTTCAGTTGAAACAAGGCAGCTGGGTTGGAACCACATGCAGTCAGATCAGATGTAACTTTGGAACAGCCTTGTCCTGCCAAGTGAAGGAAATCATTCCACATTTATAAGCAAGTCTCTGATGTGAGGTTTCATACCTTTCAGAAGCTTTTCCTCAGCAGGGAGTCAGCGTGGCCATCTTTTGAGCTTATGCAGTATCCATTTGAAATGGAGAAAAAAGATCTTCCTGTGGTTGTGCTGGAAAAGCTGGTAAAACCAGTTTTCTACTGGCTTGCTAGCAGATAGCATAGGTGAGGAAGGGTTGTTCCCTCTTCTCCCTAGCCATCTGATAGTTAATTGAAATCTAAATTAGTTCATTTCTACCAGCACTTTCTGATCTACTAATAAAAGCAAAAGGAGGCAAGTACGGGAAGTGACACCTCAGGGGTGGAGGGCAGACTGTTCTAAGACTGGAGCCTGTACAGAGCACTGGGAGAGGTTGTACTCTGACCAGGGGTCTTGACAGTGACAACCCTCGGGTGAGGCTTTTGGGAGTTAATAGATGCAGCCAAAAATCCTTCTGTAAAGTCTGGTATTTATATTGCCATAAGGAGCACTGGTATTGCCTTCCTGTCTCGTTTGGGCAGTTGTTTTGTTTTTATGGCTTTTTACTGACACTCAGAACCCTTACCTACACTTTCCTCATCACTTGTGGAAGCAAGAGCAGATGAGAACTGTTTCTGCAAGTGACATTCCAGGTCCTGCAGGAGTTAACTGCATCTGATCGGTTTGTTATCAGTAGGATTTCTTTGAATGTCGCAGGGCAGTGCTGTACCGCGTTCCCTGTGGGGCCAGGGAGGGAAGATGTCACTCGGCTGCTGTGGAGGCTCCCAGCCCCTTTAGCCCTCGTTGCTGCAGAACCGAACGCCCTCCCGCTCGGGTGCGCTTTCCGGCGTTTATTTCCTGAAAAAAAAGGAGCGTTGCCACACATTGTTCAGTTGCAAAAATTAGTGGGTTTGTTGCAAACCGTTCTGGTTTTGCGGTTTGAGCTGCCAGCGGGATGGCAGGAGGCACTCGGTGTGTTAGGCAGGGTGGCAGCGGTGTTCTGCGGCTGCTCCACCCCAGCTGCTTCGGGCCGGACCGGGCCGGGTCTCCGGGCCGCTGCTGACGTGCGGGATCGGGTGGGCGCTGTGGCGGCGGGCGGGGCGGGGCCGGTCCGGGCGGGGCCCCGCCTGTCCCCAGCGATAAGCGCGGGATCCGCCCGCTCTCCGCTCACACACCCCGGCGGAACACCGCCTGCTCTCCGCTTCGGCTCCGGGTAGGGTCGCGTCCCGCATCAGCGAGCAAGGATTTGGAGCGGAATTTGGGGCTGAGAAAGAGTTTTACGTGAGCCAGAAAAAGGATTGTTGGAGTCCGTGCCTTTGCAGAGTGGAAGGGTGAAGATGGAAAGGGCTCTGTAAGCAGAAGGCTGCGGGAGTGCTGCTTTCCCCCGACAGTAAGTGCGGGGTCAGGGGTTGGGGGGAATAGTGCATCCCGTGATGCGGGACAGTGGTGCCATACCTGCTGCAGTTGGGAAGAGTCCGATGATGTGAAAATGGCCCAAAGCGGGGACTCTGTTGCAGAATTCATTATAGTTGTTGCTGCTGAGCCTATGATTTCGGGTATTTCAGGGCATGGGACCTGCAAATGTCTTGAACCTTCTAGTGCTGTTTGGTGATAATTGGGAAGTAAGGAAATAGGTGGTTACCCGCACTTTTTTTTTTAGAGGCCTATGGAGATTGAAAAGAACCATGTTTTGGCTCTCATCCTCAGCTGTAATGTTAGTTTTATCAGCTACTTTTTGACAAAGCATGAGAATAGCCATTTTCAGGAGGTAGCTGGCTGGAGGAAAACAGCATTTATTCTCTCTGTATACATTTTGGTGGGAGACTATTGAAATCAAATGAAAGAACAGAAATGCAACAAACACAAGTATTTTCAGAGTTCATTAGAGGAGCATGTGTAAGTTTCTTAAATTTGACTGTTACAGTCTGAAGGTGCTAATGCGAAGTGTGAAAAAGTAGCATTTCTTCAGGCATTGAGCCTAGTTCCCTGGTGTTATAAATTCAGAAAATACATAAATGGCAGTGCAGCATTCTTTGGACCTGGCATTTGTAGATACATGGCATAATTTTCATAAAACTCTTTTAAGTACTGTATCTGCTGTGTTAGCAAACATGGCTTACATTTACCCTTTCAGACTTTGAGTCAGTTGCTGTGTCAGGTTATGAATGAAATAATAAAGAACAATATGATTTTGTTTGCTTATTTTTGAGTGTATGACATCTTTAATATATCCAAAGTCCTTGTTTTCTTGGCTAGGTATATCTCTGCCTTTGGATTAGTAATTCTAGATTGTATCTGAGAACTAGGGCTACCACTTACGTCTTTCTGGAGGCTGTGCATGGGAGAGTTGATAAGCAAGATTAAACCAAGGAGTGTTGTGAAGTGAAAGCTTACCTTTTAGTAAACATCACTAGCAAAGTGAAGATCCTGAAACCTGACAGAACTGAACCTGTGAATGTATTAGAATATGGAAATACATGGACAAAAGTGTCAGTTTTATTACAGAATGGAGAATTTTGCACCCTATCATTGGACCTCAGCATGCTGTTGAATATGATGTAGCATTAACATAAAAAATAAATTCAAGTTCACTTCCCTGATCATTGTGCTCTGTGCTTCTTAAAAGATGAGATGCTATGTTGAGGTTGGGGTTGAGCTGTGTGCAGGGGCTTGATGTGGTTGCTGTGCCTGCTCCGTGTCTCATGGTTGGGGGCTCCTGGGAGATGGGAAGCTCATGATTTAGAGGCAACCAAGGGAGATGCAACCACTCCCTGAACCTCACCTTTTCCATCAGCTTCCTCTTGCAAACTGTTCCTAGCCCTCTGCTCTCTAAAATAGCCAACTTAATGTAACTGGTAGGTCTTGGCTCTAGAAGGATTTTGGGGCTGCTGTGGTCAGGGGGCTTGGAAATTGCAGGCTAAATAGCTGCTCACTTATACAGGATTGTCATAGTCAAAATACTCTTTTCAGCTCCTTCTAGAGGGTGGTAAAAATCTGAAATATTTGGATAGACACATGGACACTTTAATCCTACTGGAAATTTCTGTGCCTGTCATTGCTGAAGACTTGTAAATAGAATGCTTGCTGCAAGTCTCTAGTTAGTGCTTCAGGAATCCCATGAAAGTAACAGGAGAATTGAAACTACCCACTGCTTAGAAAAAATGCTTAAGTTGATGCTTCCCATTTTTACTAAAAAGCCTCATTTAGCTTTTTTTCCCCTTAGTTGCAGAATCCTTACCAATGCAGCTTCTGTAGAAATTTTCTATCTGAGCTCCTGTTAGTTGAGGATATGCTGAAGCTGAGTAATTTATCCTGGCTGTGAACAAAACAAAAATAATGGGCAAAATAATTTCAGCCTTTGCACCTTAGTAAAAAGTGATCTGTGTATCAACATGTGTTTTTTCAGTAGATCAAACTGTACTAGAATTCTCTTATTTATGGGAGCCAGCTCATTTGCCTGCACCTGAAAAAAGAGGAACTGGAACTGTCTGCCCTTGCTGGGCCATTCTCCTGCTCCAGCAGAGCTGCTGAACCTTGCCTGGATCAGCCTGCAGCTGCTGGAGTTGTTGGCTGGACATGAGAGCCAGAGGAAGGTGAATGACAAGGGAGGATTGGCAAAGTTCCTTCAGTTGAAGCTGTTGTCAAATATCTGTTGTTTTCTTGAAATTGTGTAAATTCTGTGGGCTGAGGTGTTTGAGAGACCTTTGTCACTGCAGAGGAAGCCTTATCTATGTTGAGAAAACTTGGATCTGTGTAGGATCTTAGGGTTTTTTTATTCACCTTTATAATGAAGTAGAGCAGATGGTTCTTCATATGATGCTCTTCCTCTTCTGTTAAAGAGGAATGGAAACTAAATGGTTTTTTCCATTGTGCTTTAGGAACACTTCAAGAATGAGTCCACCACAAGACAGAAGTAGAAATTCCTGCAGCAGTGAGCCTCTGGCAAAGTGCCTTCAAGCAAAGAAGGACTTGGAAACAGCTATATCTGGAATTGTTAAAGCTGAACAACAGATTAAAGAGAACTGGCAGGAGGTAATTTAAAATTCTTTTTAGAAAGCATTTTAATAAGTAACATGCCTTTAATGACAATTTTTATTATTCCAGAATACTTTCGATTATGCTGATAGTCGGAAATTTTCCTAGAGATTGCAACCATCTTGCTGTGTAACTTGGTCATGCAACTTGGATAAAGGTATTGCTGTATTACCAGCTTAGGCATGCAGAAGGTACTGCAGCTGTTGGATGAAACATTTAAACATTTTTTTAATTTAGAGAGAGATTGCCAACAACATCCTCCATGGTGCTGTGGGTGACTGCTTAGTTTTTGAGAAACAAATTGTTTCAAAAACAGGACTTACCTGTGACAAATACTGTTCTGTAATGGGTGAAGCTTGTGTTTGTTGATACCCTAGGCAGATGTTCTGGAAAGGGTACCTCTTGTTTTACAGGTGAAAGCCAAGATTCACAGCCACATCAGCCGCCACCTGGAATGCCTGCGCAGCCGCGAGGTGTGGCTGTTCGAGCAGGTGGATCTCATCCAGCAGCTGAAAGAGGAGGCCTTGCAGCAGCAGGCACAGCAGCTCTACTGGGTAAGAGGTGGCTGTAAATTGCTGCACTGGCGTTTTGCTTTGTCAGTGCAAGTCTTTTCTAGTTTCTCATCTCAGAAGCCAGAACAGTAACGTATGTTTTGTCTTCCCTGCAGTATTTGGGACAATTCAATTGCCTTATTCATCAGCTGGAACGCTCCTATAGCAACGAACTAGCAAATCAGATTTCAGTTTGCCTAGAAAGGTAAATATATTTTTATGATGCAAGTATTTGTTTTGACTTCTTGTTTTTTATCTAATAGAAATAATAATAGGTCCGACTCACTGCTTCCACATTTTTAATGGTTCCTCTAAGTAAGATATTTAAAGCAGTATGAGATATAATTCTTATATTTTTTTATCTTGGATTGAAAAACCGAGACTATAATGACCAGTGGAGGTACTCACTTGTGTAGATTATTTCAAATTTTAGTTACTGGCAATTGAAGTAAGCAGGAGAAATGTGTTTTGCTGGCTAGTTATTTATTCTTGGTTTGTGGATAGGCATCTCTTTGTTTTTATGCAAGTATTAAGTCTTTCGGTTACCTAGCTAGTGCCAAGTCAGTTTAGAAGCCTTTTTATGAAATAATGGCTTGCTTCTCAAAACAAGATGGATAAAGAAGATTGTAAATTATTATTTTTTTCTTTCTGTATCTGTCATCTTACCCTTTCAGACTGGGGAATCTTACTCTTAAACCAGAGGAGTCTTCCATCCTGAATTTTGAGGCTGACACGTCTTACCTTCGCCAGGCTATTACCTCATTTGGTTCTATTAAAACAATGGTAAGCACCAAGATTTTCCTGGGTTGGAATATTTAGGAAAAAAAAAATCTTTTGAGGCTATAGTGTGATATATTCCAAGTGGTATTTCTACTTTTAATTAAAACTTGAATTAATTTTGTGTGTGAGTCATAGTTCAGCTGTATAATATATACACAGGCTTTATTAATTATTGTGTGTAGGTCTTACCTTGACTGAGCTTAGAGCTAGTTATGTACATGTTATTTTAATATATTTTGGCTGAGACTGAAAGAATGACTGTTGTATTCTTACTCCATTCCAGCAACTGTAAAATTATGCTATGGATTTCTTTAGATATTAATAGTTCTACATCACAGATGGCTTTCTGTTATAGAAATATTTTGGGATTCCTATGTAAGGAGCCTATTTCCTGTATTATTTGAGATAATTCTTTTAAAGGAAATGGACTGAATGTGGCATTCTTACAGTAAATCTTTCTCCATTCCATTTTCAAGTGCTGGGAAAATTGTTAGCCACAGACTTCTCTGTAACTGTGCTTTATTTCTGCTTTGTTGTAGAATTCTTCCTAGAAACTCAGCTTTGTCCATATTTACATTAACTCTTGGATTGTTTTGGGTTTTTTTTGTTCCATACAGCAAACCTCAGAGAGAGAGAGTACTTCTTCCTGGTTCCCAGGTCAGAATTGTGCCCTAGTGAACTGTGAGCAGGTAAGATTAAGACTTGTATCTATCTGTGAATGTTTAGTTGTATTAAAGGAAAAAGGAGAATGCAAACACAGTGTTACCTTGCTTGAGTGATGACTTCTGTTTGTTAAGATGTTTGAGTAGCCTGGAACAGTCTCCATGGTGAGCATGAGTGATCTGAGGTTCTAGCTGCTCCATGACCAAATCTGCAAGAATACAGCATGAAAGTCAATTTGGAGTGTGATGGGCAGTCAGAATTTTTTAATTTAATATTTCTTGATGCTGCCAAGGCAGGACTTGGAGCTATCAGGTTCCTTTTAATGCAGAAATTAATGGGAAGTCTCATGTTTGGCTCAGTGCAGAGACAGCGTCAGTGAAGGAGGGTAACAGATTAGTAATGGGAATTGTGGGCACAGGGAGGATTATGGCTGGGTTACACATATCAGAACTGTATGTTGTAGAAGTTGTTGCTTCTCTTGTCATCCTCACTGAAGAATCTGGGACTGCAAAATAATTTGTCAGTGCAGTGGTTTAAGTCATGCAGGCAGTTGAAGATTTAATTTTTTTTCATTAGAAGGGACCGGTTTTTCTTTTGGTTCAGAAATCCTGATGCGTGTTGCATGTCTGTTTTCATATTCACCATAGATTACCTCAGCAATTAGACTTTCTCACAACCAAGATCATTCTTTCTCAGCAGAAAACATTGTGTGGGACAGTGAGTGCTTCGCTAGCTGACTGGTTACTTGGAAGCAGACCTGTGGGTGCTTGCCAGGCTCCCTATGTTCCCAGCACCAATCTTGAAGAATGGGTTACACAAAAATGCCTGCTGGAGCCCAGCCAGGTAAGCTTTTTACACACTAACCTAGTTTTTAATAAAGGGGAAAACACAGTAACTGGTTGCAGGTGGGAATTAAACCTTCTATAGTTCTCTTCACTCTGCCTTATGTTCAGCTAATACTTTTTGCACTTACTGTCAGAATGTTCCAAACTGTAACTGTGCAAACAGTTTCTGAACATTGTTTTTAGTGTTAATATATGCATTTCAATGTGTCTTTACTAGGAGTTTAATTCTTCCAAAGTCAGTTATTTTGAGCAAGCCTGGGGAAATCTAAAGGATTTGGAAAATTGGCTCCTGCAGAATCAACAGTGTGATGTTGCTGGGAAGACAGACTCCTCTGGCTCCAAGGACTCCACCTCTACTTTCAGCTCATCCTTTTCCACTATTGAAAAGGTGGAGAAACTGGAATCCCTTGAACAAGAAGAGATGGACCTTTCAGACTGGCTGCTTACTCCTGACACAGAAAATGGAAGTGGTACTTCAGATGAGAAATGGAAATACGAATTTAAACCTTTTAGGGAAGAATTTAACCTGGATGATTGGCTCCTCAAAGCTGAAACGTGTACGAATTGTTGCGGCAGCCAGATCAAAAGTGTGGAAATTGAGAACCTGGGAAATCTGAAGTGCCTGAATGAGCATCTTGATGGAAAGAAATCACCCACTACATCTGCTGTAAATGCTTGGCTGCTTCAGCATCCCCAGACCCCCGTTAAGGTGGAAGATGTGTGCAGAGCTAATGAGCTGTGTGCCAGCTTTTCAGAGTGTGTGTGCGATGATAACTGTGGAAAAGTGGCTCTGTGTAAATGGCTTCTGAAGAAAGAAGGGAAGGATAAAAATGGAGTTCCAGTCAGCCAGAAAGATTTACCAAATCCTGAGCACGAGAAGGCCAAGTCTGCTGACAGTGCCTGGCTTAACACCACACAGCAGCTCACAGGGGAACCCATTAGTGCAGAGAAAGCAGATTATTCAGCAGAGGTTGCAGAACCCTGGAAAGCTCTGCTCGAAAGGCCTCTGACAAGCTGGCTGGCCAGGTCTGAACACACAGCAGAAAGTGCAGAAGAAAAGGCGAGTAGGGAAAAAGCAGATAATAATTTCAAGAGTCCCTTCCTTGACCTCTTGGCTCCATTCCACCTTCCCTTGAATGTGAACAGTTGGGTGTTGACTTCAGACAACCTTGAAAACACTGCCCTGCCTCCAGTGGAAGATAAATGGCTTCTACGCAAGAAAGCACAAGTGAGCTGAAGTTCTTTGTTCCTGATGGTCTTAAGTCAGTGTCTTGGGTTTATTGCTTTAGTAACTTTAATGCCTGCCTTCTTTTACAAATTCATAGCTCTTCTGGATAATACCAACATTTGTTTATGTTTCTTAGCTCTTTAAATGTTTTTAGTGACTTTTATATAAGTAGATGAGGCCAGCATTTAACACAACCTGAGTTAATTTTGAAGTACAACTAGTTTTAATAAATTAAGAAAGTATTCATCTCCTAGACTTAGAAATCAGCTTTATTTTCTTTTTTTTTTTTTTTTTGCAAAATTTGAAGATGCATTGCAATGTATTTATGTTTGAAGATCAGTAATTAAGGTGACTTCTCTTTCAGGACTTTGGCCTTCCTACAGTTTGTGACCTTTTTGCCTGTATGAAACTCAGTGGAGATAAAGAACAATGGCTGTATCAGACTCCTCTACAGGTAGGAATCACAGCTGTGTTGGAACAGCTGAACCCAAACCTAACTCGGGGGTACAGAATACAGACACTGGCAGCCAGCTGACATCTTCAGACAATGTTTAGCAGCATTGTGATTTTCTCCCCATATACTTCTTTAACAGCTTGAACCATTGAATTGTTACATATTCCTCCTCTTGATTGCAAGCCAGGGTAGGAATTACTTAGGTTCTTTTAAATCACTCTTCAACTGAGTGACAATTGGTTAAATCTTGGTAATTTCTATTGTAACTAGAATGTGCAAATAATGTCTAAATTCCCAGGCAGCTTCCTTCTTGTCTCAGTAGTGACAGCTGACGTCACATTTCTCCTCTCTGCTAAGATAACTCCTTATCATTGTTTTTGAAATTCATGATAAAAGCCCTTAGCAGGCACACTGCAAACCCTAAAAGCTGAGATACTAAGTTCTAGGAAGTATTTTTTTGTTTTTCCCCCCCCAGTGTCTTATACAACTTCTATTTTTTTTGAGAAGTGTTGCTTTCTGTTTATCAAATAGAGTAACCTCATTTTAAATTTGTAGATGTGACCAACTGGAAGCATTGAAATCATCCTCTTCCTGCTGATCAATCGCACATCACGCTGAGCGACTGCAGCCAGCTGAATTCCTGTGTTTGTGTTTGGCCGTCTGCTTTTTCTTCTAAAATTATAGCAAAAAGAAAAATGACTCATGACAAGAGTTATGGTGCAGAAGATGCCTTTTTTGTTAAGATTAATTCTGAAGTGTAAACTCACTGAGCATAAGCAATCTGCTACTATAGAGGTGTTAGTAAATTCCTGTCTGTTAAGGGGCTACATGATTCTTCTTTAATGGGTTGTCACTTGAAGTATGTTGAAGCCAGATGTAAAGCAAAATCTCTGGTGTTGTGACATGTCCACCTTTGGCAGTGACTTTAGAAGACTGCTATTCCATTCAGCTGCTACAACTTTGTCATGAGTTGGGTTCTGGCTTACTGGGTTTGCAAAGTAACTTAGGCTGTGTTTGGAAGCCATTTCTTTTATTGAGCAGTTGGTAATTTTTAAGGTTTCCTTTGCATTTTATATTGGTGTGTCTCCCAGCTGACTATTTGTAGTCAGGTTTTGAAAAAGACAAGCACTGATGGGACCTGATGTGTGACAGGAGAATTGGTAACTTATTTTGGAACAAAAACTTGTCTTGCAAAGTTTTGAGCCATTCATTAGATCAGATCCTACCATGTCCTCAGCATTTAGTAACTATCTGAATTACACATTTCATCTTGCACTTTTTCAGTGAATGTTTTTGCTCGTTTTAAATAATCTACAATGAACTTTTATTGACTAAACCACTAAGAAAGCGGGCATCTTAGCCACATAATATTTAAAGGTAATATTAGGGGAATTTTATGCCTTCTCATCAGGTTGATGGAATGCTGTCTAATTAGGAAAAACACTAACTTGGCAAATTGTGTGGCTCCCACTGATCTGTTTTATAGATAGTTAAGCCATGGACTTCCATGTTATGCATATGAAAGTGGGGTCAAATAACTGATCCCTGGACTCAACATGAGTAATAACTCTCTAGATACCTAACATTTTGAGTCTATAGGAAAGACTGTGGAGACAACAGATGAAAATGTGGATCAATGCCTGCCAGCTTTCATGAAAAACTGTGAATTTACATAGTTTTTAGTGCAGCTTCTACTCACTTAACAAATTGCTCTTAACAACTATGAAAAATAGCCTTCCCTTCTCCCCATCCCTGCAGCCTGCCTGGAATAAAAATTATTTCAGTTCTTCACAACTCTGTAGAAGAGGAATTGGCGAGATCCAACCATGGGATCTCCTGTCAGTGTGAACACATTCCTGTCTGACAGAACCTGTGCATTTCATTTGAAATTTTTAGTCTGAGAGGGGCACACTGTACATGTGATACCAAACCCCAAGAGGGCTTAACATCAGTGGTCCACTTGAGGCTTTTGGACTTTGATAGTTTTGGCTCTCTGCTATAATTAGATGTTTTTGAAGCTGACTCCCTCCTTTGAACATGTCCTTTTTACTGCATGGGAAGACTGCACTGTGACTAACTCCAATAACAGCCTAATTTGATTAGCAGTTGAACTTCATTAAAGTGACTGATATGGAGCCCACCTCTTATAATTAATTCCTTGTAGACATCATTGTGTGCTACTTTGTCAGTTCCTTACAAGCCTCTGAAACTTTGGGGTATGTATTCCTTTACTTACTCAACTTGTATTGTTATCACCAATTGATATTTATGTAAAACATTGATTAATTTTTTCCATTAAAAAGTAATCTCAACTGAACAGTGTGGGATGTCTCCTTTGCAAGATGGTTTACAAAAAATGCTGAGGTGTGTTGCCTGCAGCTCTGCTTCCATCTCTGTGAGATTCATGTGTGTCATTTGTGTGTTTCTCCACAGCTGTGCACAGCTCTGCTGTCACACCAGGAATCCCTGGCACTGGGTGCACACCCACTGGGCAGCACCTCTTGGTTTCTGCACTGAAGCATCAGCCCCTGGACACATGGCTGCTATCTCTGTATCACTCAGCCTTTATTCAGCTGCTGTGAGAAATAGCTGCAGACAAAATGATTGTGTGTTTCTTACTGCTCTTGAATACTTGAGGAGGTTTTATGGATTTTAGTGGCCTTCAGTCCTCTTCTCCCATGGCTGTAGAACATCTCTTATTTGGCTGCACAACTGGAATTGAGTTCCTCTCTGTGTCTTCTACCAGAAAAGGCTTTTGAACATGATCTTCCCTGCATATTTTGTTCCTTCTTTTGAGGATTTTCCATATCTTTGAACCAGTAGAAGTCACTTAATCTAGGCTGCACTGTAGCAGTAAGAGAACATTCTTGTGAAACCACATGCAGCTGGGCCTTGGCAGCCTTTCAAAGGTAATACCTTGAATTTCATGTGTGGGTGTGCATCTGCACACAGATTTTCTGACTGGGCTAGAGGTTCCTTTGTAGAAGCAGCCATGTGCAGAACTCTGTGTATCCTGAGTAAAGCTTTCCAAGGCAGGGATAAAAATACTTCAGGCCTTTCACAGACCAAGGAAGATGAGAAGCAGGAGCAGAGAACACCATTCATGGCTTGTTAAACATTTGGAGACCTTTGAACAATCCGAGATCACCAGATTGCACTGAGGAATGGGGTCCTCTCCAAAACACAATCCCATTTTCTTCCCAGTTTACCCACCCCTCCTCCTACTGCTATATCTGTAACAGATGAATGCTCCTCACTTGCTCCTGTGTAAAATCACCAAGTGCTTTGTGTTCATGTACTGCATGTATGGCTGGAAGTACAGAGCTTTATGGCTATGTTAAGGGTAAGGCTTCACAAGGTGAGTGTGCTGGCTGAAGCTGTTACACCCCTGGCTCAGGGCTGCTGTGGCCAGCCTGGAACCATGTCCCAGACTTGAGTCTGGGGCAAGGCCAGCACTTGTCAGGCAGCAGCTCAGGCTGTGCTGCACTCCGAGTCAGGAAAGGAAGCTGCTGTTCCCTCTGTTCAGTGCACATGGGAGCCTGGAAAAACCCTTCACATAAGTGGAGTCAGCACCACTGGAACCTCGCAAAGGGAGGAGCAGGTGGGTGGGAATGGCAGCAGATCCTTCCCTTGGAACTGCTCAGCTCCATCCTGGCAGCCCCGCTCAGCACAGGGAGGGAGGGATGATGGGTCAGGGTGGAGGAAGAAAGACTCGAGCTGACCCCAAGACTGGTATCAATGATGCTATGAGAGCACAAAACTCCCCCCCCCAGGTTGTAGTACCATGCAGTAGCACAGGTCAAACATACCAATTTCCTAACCATCTAGGATTTATTGAGCACAGGGGTGACCTTCTAAAGCATAAAAAAGGACTTTTTCACTCCCAGGTTAGGCCAGAGGAACCATAGGCTATGAACATGGATCATTTCTTGTGCCCTAGCATACCACTATCTCCCTCCTGTCTTCAGAAGCAGCTTCTGTTTCACAGAGGAAAGCTGGAAATCCCTACCACATGATGGTGATTTCTCAACAAATTCCCCTGACTGTAAAAGCAGTCACCTGCTTACAGGGAATGGTGAAAAGTATCTGTTCCTAAAACTATGTGAAAGCAGCTTTACAAGATTCAAAATGCTTCCATTATACTTGTTACATCTGACACCCTCCTTTGCTGCCATGGCATAGAAAGCTCAGTCCTATCAGCAAAGCTGGATGCCACGATGGGCACTGCAGGAGAGCAGGGCACTGCTCCAAGATGCCCAGTTAGGCAACACTGCGTGGGAGGACCCTTAAGTGACTTACCACTGTCTGTACTGTGATTCTACTTCCTTTTATTCCTACTGAACTCAATGTGCTTTTGGCCACAGCTTTAAGTAGCAGCTTTATACTGATTGCTGTTTGTGAGTCGACACAAAACCTGATGAGGTTGCTCTCTGTATTCTACACTCACAATTCACCTCCCTCACTGCTGCATCCATGCTGGTTGTAATTCATGGCTCAAGCTATGGATCACTCCATATATGAACAGGTGGTGAACCAAAGCTGTTTCAGAAAAATGCACTCAGCTCTGCCTCAGTGCAAACAATTCCAGGAAGTTTGAGGTTACTGCAGACCAGACAATGTGCTAGAGCCAGCCTAGCTTTAAGGTTGTGGCAACTTCCAGAAGCTTGCTCCTACATTATCTCCAGTACACTTGAGAAAATCCATTAAGCTCCACAGCTCTCCAGCTTCAGTAAGGGGACAGAAAGCTCCTAAGTCATATTTCAGTCCTGAAAAAGTATCTAGCAAAACCAAGACACATTGCAAGGTTCCTGACACTTAATAAGCAACCCTTGCCCACCATCAGACCCCAAAGCAGCTCTCAATCTATCATTCACCACTGTCATGTGTGTAGGAGTCTGTCGTACTCACTGTGACCAAAAAAACTGGTGGACAGAAGCTCACTGATATTGACAGGAAAAGCAGCTCAGGAAGAAAGTGCACACATTTTCCTGATGTTCCACCCAACAGCACTGCACAGCTGGTGCCTGTGTCACCTTTCTGCAGCCTGTGAGCAGGAGTTTCTTTAGTGGGACAGTCCTTAAAAATGCCCATTAGACAGTCCAGCTCTGACATTGCAGCAGTACTACACAGACAGTGGAACATAAAGCTTAACAAGAAACTGCAGTTACAAAGTGGGTAAGAAAAAACCTGTTGGCCTTCCTTTATAGTAGATTCAGTAAATGCTGGCATATGGCATCCATTATTACCTGGTATCTAATCAAAGTTAATGAGTTCACCTGTGAAGGCTCCTTAGCTAGAGCACTTACTCTATAAAAGGCTATTTTCAGTGGTCACCACCTCTTAAAGAAGCTCCTAAGCAAAGCTGTACTGCTTTCCAGAGAAAGGTAAGAGCTACCACCTTCCCTCTATTTCTTTTTTGAAGTTTCTATTGTGTTGGGTGCAATGTGGTTATTAAGACCTGTTTCAGTAGGAAGAACTCAAAGCAAGCTCTTGCTTTGCACTAAGTTGTCTACTGAGCAGTAAGTTTCTTATTATTCCCTTGCCCTGCCTTCACACTGTTTCAAACCTGTTAAAACACTTACGTGTTTAATTATTTAAAAACTTAAGGAATGAGGTGTTACACAAGAACTCTGATTACTGAACTAGTTCACAACTTACTGTTTAGTTTATCTGCAGACAATGCCTGGTACATGACATGCACCACCAGAAAGGTTCATCACATGTCTTAAGTCTACCAATAACCTAGAAGAGTTATTGGGAACTGGAGGAGGGAAAAAACCTTGTCAACAATTAAAATTCCTAGAATAGGCAATGAGAGGGGTATTTATACTGTCTGGTTTCTAACTGTTGGCTAAATGAGTTCTAAGATTCTGGAGCACCCAAGTGTTTTGGTAATCCAGGGGCACTGGATTAGGCAGCTGTGCCTAAACCAGAAACAGTTCCGTATTTATTAGAGCAAATAAGGGAGTGGACTCAGCCCCTGGTATGCTTCATCTTCACCTCGCATCAGGAGACAATCAGCCAGTTAGCTCACTTCCCCTAACTCCCCCAGGATTTTATCACATTGTTCCTGGAAAAGAAAACTAAACCATCATCACTTGCTGTGGCACATGTTTGTCCTACCAGCAGTAGGAACAGCAAAGCATAGAAACGGTATTGCACAAATACCACCCTTTTTATTAATGATGATGTCCCTTTTCACAGCTTACCCTGTGCTGTCAGAATAACAAGCCTTGCCCTGTGCCAGCTGCTGCTCAAGGCTCTTGTGGGCTGCCAGAGCAACGTTGGGTGACAGACTGCAGTGAACAGCTCTCTAGACACAGACTTTATTAGGCAGCGCTGTCGCTGGAACACGCGCAACCGAGCAAATCTGATAGGGCAGCAGTACAGCTATGGGACTTCAGCATGCTGTGTTGCTCTGGCCCAGGGGTAGCTGGTGAGCGTGTCAGGGAGACTCTGTCTTGGTGGCCACTCTGCTCACTTGCAGGTCCAACAAATAGTGCTGCCTCTCCAGTGACCAGCTGGCAGAAAGGGCCAGTCCAGCTCCATGATGTCAAAGAGGTTCCTCCCAGCGCAGCATCCTTCGGTTTCACACTAATAATAAAAGAGGAAGGGGCACCAGACAGGTCTCACAACTGATCTGATAGGTGACTGTGCAAGCGTGTCCTCTGTCCAGTGCTGGCTGTCCCCATCAGAGGGACTGCCGGGTTATGGAGCCCTTCATGTGCTCCCAGTTGTTGCAGAGAGCGTAGAGGCCAGTGAGTGTCAGACCAGCAATGCCACCTCGTGCTATCCCACGTGCTCCACCTGAAAAACAAGATTGCACCCCATTAAAGCTGTATCTAAGGAAATGGTCAGCCACAGCAGCTTCTAAGCAGCTGGTCAAATCCAGAGGAATCATAATGTACCAGTTTTTCTTTTTTGAGTAAGCTTCCAGAGAGGCTACCTGTGCTGATTCTACTCTCCTCTCAAACCTGCTGGCAGGCTGAGGAAAGGTCATTCCTGGTCCTGACACTGCCTTTGCTGGTGTGACTTCTTCCCCAGCTGCATTAGCACTGAGTGAACCACTACACAACACTCGAAGCAAAGTTGCCTTTTGCCAGTTCTTGCTTTAGCTATTCAGTCTGTCCTCAACACAGGTGTTTACAGGCAAATAGGATCTCTTCCTGCTTTAGGAACTCCTGCATTCAGACTTTCAGGAATAATGTTTGTCAGTGATGGTAACTAGGTTTGGAGGGGAAGGAGAAAGGGCTGGAAGAAAAGAAGCAAGCACAACAGCAGCTGATGTTGGTGCCAGAGATTCAGGAGGGCCACCACTGCTTTTGTGTCTTTGGACTTTTTAAAAGCTTTTAAAAAGCAGATGAAAGGGATTAGCTGGCAAGAATTTACTCAGGCTTGTGTTGAACAACATCCTTTGTTCTTACCATAACTAATCTTAAAAATTATCACCTTGCAATGGCAAAAATTAAGTCACACAGGCAATTAAAACAAATAAAGTTTAGGTTTTGGTTTTTTTAATTGCTTACTCAAGATTTAAAGATTCCCCAAGTACTGAAGGTAAAATACATGGCAAGTTGGGCTAATACCAGCAGCCACTGCACCTGACTGGATCTAGCAGTGATGGCATCATAACTCCATTCCACCCATGCAAGAGTTGTGGTGTGGAGACACTTCTGCAGCTTTTACTAAACAGCAGAATGTTCCTATTTCTCAATAGGAGAAAGTGCCCTGGTAAACCTGCCAGAATACATTATAAATGCACAGGAACACCTGAGAGCATGACCCTCAACACTGGGAAAACTTCACTGAGTTTGATTCTGCAATGTTTATTAATCCCACACAAAACAAGTTATCAGTATACAGAACAAGGCCAGCTTTTGCTTACAGCTAGATAAAACCTGCCAGCTCTATTGAAACTGACAGCAGATTTCATGTTCCTAAACTTGAAATTCTATGCATCTCAGTGATCTATGTTTAGTTTTTTTCCCTTTATGGGTCATAATGTTGTCTCACGTAATTGCAATTGCAAGATTTGCAGTAGGGCAAGAAAGTGTTTGCATCAGCAAGACTGAGACTGTCTCACCTGTGCTGCAAGATTAAATGGATTTCATAGGAGTTGCTCAGGTATGTAAATAAGCCAAGAAGCTGCAGAAGTGACAGCAGAACTTGGACTTGGTACTTAAAGGTTATGTCTAGCCATAGTTTATAGAAATTTCATTGCCAGACCAGCTCTGATTTGAAAGATTTTTTGGGATATAAGCCCGAGTTCACTGCCCTAGGTGATGAGAACTCAACAGCTCAAAGGAATGCCATAGTGTTTATGCACCTACGTGCCTAAAATCAGGATTCAGGAATGTAAATATAGACTTCTGGTTTTGCTAAGTTGTCCTGAATTTGTTGCATAAATAGCTTTTCACATGAAGAGGTTGCAGCTGGGTAAACAGAACTAACCCCATGTGAGCAGATCCTGTCAAAAAGCCATAGGTGAAATTTAAAGGACATTTAATGCAAAACAAGTGTTTGAGATAATCTGTAGAAACACTAATTCCTATTTACTCTTGGGAAAAATGAATAAAACATTAGAGAGCCTGATTTTCTGCTGTTCATGTTAGGAAAAAAACCCCAAAGAGGGCTCCTAACCATTACAAGTATACAGGGAAATGCACAAAACACAGAATATTCTCAGAGAATGGAACACAGCACAGAGCTGCAACTATTCCAATTGACTCTTCCCTTAGCCCTCAGGCTCAGTTCCTCTCCTTTGCCCTCAAAATTTCTATTCTTCCTATAGAAGAAAGGCAGGCTGGAGGCTGATCCTGGTTCCAGATTCTGTAAAATCAGGATTGTACAAGGCAGGTATTTTCTTGATTTTGCATAGCTGAGTCACTTTCTAGCATCCACACAGACTTAAGACACAGTGCTGCTATGACCTACTGCTCCTACCACCAAAACCAATGTTATTTTCATTTATTGTGGTGAGGTGAGGATGGCAGTTCTGAATCCACTTAGAAAGTGTCAACCCCAGACCTAAAGTAATCTGTAGGTCTTGCCTGGACAACTTGGGGGCTCTGCTGGAGATGATGTTTCACTGGAAGTCTGCCTGATGAACAGGAACTAAATGTGTGTACTTGGTGTGGGTGCACTAACAAGTCAGTTAGTAAAAAAAAAAAAAAAAAAAATCCAAGAAGAAAATGGACAAGAAATGTTTCTTACCAGGTTCCCTATGCTTCTGCTATAAAATTTTAGCAGCAATTTCTTTTGTAGTGGTTGCACCTAATGAGCTAATTTCATGGTAATTACAAAAAAAGGGAAAGAAAAAAACCTTCCTTTCCCTAACTTGGTTAGATTTGCATTTGAGTAAATACCTCCAAGTCTGTAGCAGACTTCAAACAATAACACTGTAGAATGCACCCCAGTTGCTGGGCAGGAAATGTTAAGCCCTCTGAGAAGATTACCTTGTTTAAAAAAAATATGTAATTCTCCACTCCCATCCCAGCTGTGTTTGCATGATAGAACACGTTCCCACCCTTCCTCTGCAATCACTCTCTGGAAGCCTCTGATACCAACCCTGCCTCAACTAACCCTGCTAGAAACATGGTTGTAAGCTTCTAATTTTGCCTGTCTGAGAAAGATAACTTTAAAGCTACAGCTGAGAGGCATTTCTGAAAGCAGGTGTTTGAGAGCAGGATGCTTGCACAATAGTAGGTACTGTAGTGTGAAGATTAAATTAGAAAAAGAGGAAGAATTTACAACTTGTAAAATAAGTTTAGAAATACTAAAGATGGTGAAATTACTTCACAAACATTATTAAAACTCCCTGTTTTCTTGCTGAGTGACAGCAGCAGCACTTGACTGACGGAAGACTTCTTGAGTTACTGTAAAAGGCAGCAAATCCCTGCAGCACTGCTTTCTGGCCATGTGTGTTCATAGATACGAGCCCTCAAGTAACAAAGAAAGCCTCAACAAGCTACTACCTGTAGCACCTCCTTTTACTTTGTCCTTATCTCTTCCTAATTTCAGATTCAAACCAAAATCATTTCACTAAACACCATTTGATTAATAGTCCTATAGGCTTCTCAGGTTAAAACCAGGTTTTAACAGAGGATCTTAAATCTCTAAAACACCTGACAGCCCTGAACTTCAAAGTTCAGAAGCAAATCCTTTACTTGCTACATACTCACAGCTGTCTGCAAAAAGTTCAGATTGATGCCAGAAGGAAGAGACTTTTACAGCTCAAGTAGTTAGCTAACACAACTGCCCTGAACTCCTACCCTAAAAAGTCTCTTAAAAAAAAAAAAAAAAAAAAGGGAGTAAAGTCTGTGCAGAGCTGTAGATCAGCTGTGTGACACTCATTGGGTAGGAGTGCAAAAGGCATGAGCTGCTCTGTGTACTATCAGGTTCCTACTGTACACAAGTACAGTTAACAAGAGAATTTACTTTGTCCAAAGCATTACTTAAGTTTTGTTCCTGTTTTACATAGCCTCGAGGGGGGTGTGTGTGGAATCTAAGAAAAAGAACATCTACAACCTGTGTAACCCTCAGATAAGAGGTAAAGGTTATTTAACTTTTTTGCTTACTGAAGTCTCTGTTAGGAATTTCAATGAGAAATTAATGGCTGTCACACTGGGTCAGACCAAAGTCCCAGCAAGCTCAGTATCTCTCTCCTAACAGGTCATTCCTGCATGCTTCAGGAGTGCAAGATCCTCAGCTAGCTGAACCTTTGTGACATGATGACTCTCATGGTGGGAGGGAACAGGAGTGACACAGGGCACAGTGATAATCATCATCTTGATTTTTCCTGCTTTCAGAGGCTAAGACAATTATGAAAAAAAGATAATAAAGACATTTGATTTAGAAGAGCTTGAAAACACATGCAAGAGGGCTAAATATTTGTTTGGTTTAGGATATGTCATTCTTTGTTCTTTGTAATATTTATCAGAAAAAAATTGGCATAATAGATCTTAATTTCTGCCTTTGCTTGAAACAGAAGGATAAGAGAGCAACATTTTATTTAATGGAAAAGCCACCCTTCTGGACTTAGACCCCCCTTCAGCAAAACTCAGACAGGACTGACTAAGCTGTAGAAACATTTCTACTTGATGGTAGAGGAATACCAAGGGATTTCTTTCATTTGTTACTCAACTTCTATTCAGAACATTCAGTCTAAGTTGTGAACTCAAAATGGAACTTCCATGAAGTTTCAAGTTTAGTGTAACAAGTTAATACTGTAATCACACTGCTACATATGGGCTAAAATCTAGCAAGTAATCTCAATATTGAATTTCATTTACAATAAATGGAAAAGCTAGAGATTACTTCGGTCAAAAGGATCAGCTACTATGCTAGTCCAAAGCTCCTCAATCAGTTTTACTGATTTTCCTCATTTCAGCATCTGCTAACCCAAGCCATACAGTATCCTGAGATGGATTTCAGCTAACATTTGATTTATAATGGCAAGTTAACAGTGTTTAACTCATTCCAAGGAGGGTCATCAGAATTCTTGGGGACTTAACAGCTTTAGTCACCTTCAGTGGGCAGCTCCCAGTGAACACAGGAGGGCTGAACTTCCATAGTAGACACTTGCAGACTTTTTAATGCTCTTTTATCTCCTCACACATAACGTGTTAAGGAGCCTTGCACAAAACTGCTCACTATCTAATGGCTTTAGAGCATGGGTATTTTGGAAAGCCTTTTTTGTTTCACTGCTGGCAATTTGGTAATGATTAACACCTCTACAAGGACAAAATTGTGAAAACTGGGACCACTTTGGGGCAACAAATCTCAGCCTTTAAAAAGTCATCTTGCTTTTTTTTTTTTCCTGTCCACTCATCCCCCTCAGCAAAGGCTCATTTTAGAAACTCAGTCTAGGTTTTATAGTGTGCACAAGAGTATTTTTCAGTGCAGCAGGGCTGCTGATGTGATTCTTCCATCAATGTTGTGTTCAAACATCAACCAGAGTCATAATAAAAAGCCTACCAAACTTGATACAGTTTCTTCTTAAGTAGGTTCCTGATCTCTTTACAAAACTGGGATGGAAGTGGGAAATCTCAACACTGCCTCCAACTCTGTATCCACTATTTGTAGATTACAGAACAGCCTTGATCTGAAATGGCATTTCTAGGAGTTTCTACCTAACACTAAAATATGGGGTTTTGTAACCAAAATGTCTCTGGTGGCTTTAAATTTTATTTTTTAAATGACAACACAACATGGCATTCCACCTAATTATTGCAATATTGATAAAAGTCACAGATGTGAACTGATCATTTATTTGCATATGGTATAAATGTTAAAGGTTTTTTTAGGTAAATATTTACTGATGCCAGGTAAAGACATAACTTAGAGGGACTCTATCATACAGAGCTTACAGGAGAAGAAGCACGGGAGAAGCAGCAAGATAAATAGAGACAGATGATGGAAGAAAAAAAGGAAAGTAAGATAGGAATGAAATTCTCCCAGCAGAAGTGAATACAACCTTTTCTACTTACAGAACTAATTCTTGACCTTTAACCTCTACTGGGCCACTCAGATTTACTGCATATGTTGAGAAATGTATTTCTGCTGAGTTTCTGCACTACAGTTCATATGCACAGCACACGTTTGTACATTAAATATAATACTGTAATGAATACAGACTGATTGACTACATTTACCTTTATCAGCCCTGCTGTTAGCTCAGTAGAATTTAAGTTACAAAAGTTCCACTGTGCTCTGTTAACAAAGATTTTTGTACTGTGCATGTGACTGGAGTAGTTAAGTGTGGCTGCACTGCACCAAAAAATTACTCACCTCCAGACTTCTGAAAGGTAAAAAGGAAGATTCTGCTGGAGGGTTAGATTGCAGTTCTCCTTCTTAATAACTTCCTACAGAAAACAGCACTTCTATACTGCTAGCCCACCCAGCTTGTTGTTGGTAATCTGTCATATCACTCAAGCAAGTAGTTAATTACAAGCCAGCTATGTGTTCTTGCAAGGTTAAGTGCACAAGCTGGTATTTATGCAGGCAGCTCAAGCCAATTATTTTTGGTTTCAATTAGTCCAGGCCAACAAACTGTTTTGTCCCATATATAAAGCTGGTCTTCAGGAACACTTCCAAGACACTGAGGCTCAGTTAGATATTTTCCCCTTGGTAAAATACAGATGAATCATACAGCCAAACCTTTATCAAGGTGCTTAAAACTTAATATTTTCCTGTGATAATGCCTCTCTGTGGTATCCCACAGTCCTATAAAAAAAGATGTTCCCTCAAATTGTTGAGCTTGGAATATGTTTTAACAGGTGTTTTGCTGATGAAACTCAGACCCTCTCTTCTGCAAACAATTCAGTATGCATCAGCAAACTAACCTTAAATCCATGCTGTTCTCAAATAACACTGTTGGTTTTGACCTTTAGGCAAAGATTAGAGTCCTACCACAAAACAGGAGTTTCACAAACACCTCAGTAATAACTTCATAAATATACCAGGTTCTCTTATGTGCACATGATGTGAATCACTAGCAACAAGCTTCAGCTTGATGCTGTCAAGCTGTGTTCTGTGTATTCCTCCCCTTCCCAGCCCCCTTTCCCTTTGAAAGGTAATTCCCATTTCCCTGCATCCACTCAGGGACTTGAGAATGCTCTGGTTTTATTCCTGCTGTACCTGAAACACATGGCTAAGAATGAGCTGGGTATGTATTTTATATACTCACTATAAATCTGAGTAAACATCTGAATGTATGTTCAGTGTGTATGTGTAAGCCAGACATAATTTGGCTCTGCACAGTTCTGTGAGAGTTAAAAGGAATCAAATTTAATTCAGAAGGGTTTTTTTTGTTACGTGTAAGTTTTCCTTAAGTAGTCTTAGCTGTGTGAGAAACTATGTGTGGGTTAATAAATACTGAATAGGTCTTAGCTCCTAGTGAACCATTTTTACACTGACTTTTTTTTGAGCAGGACAATATTTAGTTAAAGTAATGAGAATCCTAGTAACTAGGGTAAAGCACAAGAAGAGGAAAACTATAAATATTTTGCTACTCTACCAGTGCTTTTGTATAGCATTCCTGTCAAGGTTCCAGCAGCTATGGTGTTCAGGTCATCTTCTGCACCTCGTGTTTTTTCAATGATGACTCCAAATGCACTGTAAAGTAGAGCTGGGAAAGAAAAACATTTAAAAGGCCAAGTTAAAACTTCCATTCCCAGACACACAAGGCTTAGAATCCAGGCTTGGTGTAACTATTTAAACCATGCTTCTGAAGTACAGATTTTCTGCTAATTTAAAAGGTGGGGGGGGATTCCTGCAAAATCCCATCTTTGGTGGTTTTTTTCCATATCTGTTTCTATTTTACAGATAATTTTTTTCTCTAGCTATAGTTTGGTTATAAAGTAGCATTCTTCATGACCTCTAGTACTGCCCCAAGACATGATATAAATCTGTGATATAAAATACTGACTCATGTTTAAGACCATTCTGCTAGTTCAAATTTGTTTAAAAAACTTCTAAGGGCTTAGTTATAGTGCTGGCAGTTTTTATGCAGTCTTCTGTGAATGGCATGAAACTAAACTCAACACTTTCTAGGTAGCAGAGAAAATTATTCAAGATTAAATACAAAATAAGTGGAGCACTCACATCATGTTACCAAGACCTGGAGTGCAATGGGCTACATTTCATAAATGACTACTAAATTTCTTGGGATTTGACATTTACAGCTGCTTCACCTCTGCCTGCATATAAAAACTTTATCCCTGAAGGCCCTTCTGCTTTAGGAGAACTTTGGGAATCTCTGGAAAATTACCAGGAAGAGAAATGCAGAGGTTTTTTGTATGATTGCATACGTATAATCTACACATTTCAGTGAAGGGAGAAGGCACCCTCATTCTCACCCCTAATTATATTCCATGCTGATAGAGTATGTCATCATTTTAAACTGATAAAGACACCACACCCCTTCATCCTTTGTCCTCCCAGAATCTGGTATCTTTACCTCTGCTAAAAAGCATGCAAATCCTTCATAAGCAACCAGGTCAATGCCAATGAGCTGAACACTAAGTATCCTTCTCCATTCGTTCAAAGAATGGTATTTTACCTTGCTTTAGCAGCATGTAGTATTAGCAATGAGGGGAAGGAAATGCTGGATTCAGCTATATTTTTAAGAATAATTTAACACAGATGTTGCTACTGCTGTTAATGAACAGAGTGACAAAAATTGTCAATAGTGACAAAGGGAATCTTTAAGGTAGAGAAATGCTGCATCAGTGAAATAAGATGCAAAAATATTTCAGCTCCTTGAAACAGATTCCTCTACTACCTAGGACAAGGCAGTCTAAACCCTAAAATACCAAGTTCTGCTTAACTACCTGACTTGGAAGGCCATATTTTATATGAAAAATAAGCTTGTTACTGCAACACACAAACATTTTCTTGAGTAATCTTTCTTCAAACACAGCTGAAAAAACCTGTTAATGTGTCACTTAGCCTGGAACCTTGAACTGCAGTGGGTCTGCATCTCAGTTTTCAGGGATGTTTTCATTAGATTTGGAATATAAAATGAGAAAACAAAATCCCAGTGTAACAATCACTAGGCAACATGCACCTCTTAGGATAAGTGCCATTTTTGCTGTAATGGCACAAGAGTTCAGAGTCCCATCACTAACCATGGCCTTTATATTATGTCTCAGAAGCTAGAGGGCAAGCTAATCTGCTCTTTAGAAATAAGACTGGAATAAAATGTAACAAATACACCTTAAGCCTATGCTGTCATGCAGTTCTCAAAATTCAAATACATGTAGGCTGGGTGCATCATGATAAGAAGTCTCTAAAATATTGCTGATTTTTCTTTTATTACCACTTTGTGGAGCAATGAGTTCCATCCTTATCTTCTTCAAAATAATTTCATTTTGGATTTCTCCTTTCAGCATAACCAAGCACCTTTTGGTCTTTTAAGATTGTGGGGGGTAGATGCCAGAGAGCTTGTATCCCCTAGGGTGTTAGTTGTTCCACTGACTTACAAAATCACCTGAAGTTGTCTTTCTGAAGCAACTGATGTGATTTTATTTCCTGCTCCCTTCCCTTCGCAAACCTCAGTTCACAAAAGCTTCTCTCTCTCACATCAGGCTTTTGATAATTTTCTTCTCTTCTTTTCTAACCTGTATTAGTTATAAGCAATACCTAGACTTAAAGTAGGTGGTGTCATGTGATTTTTCTAAGTTACCAACACTAAAGGGTAAATCTTTGTAGTCACTATCACATTTCTCCTACAGATAAATATTTTGTTGACTCTTTAACTGGAAACAGCCACCAGGCACTTGGTTGCGTGACCAGTGAGTGTTTTCTTAGGTTACTATGGTTATTTCAGAAGTATCCAAGTATATTTTTTGCTTAAAGTTGTGAATTAAGTGGAATTTATTAACAAGAAAGCATTATCAATAACATTCAGTTATTCTATAGACAGAGTTCTTATTTGTGATATAGTAAAAATATGGAGGATTAAATCTGGGGGCTTTTGGCTACTTATTTCAGATCCTATTTTAGCCTTTAATTTCATTTTCAATGCCTACTGAAACACCCTTGTGTCCCAAAGAAAAAAAAGCAAACAAACAACAAACCTGAAGATTTTCCTGATGGATTTCATAACAAAAATTTAGAGAATATATATAACCATCAAATATTTAGATCTACAAAATGATGTTTACTTACCCAGAGATCCCAGGGTGTTAGCCCATAACGCTCCTTGCCTTGTCACCATATTTAGAATTCTATAAAGGAGTTTAAAAGGTAAGAAAAGCTTTAACTCTCTGTGTTTACATTGAGGTACTGCTTATGACAATAGGTGTAACATGTTTACACTGCACACTGGATTTAAAAAACTGGAATAATGAACAAAAGCCCTTAAAACAGTAAGGAAATGCATACAGCTTGGTAACACAATCTCCTCTAGCAGGCATATTATAAATAGTAACATGGGCAATACTGAAGGCAAACATTTAGTCCTGTCAGCTCTTAAGAAAATCACTTTCTTTTCAAGTCAAACTTGCACTTTAACAAGAATCCAGTTTCTTCCCTTCACATGACTTTCTAACCCTAGCTGATGAATGTTCTTTACATGGTGACTATCCATAGCCACTGAGAGAGACTGATGTGCTTGTGCTGCATTAAGGGGGTAGAAAGAGCTCAGAAAAAGCTTGGGTACTCCTCCAGACTGTGGAAGCAATACAGGGACCCTGTGTCAGGGAGCACTAAAAGCAGGTCTGAACCAAAACAGATCAGAAAGAAAAGCAGTTCCTTTTGACAAACTGCACATTCAACAGGAGGCAAAGTACCCTGAGTGTTTCTCTTTGTATGCTTCCAGACTAGCACTAAAGAGGCAAAGCAAATCTTTAGTGCACTCTCAGAGAAGCACAATGTCACTCCTTCTTGGCACCTGCTGTCTCCAGAACGGTGACAACAGCAGCCAGAAGAAATGACTGATCTTTATCTCCCAGCAGTGTAACACTATCACAGGCACAGTACTGCTCTGGACAGCTGACTATACCACTGGAACTTAGTTTATCATTCTAAGTAATGGAAGTGCCACACATTATGGTCCTTCTGATTTGAATTAATTTCCCACTACTGTTTTATAATTCATTAGGGAAACACAGCCCTTACTGAATACCATTAGGGTAATGAACCAATAATGGAGAACTTTATTTTGTAACAGGACAAAAAAAAAAAATCCAGGAAACCTGGATATTGACAACAGCTCCCTAATTACAACCTTCCCTCCCATTCTGTTAGCAATACATTAATTCTGAGTGGATGATAATTTTAAAACCTGTGATATATTTGATATATAAAAACTGTGAGATATTTGGTGACGGGATTAATAGCAAAACACAAATTAATTAAAAAAAATTCAATTTTATGTACACTAATGAGAAATTTTAAGGAGATATATTTTTGCAAGTATCTTCCCTGTGTATGATTAGGAAAATAAGGAATTTAAGACACGGTTTCAAGGTGATGACCTTCAGGAGGCCTTTTCTCTTGAAGAGCAAGGATTAAGAGCAGTGTGTGCAGTGACTGCCACCTGCTGGGCTGACCCATCAGGGTCTGCGTTGAACAACAAACTTGCCCGACTCGGCTCATTCCAGATACATAAAACACAGTTCTGATCATCTAGGATGCTATGGAAAAGTCAGAGTTTGGTTCTCTTTAGATTTAGAGATGGCATGGAAGGGGATGAAGAATATAGAAGTAGTATTTTAAAAGGAGCAGAGCCAGTATAACCTGCATGCAGTAATATAGAATAATGAAGGTTGGAAAAGACCCTCTGAGATCAAGTCCAACTGTCAGATTGTCAGTTGCATATTATATATATTAAATTCTTCCTCCGAATTTTTTTTAATTATTCTGTTTTTTTAAGTATTAAGTATTTTTAATTTATTTTTAATTTTAAATTTTATTACATATTTTTTAAGTATTCTGGTATTTTTTAAGTATTCTGGTTTCCTCCATTTATTTCTCTCTTCTACTTTCCTGTGTCTCCTTCACAGGCACTGAAGTTTCTTACAATTATGTCTAAACTACAAATAACTCTAGGAGAAGCATAGGGCAGGAAAAAATGTTTTCTATCTTCACTGTGCTCTCTCAGACAATCAGATAAGCTGAATGCCATGGGAGTTCATGGGAGCTGTAATCCAGAACAACTTCCATGGTGCACTACTTGCTCAACTGCAAGCACCTATGTCATACTTAATGCAAATCCAGGAAGGCCCAGATTCTGCATTATAGTTTCTTCCTGGCTTTGGAATGTTTGGGTAGGAGGACAGAATTCACTCACAGGTAAGTGGCAGTAAAATCAGTTCAAACCCAACTTTGCTGCTCCTGGGAGGATTTTAACATAAAACCCGCTGGTCTGACTTTGAAATAGCTTTCTAGGAAATTGATCAAAGTCATAATTAATTCTCAAACATTTAAGGTAAGTCAAAAGACACCAACTGTCACTGAATAAAAAGCAAAAAGCTAGGAACTGAACATTTATTGTAACTAAGAAGCATTTCATGACTTCACCGTGACAAACACTGACTCTCCTTTGTTCCCGCTAAAGACACAAAAATACTTTTATTTACACAGTATATTTATATGTAACTTTGTATCAGCTGGGAGAAACAACTAGACCATACTTTTTAGAGATTAAACACTTACTGTACATTTCTAGGTTTTGACCACGCCATGTTCTGTGTCTCCTTCAAGCCAAGTCGCAAACCATTCAGTGCACCAAATGCTGCCCCTAATTAGCACAGTATTAGTTATTAATTTTTAAGAAGGTTAAGCTAAAACAAAAAAAGGACTAAAAAGAACAATACTAGAAGCAAGTACTGAGAACAGACTTCAGCATATGGACTGAAGTTAAAGAGCTGTTTGTGCAAGACATTCACAATCAGGTGTTACCTGGACAGCTGGGAGGAGTGGAAAACACAACCACCTACCTGTCATACAGCATCCTCCAATGGTAAAAAATGCCAGCTCAAATCTGCCTCGAGTCTTGCTGGCTCCTGTGGGCAAGATAAACTCATCTGCATCCTGAGGGAAAAACAAAAACCAAACACCTTTGTATTTTGCACGTGTACTGTTTCAAAATGCACACTTTTTTTTTTTCTTTAATCCGTAAAATGAAATAAAGAAAAGGCAGTTACAAGTGTTTCTAGAAAACTGCTCTCTACACAAAGGTGCATATACTAAGTGTAAACTTTAATATGAATTTTAAAAGTCTTTAGAAAGATAAACTGATAGAGCTTTTTTATTACCTAGCTGTCCTAACTTCTTATAAATTGCATCAGACATCTATCCAACTTCTGTGGGTGTTGGTTTGTTTGTTTCTTTTTTTTTCTAAATGACTGTGCTGAATTATTTATTCTATCTTGCAGCAGGCAGTACAAGGCTCCCTACCCTCTATAAACCTTCCCACTGTCTGATTTTGTAGCACTGTTTCCTCACTAAGCAATCTATACTGATGAATTCTCACTTCTCTGACACTCAAGAAAAATTGCCCTGGTACCAAAAATACAAGTCCTTGCACTAGGAGACCTCATATGAAGACTTGTAAAAAGCCAGGAATACGTTTAAAACATGATGATCAGGCATGAAATATGTGAGGTAAATAGTTCTTTACTTGTGCATCTTTTTCCCACAGGGACAGATTGTCTTCTTGTAAATCAGATTGGTCTAAAAAGATGACCAGCCAGAGAAACGGGCTGATAACTATTGCTTTTTCAGTATGAGACACTGACACAGCTGCTGCTCAAGGTGCTAATGCAGTAAGATCTCTTTTTTTATCCTTTTCTGCTTCCAAACACAGTATTATTCACCCTCTATTGAACTGAGAAGTGTGACAACTGCAGGCTCAGGTCAGTGTGTTATAAGGGGCTTTCTTAGTCCAGATTTGGCCATACTTGAAAAAACTACAACTCTAAAATGTTCACCCCTAAAATGGCAAACATTTATCAATAAACTGAGCCTGTAACATGGTTTCTATCTTCCCTGTAACTAGGTATTTAGTCGGTCAGTTCTTACAGCTGTCATTGCTGTCCAAAGAAGTCCAGATGAAACAACTGCTGCCTGTATGTAGCCTGTTTCTATAGGCAACAACCTAGGAAGCCTCTCCACCCCCTAGGTTTGTGACAAAGGCTGGCATGCTATCTTATATTGTATACCTGATGAAGGTAAAAAAAAAGCAGAAAACACATTAATTTGTTGCTGCATTAATGAACTAGCAAAGGAAGTGGGGTTTTAAGTCATGACTACCACTGCACTATTTGTTATTATGGGAAGACCAGGATCAAAACATAAGAATCTCAACAATAAGGCTGACTTTCCCTCAGCATCCTGAAAACACATGGATGGTCTTTAAATCAACAGGAAACTGTTGCTCCTCTATACACACCTTCACAGACAAACCAATTTTAAAGGTTAATAATTAAATTTCTTGTATTCTGATATATTTTTGTCTTTTCCCTTAAATTTTTAGACTCACGGAATGGTTAAGGTTGCAAGGGACCTGTGGGGACTGCTGACTGCAACCCCCTTGCTCAAAGCAGAGTCAGACAGTAGAGGCTGCTCAGGGCTGTGCCTGGGTTTTGCACAACTCTGAAGATGAGAACCCCACAACTTGTGTGGGCAACTTGTTCAAGTAAAAGCAACATTAAGCTTCTTGCACTTAATTAGCATCTCCTTTTATCTGAATGGATTTATTAGAACTGAGGGCAAAGAGCAGTGACTGCAGCCTCTGGTATGCTGCATCAATTGGTATTTTTTGAACTGTTTTGATGTTACTGATGACACCAATGCCAGTAACATTTTTTTAAAGCAAACTTTAAAAAAAAAAATCTTAGTATACTCACACTTTGCTCCAAAGCTGTCATATAATTTCTAACACCAACATGTTCCCAGACATACTGTACTAACTAAAAAAGACAACTTCAGAGGGTTTTTTGGAAGAGGTCTAAATAATCCCTTAGCACTTTTTCTGACCACTCAACAGGCAAGATAATTACACTAGTGAATCCATGCCTAGCAGAGGTATATACCCTGTTTTCTAGCATTATGGGAATGTTATGTTGTAATCTTGACTACAGAAGCTTATAGTGGAAGAGAAATAGGAAAACCAGCCCCCAGAATGACATTCAGAGCTTCCCACTGACAAAAGAAGCAGCGATCCAGTGCATCATGAAACAAAAGGCACCTATAGGATGTTGTATAGGATACTATAGTTGTATAGGATACTACACAACTGTTGATCTTCAGTGCTACTTCTCCAAAATTCCAAGTTCTCAGATAATATAAGCTATGTATGTGTAGAAAATATTAGCTAAATAAAATCATTGACACAAACCCTTATTGGATTAACTTAAGCTTCTTTACCTTTAGTTAGTATTTCTGATAAAGGAAAACATTATAGGATTTGAAATTATTTTCTTTTCCTTATTATTTTATTTATTATTTTTATTATTATTATTTATTATTCAGTGGGATAAAATGGAAAGTCCTACTTCATGATGGTTCCCTTCAGCTGGGAAATGACACAAACAGAATGATGTGAAATTTGCTGCTGCTGTGATGACAGCACACATAATGACAGAGCTGACCCTGTCCCAGTTCTGGGGCTTGGCTGAACACCTTGGTAAATGGATTAAAGTCAGCACAGTCCAGAAAATTAACTCATCAGAAGAGTGGAGAGTTTCTGGCTGCTCTTACTGATTGAAGGGGCTCAATGGAGGGTGTGAGAACTATCAGAACTTGTGAGGGGGTGTTGGGCCTCTGCCTCAGAGTATGGAGGGAGGCCAGCTCTTCTCACTAGTGGCAAGCTTGTATTGACACCAGTCTTACCTATTGTTAAAATGGGTTTTGCTCTAGGTGCCACGGTACTGCAAGCTTTTGTTAGGAGAAACACTGAAAAATCTTTCCTTTCAGCTGTTCATGGGGTCTCCACACAAACAACAGAATCGAGTTCAACGCAGTTAAGCACAAGCTGCCTTCTCACCTGTACGAGGTACCTGGGGTCCAAGTTTAAATATGGGGACAAAGGACTCATTCCAGTTACTGAAAAGATTAAAAAAAAAAAAAAAAAAAAGAAACAGAGTATTTTATCACCCATTTTCTCTGGTTACAATTTCACATCCCCTGTGTCAAAACCGGGCAGGCCTCGCGCGCGGAACCAGTGAAAATTCTGTCCCCGGGTTACAGAACCGATTAAAACCCGGTCCCGACCGACACCCCCCACTTCCCTTCGTTCCCCGGAAGAGCCTCGGGCCCAGAGGGGACGGAGCCGACGTCCCCGAGCTCCCTGCACCCACTGCCGCTTCCCTGCGCTGCCACTGCCGAGACGGAAGCCTGTCCCTGGGCAAGGGCAGCGGAGGCACCGGGGGACCCGGCAGAGCCCCAGGGCCCGCGGCTGCCCCGGGGCCGCTCCCTTGGCCGAGGCGATTTCCGACCCACACCCGCTCGGCTCGGCCCGGCCCACGGGAAGCCGGTACCCCCGGCCTCGCCGGTACTCACGCGGCACCCCAGCCAGGTCGGCGTTGGAGTACCCGGCCCCTGCCCCGGCCCCGCCGACGCCGAAGAGGCCGCCGAGGCCGCTGCCCTTGGAGTTGCCGCCGCCCTCCATGGCGCCGCCGGGCCTCGCGCCCGCCGCACCAACGACCTCCGCGCGCTGCCGTAAAGCGCGATGCGCCGCTTTCCGGCCCGCGCGCCGGCCGCCGGCAGGGGGAGGAGCGCGGTCGCCATGGTGAGCGGGGGCAGGCGGGCGGGGAGCCATCTTGCTGTGAGTGGCGGTGGCGGCATCCCCCGGGCCCCTTCGCCCCGGCCTCGCCGCTCCTTCCGCGCCTCCCGCCGAGGGGGACGGCCGGCGGGACGAGCCCGGCGCCGCGGGCTCCCGGAGGATGCGGAGGGGCAGAGCCGCGGGCAGAGCCGCCGCGTCGTCGTGCCGTCCCCGGGGAGCGGCTGCCGCCCGACCCCGGTGGCCGCTGGCGGGCCCGCGCGGCTGAGGCGGGGGGGCGGGCGGAGGCGGGCCCGCCGAGGATGAGTGCGGGCTCCGGGCGGGAACCCCCTCGGAAGAGAGCCCGGCAGAACACCCTCAGCCCCGGTGGCCGCTCCCAGGGGGAGCGGTCGCCGTCGCCGCCGTCGCTCGGTTCCTGGCAGGAGGGGCCCGGGGGCAGCGGCCCCGGCAGCGGCAGCCCCGTCACCGCCGTGGGGAACAAAGGTTTGTAGCGGCCGGGGCTGTGCGCGGAGGGGGGCTCGCTGCGTTTCGTCCCTCTTGGGCCGTTTCACGGTACGGGGCGGCTGTGCCTGCAGAGCCTGCGCTGTGCTGGGCTTGCCCGAGCGCTGCCCGGCGGCCCCCGCCGCTCCGCACTCTCCCCGGCGCTGGGCCCGGGAGAGCCGCGCCCGGGGCTTGGCCAGGCCGGGGGCTCCGCCGAGCTGCGGTGTTCCCCTGAGTTGCTCCTTGCCCCTCTGCCGTCCTTCCCCCAGCGCGGTAGGAGGGAAGTTCCATGGCGAGAGGCTGCTCGGGTCCCTGCACGCCGCGTCCTCGGGGCTGGCCTGCAGGGTTGGGGTTGAATCTTCTCTCGGTCCCGCGTGTCCCGTGTCCCCGAGCTCGTGGCGTGGGGCAGTGCGCCTCGCTTCCCTGCGGGGTTGTGCTGGGCTGTCACTGAAGGGAGAGCTAAGGGTAAGGAGAGGAACCCCCACGGGTCTGTGGGTTGCTGGTCCTGTGGGGTGCCCGTCCTGATGTGGAACAGCTGCCTGGAAACAGCTCCCACGTGGCTTCCTTAGGTTAGTTTTATTTGGAGCTAACACCATCAAAGTAAAATTTTAATGTGCAATGAAGTACCTGTTTCAGGAATAGAAATGAATGCAGGGGAGGAAAAACCCCGAACAGATTTTATTGTGGGCCCTGGTTGATGAGTTGAACCTCAGTAACAAGTAACTGAGAGGTTGTATGTACACATACATAGTGATATGTAAGAATCTTCGAGAAATGAAGTTGTTTTCCTCAGTGGTAGATTCTGAGGAATGGTTTGTTGTGTCTGAATTATTTTGTGAATCTTGGGTAGGAACTCGGAGACCACTTTGAGAAATAATACAGCAAAGTCTGGCTTTATTGTTAACACTGAATGTAAGCATCTGTTGTCTTATTGTTGCCTCTGATGTTTTTACCACCTTAGCTGTAGCAAAGAGAGATGTTAGTAGTATTAAAGAAAAATTATGTGTGTTCCATTGGTTTTAGGGCTTAAATGGGAAGTCAGATCTGAAAGTTCAGAGCAAAGCTGTTCAGTTCTGTGCTGCTGCTGCTGCTATTATTTATGTTTATTGTGCTAATGACTAGGTAGACCTTTCACAACAGAAGTTTTTACCTGTAGAGGTAGTCAGCTGCCTTTGGAGGGGTTTATTTGTCCTGTGTTTAAACATGTCTCTTCAGGTTTTCTTCTGGCTGCTTCTTTCCCCTTTCCTGTAGGCACTTTAGGTTAACTTTTCAAGGATAAGAAGGAGTACTTGGGTAAATAAAATTACCAGTATTTTTCAGTTTAGTGGATCTTTAGGAAAAAAAAAAGTTTTTTTCTTAAAATCTATCGAGCTTTTATTTTTGACTGAATGATGAATCTGAATGTTTGCTGATAAACTGGAGGGCTGAGTATGGGACAGATTTCCTTGTAATCTACACATAGCTTGGTGTTACCCCCTGGTGACCCAGTCACATGGTGGCAGTTAAGCGTTACTGTTTCTGCTGTTTCAGAAGAACTTAGAATGGTCTCCGTTTTTTTCTGGAGATTACTTTTCTCATTCTAGAAATTCTGTACTTCTGATGAGGGTGTTTCATAACCAGCTGCGGGAAAGAGTTCAAAGCCTTGAATGTTAATGAAAGCGTTTATGGAACATTGTCTCTTAAGTTTCCTGTGGCCTAAGCTCCCCATGTTACATGTTACACAACCTCCATTTGGAGTAAAACGCTGAGCCTCTCAGTAGTTACTGTTAATCTGTTGTGCTGGTTTCTCAGTTCTGCAAAATTACCATTGCAATGGGGGAACTACAAATTCTACCCATCTGAAAGCAGTGAGTAAGCAGCTTGAGCTTTTCCACCAGCAGTGGCAGGTAGAAAATTTCCCTTGGTAAATGGAAAGAAAGGGAACTAAAGCCAGATGCCAAATTTTCAGAATTACCTTTAAATAACCAAAGAACAAACTCAACCCAAGCAACCCCTCATCTGCTAATGAAGAGTATGTTCCATCTGTGAAATAATTGCCTTGATTTTTTATTCCCTGCCCCTCCTCCCAGGTCTCTACATAATCTGTGCTGTTCTGTTGAAAGCTTGTCTAAGCTGCAGTATCAGAAATGAGGCTGATCTCATTGAGTGGAGCTGTGGAGCTGGTAGTACGTGTGAAACAAAATGTGTCCTTCACGTTTTGGTGCTGTTTAGAGAGGGGAATAAGCACTGATAAACTTTACAGATTGTTTATGGATGGAGGGGTAAAAGAAAAAGTCCTTCTCTCTCAGCATTTGGCACTTCTGCTGTGTAAAATCTTTATATTAAGCCTCGTATTTCATAGTATATGACATACAAATAAGTTTCTCAGCTGGGTCTTCTAAGATGTTTGGTTGTTTGGGTTATTAGTTTGTTCTGTCATGTTGCCTCTTCATTCAGAAAGACTTCAGAAGAAGTCTTCTAGGGCTCATTGTGATGGTGATGGTAATGATAACTGGAAAGTGCAAGTTGCTTTTTAAAAATTTTTATATATCTAGAGATTCACTCTGTGTGTTACCCATCTTTTAAAAAAATGTGGGATGAATAAAACCCACCACACACCAAGCCTATATTTATAAAGAATATTAAAGAAGCTACAGCTGCTGATGGATACAAATTAAATATTGTATCACATGTAGTTTTAATAAAGTGTGAATGGTCCCTATGTAGGCACAATGATGAGGACTTAATTGAGGTGGTTTTATTGTCATCCAGTACAAATCATCATATGCAATGATGCTGCAGTTTTGTCCTGTTTCATGGAATAACTTCAACCTGTTGTTTTTCAGTTTGTAAGCAGCGAACAATTACCACTTGGCTGGAGAGTAAAGGACCCAAGACAACAGAGTCCAAAAGGTAAAATTGTACAGCATACCTATTGATAAGTTGTGGGTTTTTTATGGGCCTGTGCAGAGCTAAAAGTTGGGGTTGCCAGTACAGTCACCTGCCAAAAAAAAAGGCAACCCTGGTTATGTTGCTTTCCTTACCTGGGCACATCCTCTTTAGTGTTACTAACTGACAGATTTCACTACAAAAGGCTATTGTTTGCATTGAAATGGTTTTGTGAAAGGTGTTATAAAAGTTTTTGTGTTGATTGGTGCCATTTAAAGTTTGGTATTTTCTGCTAACCTGTTAGGAGCATTATTTACAAGACAGCATTACAGTGAAACATTTTAACTGTTTGGTGCAGAGGAATATCAATTATTAAATTTCTGTAATCACAATAGTAAATATGCTCTTTTATATTTCACTGATTTTGATTAATACCAGAAATTGAAATTCACACCAGTGTTAGAGCATTTAATGAATGAGAAAAAGTTGTGGTAATGAGTCATACAGAAGTGCAGAGGGTTCAGGTACAGGCTCACAGGTTGCAATAAAGCAAAGATGTTAAGAAGATGCTTGAGGAGGGAATAATTTTTTCAGATTTCCTTTAAAGTGTTGCTTTTATATGCTCTCACAGATTACAGCCTAGTCAGTTTTAAGCAGAAAGTTGTGTAAATACTTCCTGTGTCTCTGCTGCTGTTGGTATCCTAACAAATTTATTCACTTCAGAGTTGATTTCTCATTTTCAGTTGGCAACATCTGCTGTCAATAACTTCTAACAGTCATTTACTGAGAGGGCAGCTTTAACATTTTCATATTTGTTCATTACAATTTTCAGTGCTGAAACAAATGCATAGATGGGCAGTATAAATTTTCAAAGCATATAAGCCTCTATTTTGGAGTTTTGTTTTCAAATAATATTCCTATGGGCAAAGTTATTCATGAAGAGAACACGTCTTCAGGAATTTATTAATGCTGAAAAACTATGTTCAGCTGCAGAATTTAGGGTTGTGTGATAATTGCATATTTTCCTATTTATTGTAGATAAAGAAGCTGGTAAATGACTAGACATAAAAAGTTTAATATGTTTAGTTTCATACAATGTTGCAACAGTACATTTAGGAGAAAGTGTTCAAAATGATATATCTGACATCTTGGTAAATGTTTTTAGTATTCACATGACATCTAAGTATTTTTCTTTATCAATGCACTAATGCAAAAAATAGTACTGAAGTGTGAAATGACTTTTCAGTGTCTTTTTAAAAAGTTTCAGCTGGTCATAGAAAACTTGCTTCATTTACCTGGGTAACCATTAGGATGTGTTTCTTACATTCTTTGTGTGAGACAGTGCAGAACATACTAGGTTATTTTTCTCTTTAAAAATAATTGATTCAATTATTTCATTTCTTTCATTTTTTTTGTTATCAGTTCTACATATACTTTACTCTTATACTATTGTGGTTTTTGTTTGTTTTATTTTTGTTCTTTTTTTTTTTTTTAAAGAGTTGTGGGCTGCTTATGAAAGTAAGGAAATAATAGGATGTTTTCTTGTGACTATGGACTACTGTGTCCTGTATTTAGCTGGAAAAAGTGAAAGTTAAAGAGGACTAGGTCATGACTTCTAATTTCATGTGGAGAAATAACTTAAGTAACAGCTTAATAGTATTTGATTTGGAAATAAGGGTACTGAATCACAAATAGGGGAGCAACTGATTAATTGTCCTTTGGAGCCTTTCAATGGAAATAGGTTGTAACTGAGCTGAATTCCCTGATGCAGTAAAACTTGTTTATCCTGGTAGTGCTCACTTACAGAGCATAATGGGTAAAATTCTGCAGGTTCTGTTGTATGCTTATCATAATTCTATTACAAAAAATTTTATATTGACAACAATTATATTTGTAGATAAAACATTTAATTCTCTTACTCATCTTCCACAGCAAAATTAATAACAAGACTGAAGCAAATCCCAAGATGACTTCCATGAAAAAAGAGAACTTTTGTGAGCACGATGTGAAAAAGCTGGAGAGTACTTGTCAGCAAAATTATTCAACAATATCTGTGGAAGTTGGTGCAAAGCCTGTAAGTCTGCCTCAGACAGGCAGCATGTGTTACTGGGAGGTTGAGGATAAAGATCCAGTGTCAGACACAGAGCCTGGGAAGGGGATGCAGTCTGAAGACCTCTTTAAAAATGCCAACATTGAACAGATGCATAAAAGTGGCACACAGGCCCAGAGAGGCTGTGAAGAAAGCAGTGACAATTGGACTCAGGGGAAAGTATCATCAGACCAGCCTTTAAAAATGGGAAATACAGTGTCAAAAGACACTGAGACAGATGGACAAATAACTTCATGCAGTCCACAGAAGCTGAAGACTTGCAGTTCTGTCTGTGTAAGAGGTGAACAAGAACAAGGGGATATAGTTCCAGAAAGTCCACTTTCAGATGCTGGTTGTTGTGATACTTGTGCACCTGATCTTGGAGGGCCTGGAAAACTGAGCATGTGTCAGAGCAGTTCAGGGGATTCACCTGCTTTTGAGAAAGAAAGTGAACCAGAATCACCCATGGATGTAGATAATTCTAAAAACAGCTGTCATGGGTCAGAGGCTGATGAAGAAACGAGTCCATTTCTTGATGAGCGAGAGGAAATTCATGTGTCAAAACCTGTGAACAAATCTTTTGGGATTCAGTATGGGGGTGCTGAACTTGAGTCAAGAAACCCACTATTTTCTGCCAAGGGTGGAGAAAGCTTTGAGGAAATAGATAATTCTGTTAAAGTGGATGCTCTGCCTACAAAGTCACCTGGGATCTCTCCTGCTCCGTCATCAGAATACAAAGGTGTAAAACAGAGCGTGAAGAGAGACTCCAAAATCACCTCCCACTTCATGAGGATACCTAAAATTGAGGAGAAAAGGTAGTGTTCTCTCTGCCTCTTTGACTTTTTTTTTCATGCTCAAAAATTTCACCTTTGGTGGTAGCACTTTGGAGGCTGGGTTGTAGAAAGAGTTTTGCAAAATGTATGTTATGACACAAAGACAACTTTAATATATGCTTGAAGTAACTTACTTTTAATGAGACTAGTTTTTTTATAAAGGATATGTTTGTCCAGTGCAATTTCTTAAATCATTGAGAGATCTGTAAAAATTGTGAATTTAAGACACTTTAGGAAGTTGATTATCAAAGAAGTGATTTAATACCATGAGATTTTTAATGTTTGAAAGTTAATAGCTGAGGAAATACAGGTTTTCTTGGTTTTTTTGGTTGGTTTGGGTTTTTTTAGTTTCATTTGGAATCTGTTTTGTTGATGCATCACTGCTACTGAGGCTTTATCAGAAAAAGACATGAGAAATTTATCATTTGGAATTGTAGAAAGGGATTGCAATGGGATCTAAGAAAGTGAATAAACATCAAAATGAATAAGTAGAAACAAGAGGACTGTGTGTTTTGGTGTATTAAGCAATTATCACAGTAGACCTAGGTCCTTAAAGAAAGGCAAGAAAGTTTTGCTCATTGTTACTGGGGAGTCCTTTCTAGGAGGGAGAAGCAGCAGCAGCACAAATCATACTTTTCAAGGAAATGAAGAAGAGGGGGATGGAGGGTGGCTAACTAGTGGTGGGGGCTTGCATTTGTGAAATCTTGAGTAGGCTAAGAGTGGATTTGGAAAACAAAAAAAGGTTATTCTTAGGAAAAACTGATGGATGAATAATGTCCTAGAATATGTATGGAAAAAGGGAGTCATGGAATCTACAACAATGGGATTCTGGAGCACTCTTTTCACCCATTTAGATGAAATGCTGTTTTAGCAAAGCTGCAAAGTATTGTGTATTGCCATAAAACCCCACGGCCCTTAAAAGAGCAATTAGAAAATCTGAAAGCTTTCCTTCTAGTTTTCATTAGATCAGGTCTACCTGAGAAAAGAGTGGATCACAAGTTAGCTTGCCAAGAAAGGATCCAGTAAGTGTATCAGGAAGGTTTCAGTCATCAGTAGTGCCATGCTGGAATTATATTTCTGCTCTCCAGTGAGGCCAGTGGGCCTGTACCTGGTGTCATCTGGTTGTGGTTGGCCAGGCTGTAGGCACTGTCTTCACCTAAAGATATTATGCCTATCCATAGGCATAGACAGCAAACAGGTTAGACAACAGCTTTAGCCAAGGGTGGAATGAGCTCACTAAGGAGAATTTGAAGGTCTAAACATTACCACAAAGTGTAAGCTTTTAACTTGTTTTGTATTTTACTCTGAGGACGTTCTCTTGCATGAGACACAGGTGGTGTGTGACATCTGGCATACAGCAGGTTCAGATTTTTCTTCTCCAGAATATCTCCATCTATGCAAACGCCTTTGGTCATTAAAGAGGATTAGTTCATCTCCTCTTGCATCTATTTGAATTTTTCAAGTGTTTTTTTCTGTGTTTGTTTTTTTCAATTACTTCTAAATTTTTACTTGCAGTGTAAGTTTTAGATGCCTATTGTGAAAAATAGAACCCTAGTGAGAGAGAACAGTGAAGAAATTTAATTTTTTTTTTTTTTTTTTAGTTTGAAGAAGGAATACGTGCATCTGTGCATGCACATGTTAGTTTTCTAGCAGTTGAGAAGAGGCTGTAGACAATTGACAAATGCAGACCAATGAGCCCATCCCTGGATGAGCAGATGGTGTTGGGAAAGAGCATGATTCTGCTGAGGGAAACCCAGCCTTGACTTGCTGACACACTGCAGTTCTGTGAAGGTGTTTGTAAGCCTGTAGAGCATTTTGGTAAACATCATGTACTTGAATTCACTGGGGAGGAGGAGGTTGTTAGTGGCAGGGGTTTTCCTCAAATAAAACTATGGCCTGGGGCCACAGCAAAGGGCAGCAAATAAACAGCCTGCTGTAAACTTAACCCTGGAGTAGAAGTTCATGTGTTTGCCTGCCACATCTTTCAGTGGAAAATAAAATGTTTCAACATATTTTGTTTTAACAGCAGGAAAGAAAAGTGTGAATTCAAACCCCAGAGGCCAGGAAGGAAGATTCACAAATATGTACCACCTCCACTTCCAACTAATAAGAAATGGTTTGGGACACCAATTGAGGAGATGAGAAGAATGCCAATGTGTGCAGCCCGACTTCCTCACCTGCGGCCCTCAGCCAGTCACACTGTTACCATCAGAGTATGATTGATAACTCACTGTATTACCTGAAATCAAATTTCTTACTGAATTGTTCCCGTAACACAAAATGCCTATTGTTAGTCTGATAGGATTAGCAGGTTGTGGAAATCTTTCTTTGCCATTCCTTGCCAACAGACCAGGGCAACTGATTTCCTGAAAGCTGACTTTTCTGATGCACACAATTAGGGTATTAATATCCAGAAGAAATGTAATCATGGTTTTATGGCCTCTAACTTTTCATGGACAAGTATTTTTCTTTTACATAGGTGTGTGTACTTCCTTGTCTGAGTTGTAAACTGAGAGAATCTAAATATGTCTACAAGTGAAATTTGTACTTCCAACATTTTCATATTCTCCTCTTAATACCAGTCTAGTTTGGGTTCAAGATATACAAAGGGCTCAAGATACAAAAAGGGCAAAGAATGAGGTCTTCCAAGAGTTCTATCACTGCATTTTAGATCCAATCTGATACATTTGCCTTTAATCCTTTGGAGTAATATGCAGTCAAATTATTGTTGAAATAAAACATGTGACTAGGAAGCCTATAGTGTCATGGATCACAAACAAAAAACCCCACATTAAGTTTGAATCGAAGTCCTGTAAGAATCAGTGCTGTTAGAAGACTGTGTAGGAAGTTAAATCTTTAGTAACTTGGCAATGTTTATGTTTACGTCTCTGAAATTCTGTGGAGTAAATGTGAAATACTGTCATATCTATAATGATTTCCCATCCTGTTCAGAGATAGGTTAAAAAAAGTCATTTTTGCCCATTACTGCGGTTTACATTAGGAACTAAGTAGATGATTATATTAAGGTAGCATTCTTTTCATCAAGTATAACCTAAGAGTAACAGAGTAGCAGATTTTTTTTTTTAAACTGAATGTCTACAGTGTTGCCAGTTTGTAGCTTCCCCCTTTCCAAAAAGGGTGTCTGTGGATGACAACGATTTTAACAGTTGGGGGGTTTTTTTGTTACTTTTGATTTCCTAATTAAAACAATTAGTGCTGAACTTTTTCTCTTCCTTCTGTGTTTCAGGTAGATCTTCTTAGGGAAGGAGAGGTGCCTAAACCTTTTCCAACTCACTACAAAGATTTGTGGGACAACAAACATGTTAAAATGCCCTGCTCAGAACAAAATTTGTACCCTGTAGAGGATGAGGTAAGATGAAGTTTATTTAATCAAATAACTTTGTTTGTATATAGATGAGTTTTAAGTTTACTGCATTGGCTCACTTGGCAAATTGTGTGTGTGGAGTGAAAAATCAAGTAGATAAACATACCTGGATTCTGGGTCAGGATGCTTCAGGCAAAGCAGAATTATTTTTTTGCAGTAATTATTTTACCTAGCAATTGATTTGATGGTATGGAATCTTCCTGGATTTATATGGAGTATAAGCTTATACTCCATTTAAGTTACATGTTTATATACTTATGCATTTACATGTTTAGGATTTGGGGTTTTTTTTGGTGGTGGCTTTTTATGTGAAGTCATTTGGGATGCCAGCAGATATGAACGAATGTGTAACCACGTTTTATTTGTGAGATTCTATCAAATATTGGTGATAGAGTAAGGTCTCTATGACTGCTGATCTGCTAAACCGATGGCCCTGAGAGAGATTAAAGTTGGCCCTGAATGGTTTGCTTATCTGCTTTCTTCTCACTGCTTGAGACTGTATTAAACATACCCACTGAATACTTCAGACTGATGAATAAAATCAGCAAGCTTGTCCTATAGTGAAGACTACAATGATTACTGATACTAGAATCTGGAACAGACAAATTTTATAGCTTTTAGGAAATACTCTTTTATCAGCTTTGCAGTTACAGTATAAAATGAATTTAATGTTTCAGAGATAGGGTTGATAAGATCTTTGTTGCCAGTTGAGCAAGATGAGTTGTATCTCTACCCTTGTGGGTCCTATTTGCTTGTAGTGGGCAATAAGACTTTCTGTTCAGGAAGAATATCACAGGATGTCTTAAATTTGGGTTGGTGCAAGAATCAGCCACAGTAACATGCTCTTATGATTTGTGCCCTTTATGTTCTTGGTATTACAATTTTTATTAAGTTAGCTAAGTTTGTATTTTTGAGTTGTGGATTTTGCAAACTTTAGTCATTTTTTATCTGCAAAATCCACTGTCTTCATGAGGAATGTACTGAACATCATTTGTCCTTGAGATGGTATGGGGAAGAGTGCTGCTTATGTAAAAAAAGAGCTCTAGGAGTTTTGTGACTACTTCAATTAAAAAGGAAATGTTAAGCAAGTATAATGCAGAAGTTGCAGAAGCACTTTACAATTGCTCAAAATATTTGGTTATTTTTAAAGATCTTCACAAATAAAACACAGTTATTAGTAAATATATCTTTCTTGTTTTGAGTAACTTAATCTGACATTGTTTTGGGCTTTTATGTTAAAGAATGGAGATCGAACTGCTGGATGTCGATGGGAACTCATCCAAACTGTATTACTTAACAAATTTACTTGCTCCCATGATCTGAAGGTAAGATTGTCAATTTGAAATCAAGTCTGTGAAAATCAGTGCAGTCAGGCTCTTCATGTACTGTTAGTGATTTTGGCTCAGCCCTATTGGTTTAATCACTTTTAGAAAAAAATAAGTTAAAAAAATCTTTGTTCAAGGGATTACCTAATGAATTAGGGGCCTTAGTTAATGAGTCATTAGCATTATCAGTGAATTCTTTAGGTGTTATTTAAAATGAATTATCTTTTGTAAGACTACACAAAACTGTGTTTGTCCAGTTGTAACTGTTAGTTTGTAGTAAATGTAGTATGTAGCTTTTACTATAACCAGATAGGGGCTCAATGGACAAGGTGAGAGAGTTTGAAGCAGTAACTGCTTACACCAGTATACTCCACTAAAACTGCAACAATTCAAGCTGCTAAAATAAATACCTGAACATTTTGGAGGCTAATGCTCTGTTAAACTTTATAAACAAATAAGTGTTCCCCTATCAACTAATGAAACTTTGCTTTAATAGTATTTTATTTGGTATTTTTTCTTAAGTTCTGTGTTTTTTGTTGTGATGGGCCTATAGAATTTTGTTGTTTTTCTGATTCTTTAAGTTCATGAACTGGTAAAACTTCTGTATTGCTGGGGGATGCTTTTCCTCTAGAATCACAGAATAGAATCATAGAATCTTTCAGGTTGGTAAAGACCCTTGGGATCATCAAGTCCAACCATCATCCCTACTCTATAAAGTTCTTTCCTAAACCATATCCCCCAACATCACATCAAAATGACCCTTAAACATCCAGGAATGGTGACTCAGCCACCTCCCTGGGCAACCTATTCCAGTTGTGACCACTCCTGTGAAAATTTTTTTCCTAATGTCCTGTCTAAACCTACCATGTTGCAGCTTGAATCCATTTCCTCTTGTTCTAATTCCCTGTGAGAAGAGACCAGCACCAACCTCTCTACAACGTCCTTTCAGGTAGTTATAGAGTGATAAGGTCTCCCCTCAGCCTCCTCTTCCTCAAACTGAACAGTCTGAGCTCCTTCAGTTGTTCTTCAGAAGATTTATTCTCCAGGCCCTTCACCAGCTTCGTTGCCTTTCTCTGCACTCACTCCAGCACCTTGATAGCTCTCTTATATTGAGGACCCCAAAACTGGACACAATACTCAAGGAGTGTGGCCTCCCCAGTGCTGAGTACATGCGGAAAATCACCTCCCTTTGGTATTTTGAAAGTCAGGAAGCATGGGGTAGGGAATGTTTATGTTGTGTGTGTAGGCAGATCCAAGCATGCCTTGTCTTATTTTGTGCTAGGAGGAAAAAAAAATGTAGGCTCAGTGCTAAATGTAGGTTGAATGCTAAACCTAAAATACAGGATCTGGCATCACAGAGTCACACCATATTAATATAGTTTTATGGATTTTGGTAGGCTCTGTAACAGGTTTTAGCCACTAGATGGTACTGTTCTTTCAAAAAGGAAATTTCATAAAATTGTTTTTCTCTGTTAATGGGTATCTGCCAGCTTTATTTTCTTGTGGTCTTTCTCTAGGAGGCTATACTGAGATACAATGTTGCTTATTCCAAGAAATGGGATTTCACAGCTCTTACCGACTTCTGTGAGAAGGTAAATAAAGTTGATTTAAAATAGGAAGAAAGGTAAAATATAAGTAACTACTTTTTCTATATATACCAAGACTTTTGGCTTTATTTCCATTTTCAAGTAAAGCTTTTGCAATTATCGTCTTTGTGAATGATGATCTTTGTTATTTGGCTTGTAAATTCAGTTGAAATTATGATTGTACTTTATGAACTGGATTGTTTTTAAATCTTCAGCAGGTAATTTGGGTGCTTCACTAGTAGATAAGGTTACTGAAGATAAGGTGAGAAATGCCTTTTGTCTATCAAAACTAGTTTAATAAATTACGTTATTATTTCCAGTGTAATGGTTTCTTCTTTTAAAAAGTGTTGCTCTCCTTTTCCTTTTTTAAACAACTTTAATCATTATATTACAGTTGTGTTTGTGTGGACTGTGCTTTGTTGGTTTAGCAGTAAAATTCGATGTGCTGAGATGCTGAAAATAAAGCCTTTGAAAGATTAGGTTGGTTTTTTTGTCTTTGCCTTTCCACCTGGAAGAGTTGGAAAAGAAAAGTTGATAGTAGGTGGCAAATTTAAGTAGGACTATTACTAATGTGCATCTTGACAGGTAATCAGGAACTATGCTAATTTAAGCCATATGGGAGATTCAATGAGATGCAATAGACATGGTTGTATTTTTTCCTGTCAGCTTAGAATTGCTTTAAAAACGCATGGGAGGGGCTTGATAGGCTATAGTAAGGTTAACTGGAAACTAATTTGATTTCAAGTTAATTTTATTAGTTATATATGTTTATGGGTCAAGGGTTGGACTAGATGATCTCTGAGGTCCCTTCCAACCCGGCTAATTCTATGATTCTATGAAAAGAAGTGTCTGCCTAATTAATCTCATCAGGAGAACTGTTCTTTCTATTGCCTCTTCCCATTGTGTATAGGGACTACTATTTAACAGAATGAGTTTTGTTTTGCATGCAAAACAGGATTGTGATTACTGACAAGGCACCTATAAAATACCAGTTTTATCTCATGTGCTAGCCATGAGAGCCACTGTGTTAGCTCATCTTGCCAACTTTGTGCTCCCTGGTTTTCAGGTTGCAATTTTGAGGCTGTCAACTTTTGGCTCCTGTTGTACTGCCTGGTCAACTCTTCACTCGTGTGTAATGTTCAAATTACTAGAATCTTTTATAAGTACAAGGAAAGTATTTAAAAATCTGACTTGGGGATGTGTACCAGATTTGCATCATATTGCCACAAATGCAACTGAGCTTGTTATGATATCTTCATGCATCTTAGGAGTTTGGAAACGTGGTGATGAGATTGAGACCATCAGCCAGGGAAATTAAGTACTATCAGCTGTGTCCAGAGAAAAAAGGAACTTTGTATTGGGCATCATTCTTTCACTGGTGGTGAAAAGGCAATTTCTGTTTCTGATGATTTACTGATGAGGTTCCCAGATGGAGGGAGAGATGTTGCAAAACCTGGAACTTTAGACCAAGGTGAGGAGTGTGCATCAGTGCATTAAATAAGGAACAGGGAAGCACTCTTAAGATGGTGGCTCCTTATTAGACCACAGGAAAACTCTTCTCTTACCCTGGTTTTGTTTATTGAGTATATTGAGTGTAGTGAAGAGAACATGTGGAGGTGGATACATCTCGTAGAGGCATACTTCAGTTTTTTATATGATTAAGGGATGTGTGAACTCTCCCAAATTTTGTAAATTAATATGTCAAAGACCACAGTCTGCTTAAGTGAGCAGATACTGAGTGAAAAGTTGAGATCTCTTCTGGAAATCACCTAAATATACCAGCTGTAGTGACATGTAGCTTTTGAAGCGAGTTAATGATGAAGGGCTTACCATTGGATTGTGAATTTTCTTGTTTATTTTACAATTTTTAGGGAACAATTTTTAGGGAACTCTTTTAGGTGATGTTTTCTCAGCAAAAGTTGAGGGGTTGGTTGAAAGGAAAGCTGGCTTGAATAATGAGCCCCAAGGGTGGGGCAGAAACTCGGCAAAGGAAGAAATAGTCACAAATATATATTAACAGAAAAAGATAGGCAGCGTTTATGATCTCAAATATCTATTTATATTTTTGGGAATCATTGACTTCTTAGCTAAGAATTGAGAAGGGAGATGGATCTGTAAATCTAATGGTGTCTGTTTTAATGATTTGAGGCCACTGTGTTAGATATTACTTCGATAGGTCTGTGTTTGGTAACTTATAAAGTACCATTTATTATTTTATCTTCTAATTCTGGACATACCTTATCTATTAATCTGTCTAATGCTTTCCTGTCAGTCTTACATTGTATTTTATGTAGTTTCCTTCCAAGTTGCACAGTCAAAATATGCATTATTTTAAAATCTTACTTGTAAGATACAAATAAATTTTCTTGTAATAACAATAGTCCCCAGTTTCATGGACTGAAGTTTGTTTTCCACTAAGATTAAAATACTTTCATCTTTCTTAACTACTGGGAAATAAGTATGTATACGAGCCAGGATTTTTTTCCAAAACAACATACCCTGGTGTGTATAGGCTGACCAGTTCTACCATTTGTCTAAAGTGTTGTCAGAAGAGGGAGCCCTCCCATTATTTTCAAAAGATACTTTTGGATGATGGTAAATACATGGAAGTAAAATTCCAATTTATATAGTGAATTAAGTTGGGAAGTTTGGCATTTTAATGTTTTTAAAAAGTTCTCAGCATCCATCAGTGATGTACATAAAGCTCTTTGTGGATTATTTACTTCAGACATATGACAATTTTGTTGTCTTCTACAGGATTTCTACACTGTTTTATTGATTTGTTTAGTCATCTGTTTGTTAATATTGCAGACAGGCTTAAGATTTATTCAAGTTGTTACTTAGTGGATGAAAAATATTGGTGCTAAAATTTTCCTCTGACTTACAAAATTCTTGTCACTTGGAAGTCGAGGAAGTCAATCCTTGCATCCTCGCATCTGTTTCTCCAGAACTTACCTAGAAGCCAGAAAGGAAAGAATAAACAGCGAGTAGAAAAGGAAATGGGAGGAAACTGCTGTATATGGAGCTGTCTCGGGACCCATGATGTGTTGTAGACAAGCTTTATTTCTGTGAATGATGATAGGTTGGGAATTTATTACATGGTTTTGATAAACACTGCTATGTACTGTAGTAGTTTCAGTTTTTCTTTCAGGTAGATTTGGCCTTCTACTCCAAGGAAAGACCAAATTCTTTTGCTTTTTCACAAGAGTATGAAATAAAAAGTGTTGTAAGGTCATTCAAGGCTGATGTCTTAGACTAATCTGTGAGAACAGCAACTTCATTTAAAGGGCGAAGTAGGGCTTTATCATTTAAGATAGGCATATGGTCTGTTGCTTTAGATTGGGCCTGCTTGTTCTGGACCTGCTTTGTTTCTTTTTTATTGCTTTAAAGTGTCTTAAAGCTTAAGCATAATTCATATTAGTGTTGTTTCATGAACTTTTCCTCATTTCCTTATTTTGTGCATCTCTCCTGCTCTTTCAAGAACAGAGGTATATTTAAATCTGAAAATGACATGACTTTGTATAAGCAGTGCATAACTTTAAAGGTGATGCTTTTGAATTTTGTTTTAGTTGTATAGGGTACAAGAACTTATCCCAGCAGACATCAGTGATAGAAAAGAACTCTGCAGGCAAGGAAATGACAGTGGGCACTTTTATTGCTCACAGGGTTTAATTTCTTTGAAATGAGAAGAACTGTTGCTTTAGTTTCAAAAAAAAAAAAACAAACAAAAAAACCAAACCCAAAGCATAAAGCTCATATGCTTTTCAGTTTTCACAAGCAAGTTATCTATATTGTAGACTTTCCTGATACACACTTCAGTAAAAGGAAAGAATTGGATCTTGTCATCTGAATTTAGATGCTCTTGCTGCTTTTCTCTATATGGAAAGCATAGAGACTAGTGTCATGTATGCAGGCTGTTGGCATTTATGATTGCCCAAGTATTTGTGTTTGTAAAGTTCCTTTGTTAAGTAATGTCTGCATGCCATTCAGTAGGGAAAAGGATTAAATCCAGTATTTAGGAATGTCATTAAAAGACAAACTGTAGTCTCATGTGGTTACTCGTGTATTGGAAATGGCAAATAGTTTAGACATAGTTTCACTGATATCCTCAGAAGCATAGACTGAAGACTGAAGTTTATGTAAACTTGTGTGGCATAGGCTGATTGTCTCTGAGCTTCTCTAAGTCCTCTGAAAAATGGGTCACAATACAACTTGCAGATGCTCACATATCTATAACTATTTGTATGTTTATTTGGACTCTTCAAGCTTGATCATTTTGATGGAAAGTTTGTGTCTATATAATGGAGAAAAGACACCAGTCCTGACTCTTCTCATGGCAAAATATGTAACAGTTTCCATATGAGGAACACCTCTATGATGACTGTTGTAGGACTGTTTCATCTTTTCTTCTTGGTTAAAAGAGGAGGAGTGGGTATACAGTGGTGTCCAAAATGAATGTAAGGGAAGGTGAAGAGGAAATGACTGTCAGTTCTTCTAGTATGGCAGTTAAGGGACAGCAGATAAGGGATTCAAAAGCAGACAAGACTGATTACTTAGATACTGAATAAAAATGATTTGAAGTTCCTTGGTAGGGGATGTACTATGGCTTTACATTGGGTTTCAGAGGAATTTAGAGACATTCCTGTAGAAAGAATCCATTCATGTCCACACAGATACTGTGATGGACTCTGGAAATTCCTGAAACTGATTATTACAAGTAAAAAGCATTGTGAGGATGTGCTGCTGGCTACTTGCTTTTCTTGCTGTTAGACATTTCCAGGTATATTTTGTTTATCAGTAGCAGACAACTTGTGAAGCTTTCCTGAACTTTTGTCCATTTTTACAATCTTATGACTTTGCTGGGTTGAAATGGAGCAGCAGAAGCAACGTGTCACACAGACCCCATTGTGGCATAGTACTAGTATGAAACATTGCTCATAGGAAGGCATGGGGATGTATATGCTATCTTCTTTTAGAAGAACAAAATAATAAAATCAGTAGACATGTCAGTTTTTCCTGTAAGTTTTGTGGTTTGAGTGAGCTGCTTGGAAAAATGATTGCTGTAATCATCAATACTGGAAATAGAAGGAATTTTAAAATACCAAATTGTTCTGGTGACTGGGTTTTTGAGAAATTATTTTTATAATTGTCTGGACAGTACTAACAAAAGTGAGCATTGTACAGAGATGTCAGCACTACAAATGTAGGCTTTTAAGCAAGAAACAAAATGTCCCAAGGCTGAAAATAGCCTATCCATTGCTCCTTGCTGGATTTCTTTTTAGTCCAGATATTTTCAAATAATTTTCATTACATCAGATTACCTTTTTTTTAAATCCTTACTGAAAAGGTCTTTTGAGTGTGCAATGAAAGGTTTTCTTTTCACAGTAGCAGAAGCCAGTTTGTTCCCATATGGAACAAAATGTGAGCTTTTTTGAGGTGGAGGGAATATGCAGCATTCAAACTTCAGAAGCTAAACACTGTAGAGGAGAAGTAGCACTGAGTACTGAGTTTTACAGGCTTATTGTTAGTTAAATGTACTCTCTCAGCAAAGCAGCTGAGCATCTCTTAAATGGTGTTTTGTAAGCACCACCTCAGTGATGGTTGCATCAGACTATGGACTGAATTACCAGGGAAGGGACATCCACACATACCAGGTGTAGAGTTTTAATTGTACTGTTTGTGGATATTTAATGCTTTGAAACAATGCAAAAGTACATCCTGTGTCTCTCTTCTCTAGTTTTTCATGGTATGGAGAATGTTCTTGTTTAAAAGAAACAAATTTAGTAAATATAACTGTTCTTGGTTTAGGAGCTATCTGCTGATATTTACTTGTTTTATTTTAGGGGCAGGAGACAGATGAACAGAGATTTCTTTGCTTCCATTGGCATATGTGTGAATCTATGCAGTTATAGATGCCCATTCAGAGATATCTATCACAAATGACTAAGAGAAGTTCCTTTTTGTTTTGGTGGCTTTCCCTTGTTGCTTTGTTCCTTTAAAATTATTTTTTATGCCTGAAGCAGTCAGAATAAACAAAAACTGATGATAGTCCAAGCTTTCGAGAGAAAAACTCTCTGAAAAAGTGTACACAGAAGTAGGGAAGCAATGAAGAAGCATTGCCATTGTTAGGTTGATTACGAAGGCATAAATTAAGTGCAGTGTAACTATTTCCTATTTTTTCCTGTTTTTTCATCTGAAAAATTGTGTTTCTTTATGTTGTTTACTTGTGGAGTTTATTTGTTGCCATGCATTCTTTAAAGACATTTTGCAGAGGTGGGCAGTGTGTGTATTCTTGGAGGTGGTCTGAGGGTCTTATTTGGCCTATGTAATCTGAATCACCAGATAATTTTCTAAAGATAATGGTTATTTTGGGTCTATATTGCTGTCAGTCAGTCAAAAAGCAGTCTATAAATCTGTCAAAATCTACAATGCTATTGTGTTTAGTTGATCTTTCTTTTTCCCCTTCTGTCTGAGCTTGAATTTTTGGGGGTTTTTTGGTAATGCTAAAGAAAATACAGCTTTCCTTGGGCCAATAGCTATGTTGTCTCATGAAGCTTCTAGTGCCAAGGTTACCAGTGTCAAAACTGACTGAAAAAAATTGCAGTTAAATATCTGATGGCTTTGGGATGCTTTCACACTACAGCTCTTAGGCGATGGTTTTAAAATCATGGCACTACTATGGATTTTTTCCCTTAAGTACTGTGTTAAGTGAGGTGAAAGTTTGAACCTGGGAACTGATTGTTTGTACTTCTCAAGTGCAGCTCAACAGTATTTAGAAAGCAGTATTCAATTTTTCTTCCAGGACTCTGCCTCCCCTTTGGAAATGGTTGTGGTGCTTCTGCTGGTGATAGAACTGCTTTGCAAGAGTAGACAGGGAGAGTCTGTTGGTGGCCTGCAGAGAATCAGGGCTGAGATCTCATTCACTGGCAATAAAAAAGATTGAGGTTAGATTTCTAGAACCTTGGTAGTATAAATTTGGGGCTTCTAAACCATTAAGAGGAGATGGAAAAATAAAGATACGTCTTCCCCTTAGATATAATTTAAATGTTGAAAAGCTTTGGGAACAAAGGTGCTGCTGTTAGGGGTGTTTTGGATTGGCAGAAGATGTGAATGAGCCCTCAGGGAGGGAAAAATTAAGCACAAAGGATTAACCTCTGCCTTGTAAGCTGTCTTATTTTTTCCTTTTGAAGTGTCAGTCTGTGGTTTTGATAAATGTCAGAAACATTCTTCTCAAATAAGGTTCTTCCTGCATAATCCAGTGTTACAGGTTTTTTTTTTCTCTTCCCTCCAAAGATTACTTTATCCTTCCCCTGGTTTCTAATCAGACAAGTGCTCAAGAATTGGGATTGATTTGACAGCTCAATGTATTTCCTGCAGAATTAGTTTGTAAGGAAACTAGAGGAGGTAAATAAAGTAGTTTATTCTAACCTCCTAGTGCTTTTCAGTGAGAAGAGTTGTAACTGGTACCTACCTGTCCTTGTAGCCCTTTGACAAGGGGTGTGACTGGTTCTGTTTTCTTCTACCAGCCACCTTGCACACCATCTAGTAAAGCAAGACTTTTTGGTAGGTTGGTTCAACTAATGTAGTGGAAGGCTCTCCCTGCCTTAAGTTGTTTTCCAGTAGCATTAGCAAGCTGAAGGATTTTGGGAAACTATCAGATGACCATGGGAGCTGGTAAAATGGGGTGTGTGTGTGTGTGTGTGTTTGAGGGGATAGAATGACATTCTCTCAATCCCTGTCAGCAGCAACAAAAAAATAGAGTATGTAATGTGACTTGAAATACGAGACTGCATTTTACATTAGTAGCTCACTGAGTCCTAAAGAGGGTTTACCTTGAAATAAATAAATGTCTTAATTCAGTTCTGTTTCCAGGTATTCTCTGCAATTGTTTGGTTCTCCCACTATGGCATTTGCATTGTGGGATGTCTGTCAGGTTGGGTTGTGGTGTCTCAGCACTCTATTGTGTTGCTCTGAGCATAGCTGAAATTATGCAGTGACAGTGCTTGGTCTACAAAGGTGCAGCTCTGGTTTCCTACTGGCTCAGTGGTCAAAAGAGGATGAGGGCAAAGCAGCCAGGTGTTTGCAGGTGTTCTTTTCCATAGGAACCACATAGGTATATTACCTGTACAGGACAAGTCCATGAATGGACAGGGTAAGTTGTGCTCACATGGATGTGACTGTGACTCAAGTTTACTCAAATCTTTTAGAAACTTAAAGCAAGGAAGGATAAGTGTTTCTGACTTATTGCCACTGTTCAGCAGTGGGTTTATAGCCCCAAGATATAAATATGAAGCACAGGACTGAACAGCTCCCCAAGGAGTAATTTTTTAGGTTTTATTGGCTGCTGGACTTACTTTGTTTTGTTTTTCATGTTGTTTTGTTTTTTGTTTTAATAGCAGCTGCAGTTGAGAAGCAGAGTTCTTGAATTATGTACTTCACAAAATACATGTTTTGTGAAGCATGGGAAGAAGCAAACTGAGCTTGAAAACTATTGCTGTCTTTTCCTGCAATATTTAGGAGACCTTTGTCTAAACACAGGAGTATTCTAAATGGTGCTACTTGGCGTTTTCGTTATGGAGCAGTGCAGAATTAGGACTCTGGCAAAATCTGTGAAGTCACAATGATCATCTTAAAGTCCTTCTAAGTAGCTTTGTGAAAATGTAGTAAGTCTTTCATGGCATCTGACACTGGTCACAAGAAAACCCACCTTATTTGTCATTTACGTGTAAGAAGAATCTTTCTGAAGTCCAGTGAGAACAGTTCAGGGCACTAACAGCTCCAAATTTTGAGCTTTTCATTAATAAAGAGCTAGTGAAAGTCATATACAGAAATAATGTAGAGAGGAGTGCATGTTCTGGTACATATTTAGGAAGGTAAGGAGGAGGAAAAGTAGAATTTCAGAGTTTAAGTGACCTTTGTAGTTGTGCATTCTGTATCAGAACTGAGCTGTGCAATTGCTGGATCTGCTTCTGTTTTGGGAAGCAGTTGCCTCATACTATTATTATATTGTTTTCAAAGAAGCATAAAGAAAAGGTTGAAGTCTTGACAGCTATGACAAAGTCTGGTGCCATAATGTGTCACCAGATAAGTGATACTGTATAGTCTGTGGCAGTCAGCAAAGCATAGCGGCTACTGCTTATGTGTCAACTTCAAAGGAGAGGAAGTGTTACCCAAAGGGGAGAGAATATCAGAATTTGACAATCTGGTAGACCTATGAGGTTAAATGTCACCTTTTGAATAGATTTAACTTATATATTCATTCATTCATCTTGAGATCTGAAATGTCAGCTTTTAAATGCTTATTTTATTACTTTATGGCACTTGAAAACATTGTGCCGAAGAACAGAGCAAAGTTACCTGCTAGAGCTTATGATCAAGATTTGGACATAATTTTCAGTATCTGACTTACACGGTATAAACATGTAAGTGCATATGCAGCCAACAACAGGGGAGAAATGTTTATTGCTTATTTCAGGTTTTTTAACCTTAAAAAAGCCAACCAAAAAAAAAAACCACACCACCACCAAAAAACCCAAACAGTTGACTTTCAGTAAAAAGTTCTATATTCCTGGATCCTTTTGAATGATTTTTTATGTTTCCTAGGCTTACTGTTCTCTAAAAGTTCATGTTTCAATTTAAAACTTTAAATTTAAACCCTATTTGTTTACCCTCTGTGAGCAGCATGCATAATGATGACAAGTAATTGTGCAGGTGTTGGCATTGCTTTATTTTATCCCCTTCCCGACCATAAATTGTTAATCCTTTGAGCATTTGTTTGTGTTTGTTTTCTTTTAAACTTTCTGAGTACTCATTCTTCTGAGTATGGGAATGAATAGAGCAGAGATACTTCTGTAGTTATTTTAATGTTCTTGGAAGACAGATGTTATTAGCCTCCCAACAATATTTTCATCTTGTTTATGGGGAGCAGTATGCAGAGGCACCATATTTTCCTCTTCTCAAGACAACAGCCAGTATCTTTCTGTATTCTGAGGTCTGTGTGAAACTCAGCATTGAAGTGTGAGTTACAGAGTGTCCTGGTTTGGGCCAGGAAAAAGGTGATTTTCTGTCTTGTACTTTTGCTTTCAGCTCAGTCTCTTGTAAGTAGCTGCACTTGCTGAAGTTAACAGCAAGTTTCTCAGGCAGTGTCTGCCTCTAGGACTGGTAACACTCCACGTTTATAGGTACAGCCAGGAACTGGTGTGCAGAGTCAAGGGCACTGCTTAGCTCTGAGGAACATTTTACCCTCCACAAGGAGAGAAGTAGTAAAAAGGGGGAGTAAAAAGGCTCCTCTGGGGAGCCCTCCTTTGGGGAGCAACAGACAGGATGGCAGAATTTGACCAAACAGAGTATTGCATCCCATACACCTCATACTCAGTATATATTTGAGGGATCACAATGGTCAAACCCCTTCCTGCTTCCCCTTCTTTGCCTGTCCCTGTTTGCTTTGGCATCTTGGGAGGATTCTGCCTGCTCCTCTGCCTGTGCTCCTGATCCCTGCCAGCCTGAATCTGTGTGTTCCTGCCTCCAGCTCCCAACTGCTGCTGACCCCAGGGGTCCAGCCTGGACTTTCCCAGGGCTGCTCTGCAGCCTCAGTGGTGATGTGAGAGTTACTGGGGGGAAGAGGGGAAGGAACATGGTATCAATTTTCCTGTATGTTTGTATAGATTTAGTAATTTTTCCTATTTATCATTGCTGTTTCATTAGAGCTATGTAGTTTAGTTTCCAACCCATAAGTCTCTCTCCCTTATTCTCTCTCCTTTCTTTATCAGGAGGAGAGGGGGATTAATAGAGAGCATCTGTCATTCAGTTTAATTGCCAGGCCAGTGTTAAACAATGACACAGAGCTTGGATTGTCTGACGCAAAAGATCACTTAGAAGACAGATCTTATCTGAATGTGTTGGCTTGATAGGCTTGGGCAGCCAAAGATGCCAATGGTGGGCTACAGAGTGTCAGGAAGGCAGTGGGGAATAGGACAAGAAGGGGTTGATGTGACTTGGTTTTCAGTGCCAAAGCTTTGAGAAGCTTTGTAAAACATTGGTGTGTCCATTTTCTTCAATGTTATTCCATCTCAGGGTGAACACTAGAGCAGGTAGAGGGGGTCAGCGAAAATAATTGTAGGCTCCTGCCTTACAGGAAGAGAGTGAAAAGACTGCAACTTCACACGTGGGATCAGGCAGGCTGCACCTCTGATGTACTTAATCCAAATGGCTATAGTTCTTAAAGGAAGATGGTGGGGATGGGCCATAGAAAGTGGCCAGGCTCTCTGCTCTTCTTACATAGCATTTCCTGTTGCTGCTGCTGCAGAGCACTGCTCTTGTCCTAGCTGTTCATTTCATATGTTCTTATCAGAAGAGTTTCACAGGATTATGATCTGAATATGAACCTTAAGAAATCTTTCCACTACTTTTGTGGCTAGGTAGTGATTGCTTTCAGCTGAGAATTTGGTTGTTGTGGAAAGAATAAAAAAATAACTCAGTCAAGGTTTCTTGGTTCCTTCTTGCCCTTAATCAAGGATACTTGGTGTCATGTTTACTCAAATGTAGCTTTTAAGAGTTGTGTCTGTATTTCAGTTAATTGATAATTGCCAAGTAAACCACAGTGAGGTACTACCATGAAAATGCTACCAATTTGCATTGAAGCTAATTGGACTTTGGTTTTTTTTTCTCTTGTATGTTTTGGATGGGTCCTATTTTCACAAACTTTTAATATCATCATCTTTTTTTTTAAAGTCCCTTTCTTTCTTTTTAACAGGTTCTTGAAGATGCAGAGGCTCAGCATTTGTTCCAGTCCATTCTTCCTGATATGGTGAAGTTGGCACTCTGTCTCCCTAGTATCTGCACCCAGGTGAGTAAAACGCTGCCAGCTAAGGGAGTTTATATTAAAAAACCCTGGCTAGAGTCAAATAAAACTCAAAACTGAAGACCAAAGTGAAGCTGAGCTGTTTGTTCATTCTGTTTAAAAAAAAAAAAATAAAATCATGCACTTCTTACAAGTATTATCAGCTGACAGCATTCCTTAAGGGTTCTAACTATATACCTATTGAAAGTGGATTTTCACTTAAATCTTTTAAGATTGCACAGGATTTGTAACGTCCTGTCTATTTTTTTCTCCCCTCCGTTCCTCGTGGTTTTGCTTGATAAGTTATGGTTTTTTTGGTGTTCCTTTCTACTACTGATTAGAAATCTGCAGTTTATCAAGCAAGCTTTTTTCTGAATTGTCTTTAAGGAACTGTTCTTGACTTCAATGGTGCTGCTGATTAAAGGGTTCACCAGTGGCCTAAATTACTCTTGCTCTAATTTAACAAATGTAATTTTGTGCCTCTGTTTTTTCTTTCAAAATTGGTAAGCTAATTATTTTTCTCTCTCCTGCCTCTCCCTTCCCCTCACTTCTTTTCTTGGTAGCCAATACCTCTACTGAAACAAAAGATGAATCACTCCATCACAATGTCACAGGAACAGATCTCTAGTTTCCTGGCCAATGCTTTCTTCTGTACTTTTCCACGTCGCAATGCGAAGTTGAAGTCCGAGTATTCTAGTTATCCAGACATTAACTTCAACAGGTATGGCACTCTGGAGTAAATGGAGCTGATAAACATTCAATTAAAATATTATTATCATGGAGGGGAGAAATTCATTGTTTCTTTAATATTACTGTCACTAATTTCAGCAGTTTCTGGTTACCCCTAAGGGACGAGAAAACTGCACCCATGTAAGAATCTTGTGTGCAGGATGATGATAATCCAAATTTTCCTTTTTTTATGCATGCTCATGCACAAACATGCTCTTGCTCTGCCATAATTACACAATTCTCTACCCGATCATATGCCATTCTTCTGTGAATGGTGTGTTTCATTTGTGCTTCAGATGTTCTATATGTGTTTAAATTAAATTTCAGTGTTACGTCAGCCACATTTCTGTTGCTTCCTCTGTGTCAGCAGTGATCTGCACCTTAAGTTAGGTCAACAGGACTTGATTCTTCAGCATCCATGTCTTGCCATTTGCATGTTAAGATAAAGGCATCCTCAATAAGAATTTAAAAATACTCTGATTTCTAAATGAACACTTAATCCTTTTGTCCTCTACATCAGATTACAGATTTGATTAGAATTTTTTCTTTATATCTTTTATTTTTAAAATGTGCTTCTTTCAGTTTTAAACCAGGGAAGAGCATGGTGACATTTCTTGCTGCAGAATACTGTGCATTTGTCCTCTTCTGTGCATTCCCATACATGTCTGTGTCGACAGAACCTTAAGTCTATCAGTCTGGAGCTTGGATAGATTGAGTGGGCATTAATGTGCTATGCAATTCAGCATACTTTTCAACCATTAGTTCATAAATACAAATAAAGGAAAAATACCCTCCAATACCATCCAAAAATACTGTTAAAACAATTTTATGTTCAGAGCAGTGAAAGAAGATGGTAAGTTCTGGAAAGAGTTCTGTTTGTACCAGCTACAGGCTTCTAGCTAATTTTTATTTTTTTAAAGGACTTAAAGGTACCAGGTTTTGTTAGAACTTAAACAAGCTAGAAGTCAAGCAGCTAAATTCCTCCCAGCTACAGCATACAGTGCTGCTAAATCACTGGAATAAATTCATATTCTCTTCTATGAACTTTACACAGCAATGTAGAAGTCACAGTACTACAGTGTAATACTAGTGATTAACTGAGGACATAATGTTTTGAACTGATTTTAAATAAAAAGCCTTGGGAAATTATTAGGTAAATAGTTTCCTGCTATATACTTAAAGAATGACCAGTATGAGGTATTCACTATTCAGGATTTTCTGCTGTATTCCAGTCAGTCCTTCTGTGTTTTCTGACTTGGCTTCATAGTGCTACTACTCATGGTAGGTGCTAACAAGGTTATTTAAAGGGGTGATACAGCAGATGATCTTTTAGGCCTTCCTTTTGCATTATACATGAGGTAATGATCAGCTTTTAGTTATATAAAAAGCCATTTTTATTTGTGTAAGTGCAAGAATATTGCTGCAAAACTGGGAGAAAAGAAGGGAATCTTGTGTCCCCTGTTGTTCCTCAGTGTTTGCCAATTTGTGATTTTCAAGTAATTCCAGTTTCCTTCTTGTTTTTACTTAACTAAAATTTCCCCCACTGTGTATTTTTCATGATAATGAGCAGAGGAGTTAAGTAGAATAGAGGTGTGAAAGGCAGTGAATAAGACAAGAGTAGGATAGAGGCAAAGTCAGGATTTGAGGTCCTGGAGCAGGTCCAAAGGAGGGCAACCAGGCTGATGAAAGGACTCGAGCACAGACCCTATGAGGAGAGGCTGAGGGAGCTGGGGCTGTTCAGCCTAAAGAAGAGGCGGCTCAGGGGAGACCTCATCACTCTCTACAACTCCCTGAAAGGAGGTTGGAGCCAGGTGGGGGTTGGTCTCTTTTGCCAGACGACTTTCAACAAGACAAGAGGGCAGGGTCTCAAGTTGTGCCAGGGGAAGTTTAGGTTGGATATTAGAAAGAATTTCTTTACGGAGAGGGTGATCAGACATTGGAAAGGGGTTCCCAGGGAAGTAGTGGATTCTCCGTCCCTGGAGATATTTAAAAAGAGACTGGATGTGGCACTCAGTGCCATGGTCTAGCAACCACAACGGTGGTTCAAGGGTTGGACTTGATGATCTCAGAGGTCCCTTCCAACCCAGCCAATTCTATGATTCTATAAAAGGAAAAGCAGAATGAAGAGAGTGGTAGTTAGAGTACTACAAGAATGTATACTGTTTTCTATCCTGCTATTGTATGTAACCTGACAGTTAATCTAAAAGGAGGGGGGGAAGGACAGCATCCTATTTCTTTTTCCTCCTCTTGGCTCTGGATTTTTCTCCTCCTGAGTAGGTAGTTCACTAGTGGCAAGGACAGACAATAAACATGTTTCCAGTTACTGTATCAGACTGGTAAAAGCTTCAAGGCAGTAGGCAAGGAGTGAAGTTAAAATGTTTGAGTATTTTTGTTTCCCCCTCTGTATAACAGTGTTTTGGTGTAAGGACTTTAGAGGCTGCTGTTCTGCTCTGTCTGCTTAGGAATGGGAATAACAAATTGTTCCACACAGCAGCCCTTTCTCCCCACAGTATTATGATCTGCAACTTTTTGCAGACTTAGTTCTCAGCATAATTCATCTGCTACACAACTGTGAATGAATGACTTGGTTCTTTGGGTACAAAGGAATTATCTGCCATGGTTTCCTAACAAAGCAAAATTACTGAGTGGATGGGGATTTTTTTTTCTTTAGCAAATGTGGTGTTCCTTGATTCCCTTGTGCATGCCCTCCTTGTGTTCATACAGAAGGCTTCCTCCCCTCAACTGGAAAAAAAAATTGTGTCTTAAGTTAGACACACAACTGTGTGAGCTATTTCTTTCTTGTGTTTTCAGTTTTATACAGCAGTCGTTTTAAAGTGTACTTTATGCAGACTTAAGCATTAAAACCTTTTTTTACATTATTTCAGTGCTGTTCTGTCCCCTCCTCACTGTGCCTTCTCCCCAATTTAGGTTTTTATTCAGTACTAACTAGCATGTTGTGACTTCTGCCTCTCTTCCCCCCAAGATATAAATGTGTTCGACACAACAACAGGCAGCTAGTGCAAGATATTAAGAATTCACTCTTTTTTCCTTTTTGCTTTATTTCCTTTGGTTGTTTGGGGGTTTTTTGCCTCTGTTAAAGATTTCTGATGCTTGACACATGTTACTTCAGTGCTTATGTCAAGTTGCTTGAATGCTTGGTGTGTACCAATAACTGCAGCTGCTTGGAAGGAAGGCCATTTGATGTGTTACTGTTAACATAAGTGCTTTACATCCCCACTCCTGCCTGTTTTTCTTGTCAGATGAGAGGAAGAAAAAGTGAGCATTCCTCTTTTGACACTGAAACACTTAGTTTAATAGTATGTTGTGACACTGACTGTCTATTTTGATTGTTCATCATGCTTAAGGCTGAAAGTCACTTGTGTATAATGAAATAGTATTTTAATTGAACTCTTCCCTTTTGTATTTGGCAAGGATGTTCTTATTACATTTCTTAAGTCATTAATAACATAATTTGAAATGAATTAGTAAAATTGAATTTGTACTTTAACTTTGAGACCTTTAGTATTTATGAATTCTAGTAGAATGGCATCACGTAGACAAACATAAGATCATTCTAAATAGCATAAAATACTGCTTCCATTTGAAATATTAAGATAAATTTAAAGAGTTCAAATTTTCTTTTTAAAAATACGAATTGGGCAGCTTTATGCAAAAATACCCCATCACAAAAGAAAAATAATGAAAATTTGCCATCTTACTCCTCTTACTGATAGTTTTTTTTTTCCATGGCAGATGTATGCTGATTGAATACAGAGCATGGATAGTGTGGCATCTTCTCAGTTCATCTGCAACTTTGATGGTTGTTCCACAGTTTGAAGTAGTATCTTATAGTGATGCTCATAACTAATCTTCTTTATGAATAGCTTGTGGTTTAATGTAGAGTTTTCATATAAAATAACAATCAAATATACCAAAGAGAAGATTGAACTATACTTTCTTGCATTTGTCTTTCATAAGATGCTGCTGTGGATATAATCCACTGTCACACAAGACTGTGCTGTGGAAGTTTTTCTTTCTCCTGCTGACCAAGTTGTCAAACCTGTGTCTTAATGCTACAGAATTTCATTATTTAGGAAACTACCTAGTTTGATATGTAAAAGTAAAGTATAAGGAAAAAAACTTCTACAACTTTGAGTCCAGGGTCTGGATGACTGAAAATGGGACAAGGACTGACTTCGCTTTTTGCTGTGTTTTCTGCTCCAGATCCATTCTTAGCTGCTTTGTCAAGTAACTCCTCTGTTTTCCTTTTTCAAAAAACTACTGTACTTAAACTAGAGATATGAAACATCTATAATAGCTCCCATCTAAGCACTTGAGGTTATATGAGTAACTGAAGGCAGTATGTCTAATGACACAAGCTGGTGGATCTGCTGGCACATACATTAGTGGATGCTCTGGTCTGACATTGCTGTTGTTCCACTAGGACTGAGTTTCTTAATCTTAACCAACCTTTAAAGTAATTTCAAGGGACTGGACCTCCTGCTAGTTAAGATACATGTGTCTTTTTATGGAATGTATAGTAAATGAAAGGAAATGGGCAAGCTACATACTATTTTTTTTCCAGGAGAATTGAAATCCAATTTACCAGTAATGCAATTGTATCTTCATAAACAACATCAATTTTGCAACACTAATGAGTATTCTTGGGGGCATAAATGATCTTGTGGCTGTGAACTGAGCGATGCATTACTCCTCTGAAAAGTGATTCTGGGTTGGCAGAGTTTACAGACGCTGATCCTACAAAACTGATATTCATGCTTGCTTTAGATCTATGTTCTAATTCATCTTGGATTGATTATTTTTTAGTATAATTTTCTGAAAAACATAAGATCAACATTTTGTGTTAAGTGATGAAATTCTCTTTAAACAGAAAGCTGTAAAAGGACAGTATTGACACAGAACTCAATCTGAATGTTATATCTTGTTAGCCAATGTAGCTATTTACTCAGGAACATACTTTTACCATGGTGTAGAATGTCTTTCAGTTTATATCCTCAGGGCAAAACATTTTGCCTCTCTCTTCCTTGGTGTTGAGTACTTGGAGCTAGCATCTTACCATTTCATCAAAGTCAAGTATAAACCTGATGTATTTTAAGACTCTTAAATCATAGAAACTTGAAGCAGGTTTATAGTTCTCAGAGTTACTTGCCACAGTAAACAGTGGTACAAAAGGAAAGTCACAGACAATAGAGAAGTTGGCTGTCTGAGATACTTTTTACATGTAATTACCAACAAAATGACATTTAGTTTTTTGTTTAAGCAGATCTTAAAAGTCACTGTTTAACCTAAAGCTGAAGTTCTATTAAACGTAATGTTGAACAGTATGATGTTCTTAGCTTTGAGATGGTGACAGCCCATAACTATGACACATGGCAGTAAATGATTGCCCATGAGGTGGAATTATTGAATGTATTGGTTTTCTCCCACTTGATACCAAGGGAATTCAAAAATTCTAAATTATGTCCTGTATAAGCAGAGAGAAGGAAGGTGATTTTAATACAGAAAGATGGAATTCATGTTAAGTGGGAGAGACTTACATGAGGCAGAAGGAAAGCAGAACAGAGGTTACTGGACCCAACTTCTGTAAGGCTGTGCTATGTTTTTCTATCAGGAAGTGCAAAATCTCAAAAAAGGCTTTTTTTTTTTTTTTTTCTTTTTTGCTTTTTTTTTTTTTTGTGCTGTCAGCTGGTTAATTTGTCTGCTGTTCATCTCTCTGAAGAATCTCTTATTTGGATTATTCTGCTTTTGACTTGGATAAAGGCCAAATTTCATTAATTAAAGCATGGATACTTTGCATACCTTTACTTCTGACACAAAATTTTTTCAGTAGCTGCAAGACTTTCTGGTAGGGGCTTACATTTTTCGTTGGATATAGGTAGATTTAAAAACTGAAATGCTAAGGTTTTTTCATCTTATATTATGTAATTGAAGTTTAAGTACTTAAAGCTGTCAAGGGCAGTGGTCTCCTGACTTTTGTGGTTGCACATCCACATCAGTAAAACAGTTTTGAGCATGAGCCACCAATGTAAGTATTTTATTCATCAATTACATACCTGTGCTATTGTACTAATATGTTACATTCTAAAATATAATTGCACCCAAGAAAAAGGAGGAGATAAAGATGAAATAAACACCATTTTAAAATATTTCTATTTTTTGAAGGGCACAAATATTTTCTTCCTGCATCCTAGTGGACTGTCTCACACAACCTCTAGGGTGCTTTGGAGATTGAAGTGGGTCTGAGGTGTTGCTTTTCACAAAATACAGGCATGTGAGCAGGAATGAAATGTTGTGTAATTAGTTTTTCTTCATAAGGGGAGTGTAAATGGTAGCAATAAAACACTTGTTGCAGCTCCATTCTTGATGAAAGGTCCTTGACCTGTAGGTGACTGAAACTACCTCTTTTTCATTCAGGTGAGGTTGTAGTACTGCAGCACTCTGGTTTAAGGGGCTTAGAAATATTTCAGGGGGTACAGGATGGATAGAGTCATCCTATCCAGTGCATAATCAATGGAAACAACTTTCTTGGCAAATACCTCAGGGAAAAGACACAGGTAATTACCATAATTCCATTTATTCCTACAGGGTGGGCTGAACTGCTTCCATGTATTTAAAGAGAGAAAAAAATTGTTCTCTATCCTGTGCAATAATGTTATGAGCACACAATTATATACACATTCCAATGCTTGCATGATGGGATTCTTGCTCTGGACAGATATTAATGCATACAGATTTCCTAGACATTAGATACCCTCATATCTATATGTAGCCCATAACATGCATGTGACTAAAATTATCTTATGCACAGTTGAATAAAAATGTCTAATATTGTGATAGAACCCTTACTGAAACAAAGTGCTTTGATCAGCTGTGCTTAGCATTGCAAAGCAAAGCTTAAAAAAAATGCTTCATTACAAATGTGAGACTGTTTTTGGAAAAAGGAGACTTTTATTTTTGTCTTCTGTTTTTGGGATTACATTTTGCAGAAGGAAGATGGAAGAGATGCTTCTTGTGTGCTGCTCCCCAGTGCAACTGATGTAATCCTAAATGAAGAGGGGTTTCGTGCCATTTAACACTATTAGTTTTTCCTTTAGGATTCTGTTTAGCAGGATGAAATAGTAGCAGCTCCCACTGAGATTGCTAGCAATTGAGCATGCCCAGCCTTTTAGTGAAAGTAACCCTTGGTAATATGGAGAGTTATAAAAGTCTTAAGTAACACACATGGGTAGTATTGCCACCCCTTTATGTATTTATTGCATAAACTTAGGCATTGAAGTGCCACAAGATACAAAAAGTAAGGCTCTATTTTATTCTGTTTTTTCAAGTGTTTTGTCTATATATTAGACTAAAGCTCTGCACAGTGATTAGCTCTGTTCTTGAGACTGAAGGTAATGTCCATTCAGTATTTGCATTTCTGCCTTTACATCCTTTCCCCTGCTCAGTCATTCCATTTACTGGCTTAAAATTCATCCATCAATACTAATTCCTTGTAAATCTTTCTTCCACTTTTATTTGTTGGAGAAAAAGGAGGTTTTACTAAAACGTCTTGCATTTGTTTAGATGCTGTGTTATCTTTAGTGAGATCACACTAAAATACATGAAACTTCCTGCTGCCTTTCATAGTTAAATTCTATACCACAAGTATACCACAGCACATATAAAATGCCATGGGTTTATAAATGGGAAGTGCTCTTAGTGGATTATCCATATGGATTATCCATACTGCAAATTTTTGCATATTGTTGCAGCATGGACAGCTCTATGAATCTTATGTCAGGTTCAGATTTCAATGTAGAGATGTGATTATTCTCTTGGAAAAGAAACATTCAAGGTGAACCCAGCATGGGGATGGGAAGATACAGGCTGGGAATGGAAATACTTAACACAAAATTATTTGGGAGGTTAAGCCACATGGTTGTAAGGCTTCCTTCTGCTTGTAAAAATTATTGGAGCCATTCCTTTAAGGAATACCATGGAATCAATTTAGCTCTTCAGAAATTGAATTTTAGAAGCAAACTTTACTGTATTTTGATTACATCTTAATATAAAACAATCTATTTTGGAACTGTTAAGCTGGTTCACCTTTTCCCTAGTAAACTGTGTGCATTCCAAGGTCACTTTTTTGTAGCTCTAAATATTAAATCATATGGATGTTGCTTTGTTGGAAATAAACCCTTTGAGGTATCTTGAAGATTTACAGCTTGCCTCAGTACTCGAAGGATTGCCTAGGAGCAGGTCCTTTAGAGCTCTTGGCTTCAGCTTTCTGAGGTGGAAATGTTGGTTGAAAATAAGAGTTTGCAGTCACTGTGACTGCAGAAACCAGAATATCAATTACATTTTTAAAATGCTTTTTTCCACCCTAAAATTTTAGGAAAAAGCTGATGAAAACCAATGCACTCGTTTTTGTAAGAATCAGTGAATTAGTATAGGCTGCCTTGTAACTTTACTGTATGTTTACTGACAGTTATTGAGTGATTTATTAGAAATTTATTTTGTTTTTTCACTATCAACTCTTAGCATTTTATTTCTCTTTAGAACAACTGAATTAAGCACCTGAATATTTGCTAGGAAAGAGTTTTCATTTAGCCACAGTGAGTAACAACGTGCTCTGTGTTTTCCTTACTTTTTAAAATATCTGACCTTGATTCCTTGAATATTTAAGTGTATCTCTGTACAGGTCTTTTATTTGATTAAATTGCCACTACCCTGGTTTGGAAGCCAGGGATGAATCTTCAGTTGTTTGGTGATCAGCACTGTGAGCTTTCTTAGCTCCTGTATCTGCTGAATTGAAGGTACCTGCCTGGCAGTGGGAACATTTTGTACAAGGGAAAACAGCTTACATATGCAGTTGCCAGTAATATTTCAATTACTTTGTCTGAAAGAGGGCTTGCAGGGCTTTGCATTTGATTTACAGTGCACTTCATTTGGATGAGTTCTTTAATTGGAATTAATGCGTTTTGGCCATGTGTTCTTCTGTCAGGAAATTGATTATGTGGTTTCCACTTATTTTGGGGTATTTTTTTTTTAAGTAGAATCTGTTTCTCGGACCTTGAAGAAGAATTTTAATATCATACTGATGCCTTCATCTAGCTTTGTCCTTCTAAACAGAGATATTTGCTTCAAAAAGATGATTTCTCATAATGTTGCCTAATGGATTATTTCAGAAGCGAGGTGCAAGGTTAAAACATTTATATCTTTCCTGTGTTGTATCCTCACTTAAATCAATGGAACAGCCCTGGGCCATATTCCATTGTTGTAAATATCACTTGCTTTTACTGTTGCATTCACAAGTATTACTGGTTACCATGTGCTGCCCTTAAGAAAGCTTGGCTGCCCCTGTGGATTGAGGGGCAGAGGTTTAGGTTTTTTTCTCTTATTCTTTTCTTCTGACTTCAGTGTAGCTTGGTGGATGGTTTCTGAATCATTGGTGCCATTGCAATATGATTTCTGTGGAAATTTAAAAGACTGTATGAAGAAATCAAATTCAACTGAGTGAATATCAACAAATATAAACTATGAAGGTTTAGGGCCATTTGATAGCACATTAAAATCTGTGGAGATTTGCATTTGTTTGACTGGCTTTTAAAGCCAATTCCTAATATTGTAAAGCACTATGGCTTGAAACAGCTGAAGGCAAGAATTCCATGGTCTGGTTATATGAAAATATGCAAATAATATACTTGTGGTTTTTATTTTTCAGACCTACATATAGTAAAATAGCATGTTTGCAGATAACCACCTTAGGTTTGCCACTAGTTCACTAATAAAGGCAATTTCTAGACAGAAAATATGAAGTCCAAGCATATTAATCTAAGACAGTGTCTTCACCCTGCCTTAAATTGCTGTCATTCTGTGAGTGTTCAGTTTTGGACAAACATAATTTATAGAGGGTTCAATCCTATAAAAGCACAAGACTGGTGTTGCCTGCTTTTATTTTTTAAAAACAATTTTTAATTTTTTTTTTCTATCTAGCAGTGCATTTTCAAAGAGAAAGTCTACTTTGTTAAGGCATAGTGGAAAAAAAAAAAGCAAATCCTGTGAGGAGGAGGAGAAGGGTGATAAAAGAGCTGATACAGGATGCACATAGCTGCTAGATCAAAATGCAAATAATTTTGTATATTACAATATTCTTCTATCCCCACTGTATGGAATGTACCTCTACAGGAAGAGATACCTGTGCCAGAACCCAGAGCTTTTCAAATTCTTTTGTGCTGTTCTGTGGCTTTTACCCAGCCATAAAGGAATGGAGCAGAAATATAGATATCTCTTCTCATTATTGTAATTTTAGATGGTTTTGGGGAATATTTATGTGCTTTAAATGAGGTTTTTTTCAGAAGCAAATCCAGAATTATTCTAGCTTTAATGACAGAGGAGAAAGAGAGGGATAGTTGTCACAGCTTGTAACAGGATGAAAGACAGACCAGTGCTGAACACTTTGGATTTAAAAAAATATTTCATTGAAATTTCCTAATTGAAAGAGTGACTGCATTTTGGTGAGTAGCTCTAATGGGTGAAGCCATGCCTTGCCATTGCCTTTTACCTTGATCTGACTGATTTCAGGCATAGTTTTTCTGGTTCTGGACTTGTGCCCAGCCTGCTAGTGAAGGTAAATCGTGTATCTCTTGAGAGTTTGCAGCATAAGCAAGAATTCAAGTTGATGTAAAGAGGTGAAAAACCACGTAAAAGAATGATTGTGCTAATAGATAAATGAACCAATTTAAAGGATTCATACCAAGTGAGACTGCCAGATAAAAAGTCAGGTATAATTTATGCATTTAGGCAAGACCTGCAGACACACACATCAGCTCTTTCTTTTATGAATCCCTTCTTACTTGTACAAGCACAACTTCTCAATAGAACTTGCATATTGGCCCATTTTAAAATAAACTGAAAATCTGGACTCTGCGCTCTTGAAGTCCTGATTAATTATTCCAAGAATTAAGAAGTTTTCATAAAACCTTTATAAATATTTTTAAATTAGCTTCTGTGACTAAGAATAGATTTTTGGATGGAACTGATGTCTTCAGCATGTATATTTAGGAATTTCAAATACTAAAAAAAAAAATCTAATCTACTTCACAACTAAAAGCTTAATTTATCTGACAGTATTCTGGTTTTAAAGGCAGGTTGTCATTCCAGTGCATGGGAACAAATGAATAATGTTGTGTCATTCCTTTACGTAGATTCTTTATTGGGGGTGAATCTTGCATCCTTGGGGCTTTTACTGTATCAGACTCTTTTAGTGTATTTCTTACTCAAAGGATATTATTTCTGAAGTCGCCGCTCTTCTTCCCTCCAGATAAATTCCATTAGGTGTTGCCTATAAGAGTGCCTTGTCATTCTCTTGGAAGTGAAATTAAGTAATGTGTGTTCTAGTTGCCAGAAGATAGATGATGCAGTAAAAGTATTTCAGCTAGCATTAAAAGAATACACTTAATGGCTAAAAATAGGTTGCATCTTTTTAATGCTTAGGTTTTTACAAGTGATTGTTAGAATGCCAGTAGTAGTGCAGTGGATGAAGCCATTTCTGTTGGAGGCAGGTTCTTTTCTTTAGAAATGCTGCTGGTGCAGTGCAGTTTTTGCAAGCAATATGATTGCATTAGTTCTATGAAGTCACTGAGCTGGAAGTAGGGTAATACAACGTTTGGATCTTGGAATACTCAACATACATGTTTTCACCCCTTGATCACTTCCTTTAGTCCAAGGCAGACTTGCAAATAAAACTGGTATCTTTCCTCAGTGTTCCTGTTGAAGTTGTGTTTTTCAGTATTGCAAAATGAGTAAGAATGAGGGAGTCATACACTTACCATCTTCATCAGAAATTTAGCAAGGGAACTGATGTGTTACTCCTAAAGACCTGTGTTACAGAGGGCTGACTAGAGAGTTAATTTCACACTATTTAAATGCAAGGCTAATCAAAATATGTGCATAGTAGTTAAAAAATCCAATCACAATTAGGAAGTAGCCTAATTACCATGCCCTATATTCTTCCAGTCAATTTATTTGCTTTTATTTCTTATTTTTCAGATTGTTTGAAGGACGGTCACCAAGGAAGCCGGAGAAACTTAAGACTCTTTTCTGCTATTTTAGGAGAGTCACAGAAAAAAGTATATCCTTTATTCTTTTTTCTGATCTATGAAGCAAATACATGAAGAATTTAATCCCATTAAATTTAGAAATGTCTATGCAACATTGTGGTGCTAGTGTGTAACAAAAGCCAGCTTCCTAAGCATACTGACGTTTATATAACTATCACTTCTCATATAGGTGATGCAATTAAATTTTTTTCACGGAGCTTATTCTGAAATATATGTATAAGGGGATGTGTAAAATATATAGAGAAATTTCCAGTCATACATATGTATACACCCATATATATATAAAGTGTAAGTGTATATATATATACACACACACACGTAAGTCTGCATGTGTAATGTTTGTAATGTGTGCACTTACATGCTGGGCCCCATCAGGGTGAGAACATAGAGGGAACTTAGTAGAAGTTGTAGTCATTAAAATCACAGGCTTGAAGATTCTGGATCAATGTTTGGATTCATTGCACCTTGCACTTCTGAGGGATTTTTCCCTTCTGGTGTTGATATGTCAGGTTTTATTCCTTCTACTTACCCAGAGCAAAGATGTTGTGAAGTTTGCTTAGTTTAAATAAAACAATTGATAGCAAGACATCAGATATCTCCCAGCTCTTTTAGAAGCTAGGGAGATATTTTCATTAGTGTGCATAGTTGGAACTTCTGTCACCATGAATTTGAACACCTACAAAAGCTCTCAAAAATAGATGCTCTTGTGTGAGAACTGTTTCAGTGCTTATGTATTGCATTTGGGGAGAGAAAGAGACTTTACTGCAATAGCACATATTTCATCTGCAGCGATATCCTTATAGCATTTTTTTAATGAACTTTTACTTTACATGTCAGTATTTCAGCTTTGCATTCTCTCAAGAGTTTGTTTTTAAAGAATGACAGCTTTTAGCTATTAAATACAAAAATCCCTTTAGTTGTTTCAGTCTGTCTTCAGTTCATTTTAATTCACCACAAGCTAAATGCAGCTACATCCTCCTTCAGCTATCAGACTTTTAAGCAATGTCAAAAGAACTAAATCTCTAAGGTAAAAAGTAAGTTGTGATCTATGTGAGAGACTGAAAAGAGACGATGTTTGTTTATACTTGAGTAGTAATGTTTTGATGCAAGCCAAATCCTAAATCTGTGCAGCTGTCCCTGACCCCTTGTGCATATAAATTCTGTTTGGAACAGTCTTTATGCAACTAACATTGGGTTTCTTAACTTTTTAACTTTAAATAATATTTAGTGCGATTGAGTGCTCATTTCTTGATCTAAAAATTTCTATCATGGCTCTAAAAGGCCCCATTTCTGCTTCTCTTTTGTTCAAGGAATTGCTTAGACTGAAACAACTTAGCACTTTAATTTAAAGTGCAATAGTTTTGCAACTCTTTTTACTATAAATGATAATTGAATTCCTTGTAAAAGAACACAGTGGAGACTGTATCAGCTGAAGAATTTATGCTTAAAAGATGAATGATTGATTTGTAAAGTATCACCACTGGTATCTGAGTTCCCTTGTGGAAAAGCACTTGATTACTGAAAGCTGTGATAGGGTTTTTTTTTTATTATTTAGAGCAAGCAACCCTTTTTTCCCCTAGACACCCTATAATCCTTATGAAAGGCATAGGATATTTAAGTCTTTTGGAAGGATGTGTTTGTGCTTCACATACTGTTCTGAGTGTTTTTCATAAGCCAGTGCAGAAGGCTTACTGGAGAAAAAAATATTCTCAAATTGATTCTTTTATTACCTAAGAATCACCTATTTATCACCTAAGAAAAGGTTGATGTCTTCTTTCTATTGCAAAATACAACTTTTCTGAGTAAAATAAGGGGAGAAGATGGCAAGGCATCCTTCCTGCAATGAGCACTGACTCTTTTTCTCTTAACAGCAAGAGAAAATGTTGAAAGTGGATTTCACTGGAATCTTGAAAGGGCTGAAAACAGCTTGATTCAGAATCCACTGACTCTGCATCTTTAGTGACATAATAGGACTTCCTTGGCAATATGAGCTGCTATTTAATTCATCCACAGGTTGAGTATTCTGTGCATTGCCTCTTGACACTGAACAGTAGCCACCTTTAAAGGTTCTTTATTTCTTTTTCTCCACATGGCAGTGCAGTTTACTTCAACAGCAGAGTCTTTCTAATGGTGTTCACAGTGAAAATCACTTCAGAAAGCTTTTCCTCCATCTAGAAAAAGAAAATTACTTGAACTCCAAAAAGAGAAGAGAAGTTAATATTTTGGTCTTGTAACTTATTTTCAAGTTGAGCATGGACTGTCAGGGGAAGATTCTGAGTTGTTTTTGAGGAAAGTTAAGCATTCTTGTGCTTCTGCCAAGAATGATGTTTGTTGTGATTTTAAAAGCTTATCACTTAAAATACACTTAAGGACTAAAGCTCCAGCAGTTAATACATTTTCTTCTGGGGTTGGTTTGCCTGTAGAACCTACGGGATTGGTGACATTTACAAGGCAGTGTCTCCAGGAATTTCCAGACTGGGAAAGGTAAGTCCTTTAATCCTGCTAATTAAGAAATTTCTTGCATCAATGATAACTGGATCCCACTGAAATGGAATTGGTTCAGGCCTGGAAGTACTACATGGAACAATGTTTGGGATGCATCGTTATGGAGAGAAGTACAGAGGGGTGTGGGTGAACTGCTACGATTAGTTTGAGGGCCCTGAGCTTTCCAGTATGTTTTTTGGCCTGTGTAGCCAGCAAGTCTTAAGTGCATTTTTAAAACAGTAACATTGGTCATTGGTGCTGTTGCATGAGTGTGAAAAGAAGAGAGAGGTGACTTGATTTCAGAAATAACAGCAAATATATAATGAAACGTGGGTACTAACCAGCTTTTTTAAATCTTAACGAGTTCATTTGGGACAAACTTGTGGGAAAACAGCACTGAAATTTCAGATTTGAGTTTTTCTGGTGAAAGAAGTGGAGAAACTGAACAATTAACTATATTAAACCTTACAAATTGATTCTGAAATGCAAATGCATTTTCTTTAATCCATTAGGTTTTTGGGTTTTTTTTACATTTAAGGTGTGTAAGAACTTCGGGATGGAATGGGTTTTCTTTTCTCACGGATGTCTTTGTGTTGGAGATGGTGTAATCATCCTTTCTGTACAATGTTTTTCCTCAATGCTAGATCTCAGAAAAAATTGTCTAGATTGCACGTCAGCTATGAAGGCACTATTGAAAGCAATGGACAAGGTATGCTACAGGTAAGCACATATAGCAGTAAATGGGCTTTATGTCATGGTTTTTGTCATGCTTTTATGGTCTGCCAGCTTAATGAAGTTACTTGTTTATCCTCAAGTGACTTAAATGACAAGATGTTATGCAGCATAAAAGAAACATCAATATTAATTCCATGGGCAGCCTTAGTACTGTCAGTATTTCCCAGCTCACCTAGGTTTGCACATGTACCTGGTACAGAAAGAGCTGACAGAAAATAACAAGCCCTTGGCAGCTTCTGGTCTTTTGGTTCACACCAGGATCAAAGATTGACAAGATAAGTTTCAGGCTGTGATCTTGATGAGTTGTCAAGCATTTCAGCTTATTTTTTTAAAAATTATTCCTGTGCCCCAGACAGTGGTCAGGTCAGTGGTTCAGGAGACTTTGTTGCTGCTGCCAGCACCACTGTTTCAGTTTGGGAGCCAGTCAGCAAAAAAAATTCATAAGGAGGGTGTCCTGTGCATATCTATAGCAAGGAACACATTTGAGTTTTTAAATTAGTTGTTTGGGTTTTGGGGTTTCTTGGGTTTGTTTTGTTGTTTGGTTTTATTTAAAAAAAAAAAAGCCTTCCACAGTGCATTTTCAAAACCAAAATTACAGCTTCTCTAGCCAAGAGTAAGTGCTGTAAAGGAAGGGAGAATAGGACTCTGTTTTGTGATGCTTTTTGCTCAAACCTTAAAATGTCTCATGATTTTATGAAACTTGAGCACTCAGATGTGTATTACAATTACTAAGAACTCAGCAACTGCTCAATGATATCTGTTCTGTGTCTCTTACTCAACTATAGTAGAACCTCAGATGTGAGGGAAGGTTGAATTATGCCTTTTCATGTACTGTTTCTGTTGTCCTCTGTAAAAATGCCTCTTGCCTCGGATGTGGTATTTTTCCTTCTGACTATTTTCAAGTCTTACCAAACAAAATATCTCTGCTTAGGTGGAGAGAGCTCTCTCCAGGAGGCAGCAGGATGACCAAAGCAAGACAGTGCAGGAGGCAGGGTTGCTGGCTGGGACAAGCAGAGCAGGGGCAATGACAATAGTAGTTTCTGCTGACAGGTTTATGGCCATCAAGCAAAGCAAGGAGATGAGTCAGGTCACTACAGTCAACTCTGGACATCTGGACAGCAAGTGGGCACCAGCAGAGGACAGGGTTGGGCATGGACAGGCATGATGTGCCTTAGGCAAGGTCCAGGGTGTGTTTTTTTTTATGGGACCATGTGCTGGGGGCTCAAGCACATGTCATGAGCTCAAGCTCATCAGCACAGTTAAAGTGCATTGGGGGCTCTGATGTGCTGAACATTTGGGTAGTTTTCATGTTATTTTTTATATCACAGTCAAGTTCAGCAAATTTTAAACAGCTGAAGTGTGTTGGTATTTTCAGGACAGACTTTGGGAACACTTGCTGGTAGTGTGTATTAGACTTGACTTGAGTCAGTTTGTAATCTGCACAGATGTTCATGTTGCTCCAGCAACTTTTTTTCCACTCCTGTAAATGTGCTCTCATCAGCTATCTAAGTAATAATCAGTAAGAAGTTAACAGCATTTGAAAGATGAAGAGACTGAAAATTATAAATGTGTATATGGACAGTTAAATGTTTATATGGACAGTTAATTTACATAAATAGTAATCACTTTATTGAATAAACCAAATACTTTCATAACTGTTGTCTAGATAAAAATGCAATTTGCAAAGTATGCATTGTTGCAGCAAAAAAATAGTCAAAAACTTCTCTGTTTCAAACAGGAACCTTAATGATTGTCAAAATTATGTGCCTTATTCAAGTGCCTTTCAAGTAGAATTCATGAGATTCTTTTAGGTACAGAACAACTGGTACAGGGTCAGTGGAAATCTAAACATCCTTCAGTGTGGACAGCTAGGGCAGCATGCATATTAAAGGACAGCTTAATAATACTTCAGTGTCCATAAAACAGAAAAAGAATACTGTCATTTGCTGTTTGCATCTCTCACATTCACTGAAATGTCTTTTATTCTTAAATTCTCTCCAGAGAAAACCCAAATACTGGATTCAGCATTTGAGTGCAACACTTTATTTTGCTGTTCCACTTAAGTTTTCTGAGAAGTAGAAAGGAAAAAAAAGGCATGGTGTTTGTCAGGCTCTGTCCTGCTGCTTGTATTTTTAAGTGGTAGCAGCAGATTTTAGCAGAATTGTTAAAATTTGTACAGAACTTTATTTACCTTGGTAGATGAAAGGATCTTACTTTGTTTGATAATATCCTAATCCTCCTAAACATCCTTTTGTTAGGTTGACTTTGCAAACCGTTTTGTTGGAGGTGGTGTGACTGGGGCAGGACTGGTACAAGAAGAAATTCGGTTTTTAATCAACCCAGAACTAATTGTATCAAGGCTCATCACTGAAGTCCTGGATCACAATGAGTGTCTTATCATCACAGGTTAGTTTTGCAGAAAATGTTTCACATCTTATGCTGGTTTTGCATATAGAACTTATATTTCAAATTGAAGCTTAAATGCTGCAAGGATGGAAAAACAAGAAGCAAAATAAAAAGTCAATACTTATTTGACCAAGAGCTTCCTTCTTCACTGCATCTCTTAAAACCATAGGGTTGCTGTTCCAAAAGATGTTTTGTGAGGGAAAGAAAATAAAGATACAAACAGAGAGAACTTTTTTATCCTTTATGAAAGTGTTTGAGGAGTCAGTGTCTTCAGGCCTCCCTAAAGAGTACTGCTGGGTGATATAGGTGAAATCCACTATCACCAGGTATTAGCTGGACCAGATATTGACAGGTAATGCTTCTGTTGTGGTTTTGTTGTTTTTTTTTCTTTTCTTCTGTGCAATTTTTAACATGTAATGTGATAAGTGGGACTGGACTTCTGAGAGGAGTTACAAAAAAAGTACCAAGTTACAAAAAAAGGGAGGAAATAGAAGAGCAGAAAATCAGCATCTATTAAAAAGAGTAGAAAATGAGGAAATGTCTTTTAAGGATTTTGACCCATAAATTACAAATGTGTGTTTGCATTACGTGTAAGTTTGTTATGGGTTTGTAATGACAAGATCAAATACTAAATGCTTTAGTGTGTTGTTGAGGGCCTGTGTTTGGAGATGCACTCTCTGTCCAGTGCTTTGCTGAAAGTGTTTTTCCTTTTGTCTCCATCTCTGTCATAGAACTTGGAATGGTTTATTATCCATTGGATCAAAACAGCATCAAAACACTGAATGTCACAATTAAGAACTGGGGAGGCTCAGGTCATGCTGTGTCTCAGTTCCATACAAGTGAGCATTTTTCATGACTGAAAAATAAAATGATGCCATAGTATTTTAGTCACTCCAGAGAGCAACTACAAAGAAAAAATATTTGATTGGAGACAAATCTCTGGGCAAATAATGTAATAGATTATGTCAGGAATTTGTACAGGTATTAGAGCACATTTCTTGGAAAAATTCTTCCAGAGAGGTTCTTTATCTCACATGCATGCAGACCAAACATTTGAGCTTATATCTTGCAAATCTGTCTCTGTCTTGAGCTATTGATTGTACCAGGCAGAGTATGTTTTATTTTCCATCTTATACCCGTTAATCTTTTTAAGGTGTAGTGTTTTATTTTGATTTTCCACCCTGCCAAAATAAATGCCTTTTCTGTGAAAACTTTTTGATAAATTTGCTTTTGCTATTACCTTTTTAAAAAATGAGTCAGAATATTCTTGGCCATCACTGATTTCTGTTGTGTATTTTGTATATGATACTAAAACAAGATTAACTTATTGAAGTAATGATCTCTGGGTTGAGGCTCTTCTGGGGAGGGTAAAAAGAGAGCACAGCTATCAATCTGGAATAACTGATTGGGGGAAAGCATTGAGTGAATTATTTGGAAGACCTTCCACTCCCTTGCAAAAAATATTGGTTTGGCATGAAAAAAATAAAGGTGAGAATGCTTTTTCACTGCAGCAATCTTCTTTTAGTTTTTTTGAGTACTTTATAACATTTTACAATTAGTATTTGTGATATGGTGTTCTCCTCTAATGGAAATGGCCATTCCATCATTTTCATTTCATGCCTGGACATCTTCCATCTCAGTTCTTAGCCAAGTCTCCTCTGCGTGTCACAATCCTCTTGATTAATTACATTCCTTGTGATGCATCTTGACTCAGCAGCCTAATGGGTATTAACTGTGCAGCTTAAATTTGCAGAAGACTCTCAGAAATTGGAAAGAAATTAAATTTGCTGTGATTTCACAGCATCTGGTTAAGATCACTGATGTAACGAATATGGAACTGGTCATGCAAACAGTTAAGTTCTTCAGCACAGACATCTGCCTACAGAAATTTCAGCAGCAATGCCAGACATTCCCACAGCTGTATTTCTGGTAGAGCTGTGAATAAGTGTCAGTGGTTTTCATTCAGTTTTTCTCTGGTTTTTGTTTTCTCCTCCCCTCTTTGAGTTCACACATACTCAGGCAGCATTAAGAGCATATGAGGCTGTGTTCCATGTTTGCTTTAAATCTACAGACTGCACAACAGTCAGTCCTGACCACGTTGCAGCAATGTATTTTCAGAGACTTGTGAGCACGTTACCTGTTCAGTAAATGAGATCATTTGGTTCAGCTCAAAGTTTACACTGAGGGAAAAAGCTGGTTTTCAGCTGGGTTTTGTAGGCTGATTGTGCCACTGTCTGGAGAACCAGAAGACCAATGATGGTGCCAAATAGCAATCAGAAGGAGCTGACTGAAAGGGACAGAAGGACCTTCTCCTTAATTTTGGCAGTAAAAGTGCTTATATTGGTGACTACAAAACTATAATCTCTTGCTTTTCACATGTACTCCTTTTTATTCACAATTAGTGGTACAGCCTCTTCAGAGGTATGATTTCTACCTCATAAGAAATACTAGAGGGACAGTATGGTGAGGTTTTTCCCAATCCCTGGGAACTTAATAAAGCCATACAAATCATATGCCAATAAAAAGCTAGACTGTGGAGTCTGAGAAAGGGATGTTTCTATTTAGTAATAACTGCAACTCCTAGATGAATGAGGTCCAGTAAGCACTAACCCATGGCAATTTCACTGTCTGGTGCTCTATTTACCATGAATTTTACAAAGAATGTATCTTGGATACTTGTGTGTACTTTCTCTTGACTTTGAGGTTTTGTAGCCTGTTTTTAAAGTTCTGGTGGAACTGCTATTATGCTGCATTTGTGGCTTTTTGTTTGTTCTTCCCACAAAAAAAAAAAACCTCCAAAAAACCCCAGACAAACAAAACAAAAAAAACCCCAAAGCCCCCACATTTATCAGAACCACTAGCATATGCCATTTATGCCATACTGCTTCTCCCAGAAATATCACTTTGTATCCCAGTAGGTCACAGGCAAAAGTACTGCCAGTTGAAAACATGTTTTTGTCTAATAAATTTCTCTTATGAAGATCTATTGATTGTCAGTAACTTTGGGCTTCTGGAACATGAGTTTGGAGTTCATGTGAGTTCTTTGGGTTTCTCTGTTATTGATTTTTTTTTTTATTATTATTATTTGCTTTTCTGTTTGTTTCCTGGTGCTTTCATCATCAGACACTGCACTTCCATAAATTTAATGAAAACAAGGAACTTTGAAGAAGTCAGCTCAATACTTTGTCATTTATTCTATCCTGTTACAATATTTTGATAACTTAGTCTTTTCTTTCCACATGCTGGACACCAGAAGAAATGCTTTTCAAAGCCTGGAAGCTTTGAAGTTGTCCCTAAAAGAATGCTCTCAGAAAAGTCACATGCTTCCCTTGTCTGTCTTGCCTTACTATTTGCTCTGACATTTTTTCCAAGCAAATCAGTAAACTGAACTTTACCTTCATCAGAAGAAGGTAAACCTTCTTGCTGAGGATTGATAGTCTGTAATTCAATTAGGAGGCAGATTCCTGAATATTTAAGCTGCTTGCATTTGTCCTTTGTACAAGGACATGGATGTGTGTGAATATATGGGGTTTATTCTGTCATCACAATTTTGGGAACTTTGTGTTTTTACCAGGAAATGAATTCTGGATGAGGAATCTTTTCTCATCCCACGCATTTTGCATAGAAACTTTTCAGAGTAGCCTTGAGTGCCCTCAGTATGGTTAATCATCTAGACAGATCTAATTAAATAGTTGGTAGATAGCAGGGCACATGACTTAAAGAAGTGCTTGTAAGTCTTATCAGTGAAAATAAAGTTAGGTAAATGGGGGGGGGGAGGAGGAAAGCAGTTTTAACAACTTGTTTCTTGTGCTTGTGTTACTAGCCGGGTCAAGCATTCAAATACCCTTGCCAGATGAGATTAAAAGTTAATAGTTTTGTTTCTGATTGTTCAACTTTTTTATTTTCATTTAGAGATGAAAAAGCTGAGATTAAATGTAAATGTTTTTATTCTCAGAGTGTCTCCAGTCTGTGTTATAGTTAGGCATTACTCTTGCCATAGTAAGCAGAAGTTTTGTGCTGTCAGCTTACCTGTCTTTCTAAAACCTATTTTTACATCATATATGTAGGCATAGCAGGTGTCACTGTAATTAAGGCACTGATTAAGTTTCCTTCTTTTACTGTTTATAACTTGTGCTAAACTGTCCCTCTGTGAGCTGAAATCTTCAAAAAAAGTTATTCTTTTCCATCCCCCACTTCTGAAATGCATCTGTTGTGAGCTCAAAACAGGTGGAAAAGTTGTGATTTTACTGTGGCACTACTTATAGGAGTATTTGTTTGAAACATTTTGCATTTCCAGGTTTTGAAGCAAGATTCTGACTGTTGGTAAAACACAATGAAAAGCAGCCTTTTAGAAAGATTATGATCCTCACTCTATTAGTTAAAGCAGATAAAACTTTGAAAATGAACTGGCATAGCAAATATTAATAGCTAAAATTAGTGGACGTTTTGATGAGCAACTTTCTTACAGCCCTTAGTGGATTACCCAGGATATCCTGCTGGACTTTTTCACAGAGCACCAAGTATGTTCCTTCCAGACCATGGTTTGTGTGTTCTTAAAGTTTTTCAGAAGTAGCTTCTTGGTTCTGAGCACTGCAGTAGAGAGAAGTGGCTTTTCACTCCATTTAGTGCCTTTAATTGCTGTGATAACTGAGAATTTGTTAGGTACACAAATACACTGGGCAGCATACACAGATCTGCACCTGTAATGTTCTGTGGTGGATGCTACACATCAGCAGTGGAAAAGAAGCTAGTTAGAAGGTCTTGTATTCCTGGTGCAGATACAAACTCTATTTTCCATTGCTTCCGAGAGCTGAGTGTTCATTTGGAGAAGCAGTGATTCCTAGGAAAGGTCTGCTGAGTGAAAAAATGGGTATTTTGGATGTAATATGGAAAATTCTTTGTTTCAGGTACTGAGCAGTATAGTGAATACACAGGCTACGCAGAAACTTACCGGTGGGCAAGAAGCCATGAAGATAAGACCCCAAGGTAAAGTTCCACAAAAGTATTTCAAGTCAAGGAATAAATAAGTGTTACAAATTTGAAAACTTAACTAGTTAAGTATTTCCTAGTATTTGCCTTAGGGGATTTGACTGTTTGACCCTGGTCTCTTTAGAAGACCCAACAAGCTGAGAAATTTATCACATATTAACAGTGAGATTAATGCTAATAATGGTACCTGTCAATATGTAAGTACTTAAACCAACATCTTTTACTGTTACATGTTTTTAATCCAAGTTTTTGTTCAGATACTGACATGTGGATTGTAATGTCACAAGTTTGACAGTGATACCTCAGGAGCCACAGGGCAGCTGATGTGTGGCTAAACAAGATTTAGTATCATGAATCTGAGTAGAAAGCTCTGAGCACTTGAATTTATTTCTCCCACAATGTTATAGCATGTGTAAAAAATTATTCATTTCCTATGGAAACATACACAATGTACTCTCATTTAAATGTTGGAGCATGACACTTTGACCTTTATTAAGTAAGAACAAAGGTTCTTACTTAATAAGCAGTGCTGTGTAATAAGATTTGTTTCACGTTTATGGCCAGAGTCCAGCCAGGTATTTCTGAATTTATAACCTGTCCCATTTCTGGATCTGCTTTCATTCCTGACCCACAAAGAAAAAAATTGGTCCACTGTCTGTTATGATCTCACCTTTCTAGCTTCTTCTAAGGGAGAAGCTTTGTGGGGATTGCTCATTTTGGATCATGACTATATGGCAAATAATAAGCAACTGATGTCATCAGCTCCTTTTCTTCTCCCACCAACTTTAGGGATGAATGGCAGCGACGCTACACTGAAATTGTTGCTATAGATGCATTTCACTTCAGACGTTTCCTTGATCAGTTCAGTCCTGAGAAAATTAGAAGAGAGCTCAACAAGGTGAGAAACTTCTTACAGTGACCTGCAGTCTGATATTTGTAGCAACTTTTAAAATGTTTTTGTATTATTATCTACAGCTAAGAAAGTTCTTGATTAGTTGTCTCTTATAAAAGGTGTACTTCAGGGATTTGCTCTCCAGTACTAAAGCAGAAACTTGTCTGATAGAATGGCTCTTACCCTTTGATATGCTATTCAAAGGTGAATTTAATTCAAAATTTTGGGTGAAATTTGGGTATATATGGTGTTAACTCTTTCCTGTCCTGCTTTTAAATTATGATTTAATTCCTTTTCCACTGATTGTCTCTCAAACCTTATTCAGTCCTGCAGTCAAAGTGGAGAGGGGGATTGAGGGCTGCATCTTTTAATATGGAAAGAGTCCATAAATACAGTGCCACTTGATTTTCTTCTACCTTTCTTGTTTGCTCTTGGGTTATTGCCATATTACCTGGGGGGTTCTTTTCATATATTGATATCTTCTTGAGATCAGATCCAGGTGTTCATAAATCATCTATCTTTATTTGGGCAATAGGCACAAGAGCTGTGGCAACTGAGCATGTGTATGTATTACATGCCAGTTAGAGTAATAGTGAGGATGTTAAGAAAACTGGTCAAGTCAGAGCAGTTTCAGTCCTTTAAACAAACCTTTAAGACTGACAGTCAGAAACACCATGCTTCCTACTAATAACACATAAATATTATTAATCTTTATCACTATTTATTCAAGGCAGTCAGTCCTTGACCTTACCCTGTGTTAGCTGTGTATATGCAAAACTGCACTGCCCCCAATAGCTGTCACCCTTGACAGTCTCAGTTGTTGAAGTTGGAGGGCTGAAGAGCTCTTTGACAAGGGAAGCTGGGCAGTGGGCATCTTTTTTCTCTCCCCTGCTGTTCCTAATTTAAGATTTTGTCCTTAAATAAAATACAAGTTTCTAGATGGTTCCCAGCCCTTGATCTCTGCCCTGGACTATGCACTGCATGATGTTTGGGAACATGGGGTTACTTTCCTAAGCCATGGCAAGTGCTTTATCCTGTTGCATGGCTTTCACGTTACTTGTTTTTCTTCTTGCTTTGCTTTTCTGAAAGCTAAAGCAATCTTTAATCAGTTCTTGGGGTACTGTTTAAGTGCCTAGTAATTGCCATTAATGAGCTGTCTCAGCTTCCAACCTGCACCAGTGTTTTCAAGGCCTTTGCTGTTATCCCATATATAAAATTTCTCTCCTAACAAGAGCTGCCTGGTATCCATCTCCAGTCCACATAGCATGTTCTCTTAAGTTAATAAGGAGACTAATGGGCCAGAATGAGGGCTGTGCATGGCTATTATAAGGCATAGGTAGTGAAGGCTCTGTGGCCTATTATAGCAATGGCACTTCTATTTTTACTGAGTGAAGTACAAGAATGATTATAGAGTTGTACTGTATTAGTCTGTTTGTGTTTAGGTTCAAAACATACTAATTATAGAAGCAACAGGCCTCTGCTTTAGCAAGGGTGATAAATACAAGGGCACAATACTACCATTGTTAAAGTTTCTTGCTTTCTGTAGTACAGGAGGGTATAGAATAGCATAGGAGGCATTTTAAGTTGATTCAAGCATATGGCAGTATGCTCCTAATGGGAAAGGGAATATATCTGAAAGCTTTATTTCCACACACTCCTGCCTCCCACAAATGATGTGCAAGGCTGAAGGGACTAATTTAATTTATTCATAAAGCCTTGGCATCGTGAGTAAAGGTACATTCATCAGTTTGTTTCTTCATGGTTGGTAATGAAATTAGCCCTGAAAAAGACAGTAAATAAATTTTGTAAACTTCAGTGATATCTTAGTACAAAATTCAAATTACCTACTCTAGTGAATTTATGATCTGCCTGCAGTTTTCAATATTATTGATTTTGTGTGGATTTTTAAAACAAATTATGGAAGATCCATGCAGCTTTGATACAGTGTGTCAGTTTGGCTGATTATTGAGGACTGATTAACATTTAAAGAAAAATTTAAACCTGAGTTAATTCTGTGTTTATTAAAGTAAAAATATCATTCACTTTATTAGAGATTCTATAATATTTTAACAAATTAAATATTTTTTTTAATGTACTGTGGGTGGAAACAAGTTTATGAAATAAGATGCGACTCTGTTTCAATTATGATTTAATAAATCAGGACTCAGTAAGCACAGCATATGCACACATTTTGAAATACAACTGTATTATGCATTATTATATGACTGCTGAAGTCCTTCCAAGTATCTGCTGACTTTCTTATTGATGAGGCAGTTTTTGTTCTCCATATCCTGGGGAGTTGGGAACTGATTCCCATTATGTAAAAGCTGAAAAGGAAATGACATCCTCTTGCAACACCAATACATTTCCCTCACTGAGAGGACTGAGTTTGAAGAACTATTATGCACACAGACAGAGTTCTCACTTGCTTTGCCTACCAGTTGCCTACAGATGTGCTTTGGACATCAGGTACACAAATAGCTGTGACTTTGAAGAGCTCAAGAAGCTGCATGCCCCTGGTGAAGTGTAAGGGCTTCTTACACAAACTCTAAATCATGGTACTCAGCTAAATTATGACTAAGAGAAGTCTGAATTTGCAGCTTAGGTCAGATGGGAGTGGAACTCTTGGTTCTTCAATGTCTACCAGACAGCTGGACCAAATTCACTGTTGAAAAACTTCCAAAGAGATTTATCTTTTTTTTCTGTACATGGAAGCATCTACCTTGAGATTTTAGTCAATATCATACTTTTTACTCCCACCTTCATTTCTTGCATTTGACCTGTATTCTAAGATACCATTTGTATCTTCAGTTTTGAGGAATTCCAGGAACCTTGGACAAAGCAGTTAGAATCATAGAATCATTCTATTCTATTCTAAAGCAGTTCACTTGCCACTCAGCTAAGTGGGCTGAGAAGCAGCAGACATGACACAATCTACTATTAGTTATTCTCTTTTCTAGCTATCCTGAACATTTCCTGTAGGTGTGATAAAATCCCTAGGATTCAGCACCTGTATCTAATTTTTAACTTGAATCCAAATAAGACAAAATTCTTGCCCTCAGTACTCTAGCGATTGACTTAAATATAAAGGAATATAATGGGGAATTGAAGTATTGAATCTGGTATTGTGTGAAGAAAATACTGAATGTTGTTCTCATCTGATTGTTTGAAAATATTGCAGCAGGTTGCTTGTCAGCTTCATTTTCTGCCTCTTGTCTGCCTCCAGGCCTATTGTGGTTTTTCTCGACCCAATGTTCCACCTCAGCATCTCTCTGCAATAGCCACAGGAAACTGGGGATGTGGTGCCTTTGGAGGGGACTCCCGATTAAAAGGTAAATTGTAGCAACTTATTAATGTACAAATTTATCAAATAACTTAGATTTTGATTCTTGGCCTTGTCTTGTCCAAATTTTAGCCAAGGATTGGAATAATACTTAGACTGTAGAACTGTTTTATTAGCATTGATGTTTAAGCCATGAGTGATGTGGCCTTAAACAATAAAAATGGATGCTGACTCTATTTGCTGCTTTCAGTTTAAATTCTGAGGTAAGTACATGATGGTGAGATGCTGGGTTTATAAGAGCCTGTAGCAGTGAAGCCTTCAAAAGCACTGACACATAGAGATAGTTCACAGAAGAACATATTATTGCAGTTTTCAGTCATATAAATCAGTCAACCTCTCTGAAGCAATCTTTTTAGATTATGCCTAAAATTCATATCTCTGCAAAACTGTTTAAAGTACCTGCTAATTTACAAGGCTTCACAAACTTGCTGGCAATGCTTAATGTCTGAGTTTTGCTCCTTAATATGCTATGTACCATAATTGCTGTATGTCAGAGAGGTTTCCAGTCATTCAGACATGCTTCGTTCTTTCCTGACTTGCCTGCAATATCACTCACTTTCTGATGTTTTATTTTTAGAGTATTTATAATGCAGCAGGTATCACATGCCTGCATTAACTTGAGAATTTTCCCCATCAAGTCAAGAGCTGATGGATCCTGACATTTAAATTGATATCCTGATTCATATAATTTTAAGTATAAATTTGCATTTTTGTTGTTTTTAAACATATAAAGAGTATTTAAAGTCTGCTTTTCTGAACAGCTTTAGGTAGTTACATTGAGACAAACAATCATAAGGCTGCCAGCTTTGTAAGTTTTCTTTCTTAATTTATCTTACTCATTAAGCATCTATTTTTATTTTTTCAACACTCACTGATATTCTGACAGTTGTTTTTTTATTTTGATTAGATAGAAAGGGCTGCCAAAGGCAGATCGTCGATATCAGAAGTAGCAGTTTCTGTGAGATCTGACCATACTTGATTATTATCATGTTAGGAGTCTTTAATAAATGCTTTGATTTGTATAAGGTTCAAATCCTCTTGGATTTGAGTTGTCATAGCCCAAGTATATACTTTTAATATTTCTGATAACAATATGGATCATCAGATCTAAGCCATTATTCAACACTAAATGCAACCTGCAGGACAGGGATTGCTCTCTGCAATGCTTTACTTCTCCTCCCCATTGGTCAGAGCTCAAAACTGAAGCACACTGACAAGGATTGCCATGGTTGAGTCCACTTGGTGAGGTAGCCCATAAGAAGAGTCATGAGTTGTGGTGCTTTGTAACTGGGATATGAACTCAGGGCAGAATAAAAGTGTGTAAAGGCTTGAATATTCTTTCAAGTTTTATTTTAATTTACTATTTTAGTTTGAGTTTTTATTTAAATAACAGTTCCTCCAGTTTTGAATCAACCTTTTTTTTTTTCCCCCAAAGTCTACTACATTTAGACCTTAGTATCAACTTACAGTACTCCTGCTGTTATGAAAAATTAATCTAAATTTATATGTGACTCTTAAGTCTTCTTCTGTTCTTTTGGCAGACCTGACAAAGGCATTGGTTGAACTTGCACTTACATTACTCTTTTTGTAAACTCAGCATAATTTCTCAGATTAATCTGAAAAATCAATACTTAATAAAGAGGATTAAATGACAACGATGTGCTATTGGATATGGAACTAGTCATTTCAGTTTTCTGTTAGCTGATACTGACTAGAAACAATATGGCTTCATTCTTTTTTGCTTTTTAAAATATGTGCTGTGAAAAAGTACAGTATTTTGCCATGCATGGTTTTTTAGAACAGAGTTGCATTTGATGAGTGATAGCCAAATGAACTATTTTCTACTTCACAGATAGGCCCTGACCAGTCAGTCTTAAGTGCTAAAAGTGATTCTGTGTTTCCTTTAAAATGCTGTTTGAGGTTCTTTTGCTTTGCAAATTTCTTACAGTGGAGAATCATCTTTTGTACTTCATAGGACTCATAAATTTTTTGTTTTGAAATATATTTTAGAAAACTCCAAGATTATCAGTGTCAGTTTCACTGCACCCAAAAACTTTGTTGACTACACAGGCTTGACAATGTATTGTAAAGACAAGTTTTCATAGCTTAAAATCCTGCCTTTTCATTTAACATTTTGCATACACATCCTTAGCCTTTCAGAAGTAGTATCTGGATCTGTAACAGATTTCAGAACCACCAAAATATTTGATGTAATTGGATATAACTGGATAAGAGCCATAATGCATTATGATATTTCATCTTTTTTTTTTTAGTCATGAATTAAAAGAACATGATTGTATATTAAAAATTGTTTCACTCAAGGTCCCCGATGATGCAATAAACTAAAATCATCTTAAGAGAGGAAAAATCATCTGATATTGTAAAAGACCTGTTACTTAAAAAGATATTCTAGCTAAATTAGGGATATTTCCACAAAATTTTAGTATAAATTTAAGACTAAATACTGAAGAGAATATGTTTATATAATTGGGAGACTTGAAAGACCTTGTCTTGCTTTTCAAATGAGAGGATAATCTAATAATTATTTAGCTGCAGGGGCTCTATGCAACTGTCTAAAGATTGGAAAGTGTTATTGACAATGCAACAAAGAGTATCTGTTGAAGCATCTCATAAATACATAATTCTAACAATTGTGAGAAAGTATTCTTTAGCTGAATATTTATCTGTGAAAATAAAGCTCAGTAGCAGGACTGCCATGGGCATTAGAAAGACCCTTGTAGGATTGGCGGGAGGAGAGAAAAGCTTGCATTTTGCCTCACCTAAATGCATGGGACACTGAGATGCTGCAGTTCTGAACTCACACAGCAGGTAAGGACACGGGGAGTGTTGGGTGTCCAGCCCAGAGAGCATTGCTGTGCCTGCAGCACTGCAGTCCTGCTCTGCTTGCCCCTCCTGGGTCTCTGGTCTCACTTTCCTCACAGCCACCTCTGGACTTGGGCTGTGCTGCTGCAACAGAACCACTGCAGGGAGGTCCCTGGTGATAACATCCCTCTCCTCTGAATAGAGGGACTGAGCTGTGAGGTCAGCTGGGTCCCCAGAGGGATTTCTGATGCTTCTGCCACCCTCGCTGGGTGGTAAAGGAGATTTGTCAGCACTGCTGTTCCCTCAGGTGTGAGTCCAGAAGAGTTAAATGGGATCACATCAGTTGGGTGCAAAGAGGCAAGAGAGCCCAAATCCTTTGAGTCCCCTGTACCACAAATTAAATTCACATTTACAGGAAATTTCACATGGTGTTATATATCACTAATGCCCAGAAGACTGTGAAGTTGTATTCTTGGTAGAAATTTTGACCCTTGTTTCATAGCAATATTCATAGCAATTCAAAATAAGCAGTATATTTTTAATATCTTCTGTCAAGTAAAATTGCATTGTTTGTTTGGAATGACTAATAAGATTCATTAGGTTCTGTTCCCCTATGCAAGCTAGTTAATTAGACCCTTTAAAAGCTGAACCACTGAAGCTTTACCAAATCCACATCTGGTTCAGTAATTAAAATATCATTCCCAGATTGAGATAAATTTGACATGTGGATCATGTAATTGATAATTCTAGCTATGGGTTTGCAAGGGATTTTTTTATTAAAGAATGCAGTACTTTGTTATGTTAAAAAAAAAAAGTGAAACATCCTTGAGCTGAGCTATGAACAGCCTTCTGTTTAGTTTCCTCCAGTAGTTGGTAATGCAGTACATACACTATTTTATTTAAAATTAATTTTTGCAAAGACAGGATTAATCACATTTTAATTAACTCTACTTGCTGGGTAGGAAAGAAAAGAATTAATATCAGAACTGCACCCATAGGCTCTGAAATACAAGCCTCAATAGATGGTTGCTGGAGTCCATTATCTGGACTACTGTAACATGACTTGAAGTGAGTGTGTGACTGATCATGTGCATTTCCATCACTCCAGCCCTGCAGTACTGGTTGGTGAAAAAACCTGCACTCTTGTAATGGGTTGGTGCTACCTGAAAAGATACTGGGTTTTCTTTCCTGGTTTTTCCTTTTCCTCTTCTTGACTGGTGTCCTCTCTTGCATCAGCTCTGGCTCTTAGCAAACCCTTCACTTGGTCAGTTCAATTGCTAAGATAGCAGAAAACAATTACCTTAGATTATTTTGTTGTATAACATTTCTGTCAGGTTGGTGAATGTAATTGGCTCATTGAGATGTCTGGTGAGCACCTGAGATGCAGAAAAGTCAGGAGGTGAGTGAGGAAATGAGAACATGTAGCTGGACCAGAGCCTCTTTTTCCGATTGCAGTGGGTCATTAGCTTGGCTCAGCTGGACTATTGGTCAGTACCCCAGATGATTTCTCAAGAGGAATATTCAGAACTCTGTTTCCAAGAGAGGCAGCCTTCTTTCTTTTCCACACAGAAATACATGTCTGTCTATTTTGTAATATTAGCTGTTAAAAGAACTTGGTCTGCAGTTTGGTGAGGTGTGACAGACATAAAGCCAGAAGTTAAATAACCTGAATTGCATTCCTGGCATTGCCACTCACTTTTTGTAGGTCAGAACGAGCCATCATATTCAACACTGAATACTTGCATTGCAGGTGAGATGGACATCTTAAATTGTGCCATAAGAGGTGTCAGGACCATAGATCTTCTCATGGAAGCTAAAATTTGGTTCATCTTTGTGTAGTCTCCCTAGTGAAAGGGTTTACCCCATTCCCTCTGAAGGTTGGTAGAGAATGGAAGTTGTGATGTGCTGACTGATGCTTTTCACCCCACTCTTTGTGACTTGATGCAAACCAGGATGCAAGATGATTCTCTGCCTTCATAGGCTGTTGCACACATTTAGTGGGCAAATTAATGGCTGGATGCTGCCTGGGGGTGAACATGGACCAAAAGCCACTCCTTTGATTTTTAAGCACATTGTGTATCAGGAAAGTAAGGGTGGTTGTCACGAGTGACTCCAGCAGAATACTTCAACTCTTTGGGCTGCAGTGCCCAGTATTCTTTACTATTTTTTAAAAATGGCAATAATTCTTGCTTTCCTGTTGGTCAGATTGCTTGGCAGCGTTCACCTGAAGGTGGGTGGTATGATTATTTGCTGGAAAATGAGGCTGTGTTTTTCCCTTCAGCAAATTGTTTTATTGTGTATTCATCTGTGCAATCTTTTGTGTTTCAGCCTTAATACAGATCCTGGCAGCTGCTGAGGCTGGACGTGATATTGTTTATTTTACCTTTGGAGATGCGGAGCTGATGCGGGATATTTACAGCATGCACACTTTTCTGTGTGAGAAGGGACAAACTGTTGGTGAGCATAAAGAAATATTTTCATGCAGAGAAGAGACTTAACTGTCTCTGTAAGTGGAAATCATCCAATAAGAATCCTCATCAAGTCCTGAACACAAGCAGTTTATTTGTACCTGTTTCCAGAGTGGAGAACTCTTCTGATTCAGTGTTAACTGGGCAGTGTTAAGACTTGTAGGATCCTTTTCTAATTCACTTAGGAGTTACCCTCTAGAATCTGAAATATAGATACATGTGACAGAAGATTTGCAGAAGTTTTTAATATAACCAAAATGCTCTAGGAAGGCAAAACCTGCCTTTGCATTCTTGATATTAGTTTGTATTATAGTGGTCCTGGCTTAATCCTGCTTGATCCTCCATTACCAGTACAAGAAAAGCAGTGTATTCTGTGTCCCCTTGTAATTGTTAAATGTCTTTAATCTGTGGGACAGAGGTACAGAGGTAGGTAATTGGCAATACTTTAAGTTATATATATGCAAACCTCACATTCAGATGGCTTCTGCAGAAAGCTCAGCAGACAGCTGAGGGAGCCCACCCTGTATTCTGAACAGACTTGGAACCAGTCACATCCCTTCTGTAACATTGTCCACCTCCTTTTCACTGCTTGTTTAAAGAGATATTCCTAGCCACTATCTCCCTAGAGTGCATTTCTAGGCTTCATTTGGAGTCTTCTTCATATGGCACGAGGCTGTAGTGGCACAGATGTTGGCCTCTTCTCCCTGGTGACCAGCAATAGGAGAAGAGGAAATGAGGTCAAGCACCACCAGGGGTGGTTCATGTTGGGTATCAGAAAAAATCTCTTGACAGAAAGAGTGGTTAAACATTGGAACAGGCTGCCCAGGGAAATGGTGGAGGCACCATCCCTAGAGGTGTTCAAAAGATGGGAGATGAGGTTCTACAGTAGATGGTTTAGGGGTTGTAGGGTGGACAGTTGGACTCGATGATCTTAGAGGTCTTCTCCAACCTTGATGATTCCATGATCTGACATATTTTTTAATTATTTATTTTTATTTTTAAGGGGACATTTATAGGCTGTTACTGAGATATTACAATGAAGAATGCAGAAGCTGTTCTACTTCAGGACCAGATATCAAGCTGTACCCTTTCATATACACCACCATTGAGTCCTATGCAGATTCTGATGATGATGAAGAAAAAGGGTTGTGCTTTGAGGATTAAAATAAGTGTATTTGAATAGAATACTGTTCATCTCCTCCCACTGGTACACTGTGTGATTTGCTGGGTATAATCTATGAATTGGCTTAATATATACTGGAATATATACTGGCTGCATTGGTAGTTATGTTACCCAAACAACAGAAAAAAAATCAACTTGGAGAGATGAGATTGGTTTTGTTTAATGGTTTCATACATGAATATCTTGCTCATGTGTGGACAGAAAAGATTCTTTATTCTGGTTTGTATTATACCTTGTTAAGCAGGATATTTAGTACATATTTGTATTTCAGTCAAGAGATTGCAGAAAGCTGCCAGAAAATTTCTCTGTGCTTCTTTGCCTTTATTTTTCAGGGATCTTGCCTAAATTTCTCATGTAAGCTTAGTGCTGGAGGACAGGCAGCCATGTAACTCCTGGAATACTTTAGAGAGAAGCATTGTAATGATTGTTCTTACTGAGAATTGTCATAATTTGATTACATCCTTACATGGTATCTTCATTATTCTTAACAACTTTTTCATTCATCTACCTTTGTGTCCTGGGTTAAATCTGTTTTTTTTAATAGCTGGTTAAAACTGCAAAAAATCTGGAGGAGCTGTAATACATTTCACAACTGCATTGTCTTACTGAATCAAACCTAAAAGTCAGCGTGAAGGAGCAAAATAAAAACAAGGGTGGAAGGGTGGGAAAATGAGAAATGTGACCAAAGTTAGGTGTAGAGGGAAACAATTTGCACGTGAAATGCTTCAATACTTTTGTTGGTGCTATCTGTTACAACACTGAACAAGGTCTTAGACGTGCTGAGTATATTTGAAGTTTCTCAAGGTTGACTTTTAATGGCAACATCATTTGAATTAAGGTCTTCTGGTTGTGTTTATGTTGTCCTATCCGTTCTCCTTTGTCACAGTGTGCATACATGTGAGTGTAAGATCCCCAAGGGGTAATGGGAGTCAAGAAATGGAAATCACTTACATAGCAGTGGGAGGAAAGTGCAGGCTACAGGTAAAAACATGAGGCCTTATCAGAGGGTTGTTGTGCCTGTGCCTTTTTAGGCATGGGAACATTAATGATGCAGAGAGGGCAAAAGTTGTGTAAAAACTGTGCTATTACTATCTCTGTGAATACCAAATTAGTGTTGCTGTAGTACATTAATAGTTTACACAAAACTGCAGATACATATGTGGTAAAACTTTTTGAGGTCTATGTACAGGGCCAATCCAATGAAACATTTGTCTATTAGCTGTTTAAACCCAGTCTAAGTTTAAGCCCTTATTGCTCAGTTTAGCCTCTTCTGTGTTCATTTTTCTGGTCTGTCATGGTTGCCATTTACCAGTTTAGCAATACAAGTAAAAAAACACAGCAGGAAATGTAGAGCTAAGGCTCTAGTATCAACAACATCAGCCTTTTGGCTAATGTCAGATAAAACCTCCCCAGGCCTAAAACACATGATGGGCACTAAGTGCTGGAAGCTGTGGGCAGTCTGCCTTACAACAAAGCATTCCCTGCTGGAGCTGCTCTGGTGGAAGACAGAACAAAGAATTGGGGTCATTTGTAAACACCCTCAGAGTGCTGCACCTTTGCATTAATGGTGTTTCTTGGAAGGTGACAAATGCAGCAGTTTAAGGGTTTCTTCCTTCCCACCAGCTGTAGCTTTCCCCATCATCACTTACACTGAAAAGACTGAGGCTGCAATTTCAGACCTTTCTCTGAGGCTGCAACTTGTGTCCTCAGAGTTATCTGAAATCTTTTTCCTGCTCCTGGTGTTTCAGTGTTAACTCACATTTTGGCAATCTGAAGAGCAATGTTTTATAATAAGCTTTTTATTTGGGCATTTACATTAAGCTTCTAGATGATGATAAATGTTCCCTGTTAATTGAGGCAAGTAATGGAAATTGGTGCTATCTGCCAAACCTTCTTCACCTTACTACTCAGGTTTTCCTATAGAAAAGGTGAACAGAATTTGTTCATAAGTAGTTGGAAGAAAATATAGCAGAAAGCTATATAAGGTGGCCAGATATTACCCTCCTTTTCTTGTAAATAAATACATCTTTATTAGTGCAATATTAATTTTCATTGTGAGGGGAAGAAATTTGTCAGGTATGAAAAATGTACCAAAATAAGATGGAATAACTCCATCAACTCTAGAAACAGAAAAATATATTTTAACTTTGGAAGCATTCTCTGAAGATCATATTATAGGGTGTCAAATAAAGAGAGTTTTTGCAGTGTCAGATGTCTGTTTCCAGGATAATTTCTACTCATTTTATGCAGTCTGTATTTTCACTGATGACTGAGAATTTTCTAATATGGAGAAGAATGCCTTTTATTTCATGTCATTCTTTAGAGCATGTCTCGCATACCTTTTTCCCCCTATGGAAAATCTTTGGTTTTACAGACAGGAGAAAAGGAAAACAGCAACTAATTTTCTGTTTAATATGTCATCTGCATAAGACTGATTTATCCAGCATTCTGACATGTGTCCCTGATCTCACAAAGGGGCAATGTTGGAAAAAAAACTGAATATGACTTCGATCACAGACAAACTTAGGATTGTATTTCTCTTGATTGTTTTGGGTTTTTTTAAAGCAAAATAGTACAGTTTTTAAAAACTATCAATGGTGTTACATTCCCATGACTTTCTAATTCAATAAAGAGCTAAATTGCCCAGAATGCTGCATATGGAAGGAGGAATTTTGCATCAGCCCAATACATGCTCTGCATATTTCTTTTTTTTTCCCCCTCCACCATTCTCTATTTCTAAACGATCAGAAACATTTTCTCTAGCTAGAGATGCCTTTTGGTACTCTGTGTGAAGTATTGTGGAATGGAGGTGTGGATGATCTCTTTGTTCAGCCTTGTAAGCTTCAGTTTCACTCTTCTAGGAGCCTGTTTATGGAATATTCTGGTTTTTTGAGTTTTTTATTACTCTAGGGATGATTGCTGTATGATTTCAAATAAACGCTTCCTATCAAAACTTTTGGTTTATACTTTTTAGCAGTAAATGGAATGTGTAATATGACCCAACACCAGGCAGTCACACAGACTGCAATGTTGCCTCACAGTCAAGTTTGATGTCAGAGCACTTGTGTTGTTCTAATGCTCTTGCACCAAACATCCTCAGTTTTGAGGTGTCTTATCCTAGTGATGAGTACCCATTACTGTATATATATTAATTTATAAGCTGTTGATGTGTTCCTGACATTCTTCTAAACTTACAGTTTATGCACCATTATATTATATTGATTTTTTTTTTCCTGGATCTGTATGCTAATGTTTACATGATTTTGTAGGAATACAAGTAAAAACTTCTGAAGCAGTGTTGTGTGTGTTGTCTCCTACTTTCCAGGACAGAGAAATTTTACCTCCTTTGAATGTACATGGCACAGCACTATAGATAGATCTAGCATTAAATTTGATAATTCAAGTATTGACACAAAAGATAACTAAGTAATTTGTACTGTACATTACTGTAGCAGTTGTTCCCATCTGTGTAGCAGTGTAAAAAGGAAGTTATTGATGTAAAAGGGAAAGGTATTTGCATGAGTGTGAGATTGCATACGTGTGTATGGCCATATGCAGACATTTTGATGTTTATTCCCAATTTGCTTTTGGTAAGCAAGTAGGTAATTTTTTGAACTTCATGAGGGAAATATAGCTAAATAAAAGCAGATAAAACCCTAAAGAGAGAGAAATAATAAACACGTTGCATAAAAGCTTTCATGGTTTGTAGCAGTGGGGCTAACATCCTCCTAAACAAAAGGATTTAGAATTGTTTTCCAAAAATCTTGTTTAAGTTGGTAAGAAACTATGAAATTTTTTTTTTAGCATTACAGAACATCAGGATAAAATATAATTTCTGACTGCTCCTAAGGTTTTAGATGATCTTGGTGTTATTACTGAAGGACTGAGTGTGCAGTACAGCAGCAACAGTAAGGGAGCTGCTTACTTGGAGGTGCCTCTGCCAAGGTGGGGATGAGCACCTTGGTGGTGCTGATAGCCCTGGGTTCATCCTCAAGTGTGGTTTGTCATTTCCTGGTTTTAGATTTTTTTTTTTTTTCTTATTTAAATGGCCAGAATCATAGCTGAATGATCTGGAGATCAGACTCCTGGTAGGATGAGTAAAGGAGGGTTGATGCCCTTCATGTTGTAAATCCCAGGAGAAGGTCCTCATGCTCTCTGCTGCAGTGAGGAACCAGCTGCCAGTCTCTCCTGTCCCAAGCTGTCACTGGCCTTTACTGTTATTTAGCACACACCCTCAGGAATACACCATTAATTCTTAAAAGCAACTGGAGCCTATGGAGGTAAGTCCTTAGGGATAAAGCACAATTGCAAGGGCTGCTTCCCCGTGGATTTTTCTCTTTTTTCTCTATTACCAAACCGTTGGTTTCCCACCTATATCAGTACTGGGATAGAGGAGACTCAGACAACAGAATTTTACAACTTTTAACATTTCCACTCCAAACAGCCTCCATCCTCTCAGCCTAAGCAGCTTTCTGTGACAGAAGGTTGGACAGATGGATGTCAGACCTTGGGATACCAAGAGCTGTAAAAAATTCTGTAAGGTTCACTGATGTATTTGTGTGTTAGCTGGCGTGGGGTGATGCACTATTTGCATCTTTGAAAACAGCACCCACAGAATCATGGAAACTGCAAGATGCAGTGTTTTGTGTTTTGTGGAGTTTTGTTTGTTGTTTTTTTTAACTAAGAACCGAGTATTTATGATCTTGTTTTGTGCTCACAGTGTTTCATGCTCGTTTATCATTGCTTAAGTGAGTGTGACCTGGAAGCTGCCTAGGAGGTATCTGTCACTGATAACTCCATTACAGCAACGCCATCAATTCCTGCTTAACTGAGCTGTCAGCTGGGGTTACATTATGTAGTTCTGGCACTTGGTGTGGAGTCAGAGGAGGCACTGGTATGTCCCAGGCCCTCTTGATAATGCTGTGGCAGGCTGATAGGATGTTTGCAGACATGCAGGCACTGTGCTACGCTTGCTGGGTGGTTGATACATGTTTTGCAGAAGCTCGGAGAAGCTGTGACAAGCTCCAGGGTCTGCAGGTCATTAATATGTAGTTAATCAGCTGTAAATCTGCCAAGCAGAGGACAGTGGCACCTGTGCCCAGTAGAGATGGATTGCATCCCTTGTGCAGTGTGACTGCAGTGCTGCCTGCCCAGTACCCACAGCTCACACAGCTCAGCCCTTCTCTAGATCAAATGGAAGATGGATTTGCACTGAACATCCCTTCATAGCTTATCTGCCTAAAACAACAAGAAGAAAAGGTTTGAGGGGGATGGGGATGTTGTGTTGTGGATTTTGTTGGGTTTTTTTTAATTGTAAATCAAATGGGTGATACTAAAAATTGGATCTGTTGCACATTTTCCCAATGTTTTCAAGCCTGCAGGTCTTTGAAAAGAGGGCAGAAAACACTTCAGGGAGACAGTTGAGTTTTCTTTGTGTTTACATTTGCTGGGTGTCCATTTCCCACGTGTTGGAATCCAAGAATAAATACCTGTAGTGGGTTTCTTGGGGGCCTATTTGATTAATGCTTTAAATTTTGAAAGACTGTCCTGACAAGATCCTGAAAGTAGTCTTGCTTTGCTTGCAGGGAAAACAAGCCAAACAAAATGAGCACCCTGAAGAGATATAAAAGAGATAGTGATGGTTTTCTGAATCCAGCAGTGTCAGTTCTGACCATGAAGGGGTAAGTTTCATTCCTTTTAGAGCTCAGTGAGGAAATGACAAGCATAAGCACCTTAAGTGCCAGAATGTTGCAGCTTTAGAACTGGAAATAAGAAATTCATGTACAATTTTTTTCCAGGCTGCATGTTGTTTTAGTTTGTGTAGCTGGAACACCAGAAACTTTTCAGTGAAATATTTCCATGGACTCGTGCAGCTTCCTCAGTACCATTCATGTTTCCATTGTCCTGAGTAGCTGCTTGACCCCTTTTGTAATCTTTATATCTGGGCAAGTCTGGAACTGTATCCATGTGTAGAGAAGGCAGGGTTTCCCCTCTGGCAGGTACAGGGTTTGCAGGACTGACAAGGATGTAATGCACTATAAAGATCTTGTCCCATTGCAGGACTTTGACCTGCTCTGCTCATAAACAAAATTAATTTGTTGAATTAATCTGTTGTGCTGTTTTACATCAGGTGTTACCTACTGAGACACTTCATGACCTTGAATTATGAAATTAATGTGGATTATCATTAAGCAAAAAGGAGCTTTGTTTGCTTCCATTTGAAAGTGTAGGAAGCTAGATCAAATTAATTCGTTTAGATACAGTTTGACATCTGCTTTAGAGATGCTCCAGGACCTCCCTCCACAGCCCTGTATCAGCGAGGACAGGGCTCCTCTGTGTGTGTAAACTGGGCTTTTACTGGAAGTTGATGGAAAGTGCTGCATTTGCTATTTTCTTTCATTCATCAAGGCATCTTGGCACATTAGATGCAATAAAGATACTGCACAGATCAAAGTGTTTAGCCACAGCATGAAGTTAATTTTGCTAAGATTTGAAGACTTACCTTTTCAAAATGAAAGGTTAAGAAAACTGCTTTGAATAGCTAAATCCCATTATTGAATAATGACAAGATTTTCCTTAATGTACTAGGAATTGATTGGATTGAAACCAAGATGTCATGGAAATAAATGAAGGTAATTGTGTGTGTTTCACACCCTTTTGCATAAAGGATAAGGCCCTAAAAAATAGTATTTTCAAATACAGAGCTAAATCTGTCTTTAAAATGCCTGCATTGTAATTATCTTGTTGCAGTTTTAAGTCATTATTTTGCCTGTTGCCTGAGGAATTTTACAGCAGAGCAGTATTAATAAGATGTCAGGAGTACAAATTTCATAACTTAATCTGTGTCATAAAGGGAACTCATGTAAACAAAGTAACATTTTAATTCATAATTACTTGACCTGTGGCATATGTGGGTCAGGAATGAAGGGGTGTTTGATTTTACATTTTGTAGAAAATCAAAACTGCATTTTGAGGAGGTAAAATGAGATTAAAAAAAAAAAAAAAAAGTCAATTAAAAAAATCCTTGTCTTCTCAGCAAGGACTGAATGCATTGTAACCTTAAGGAGAGGAGGCTTCTAATTCTTCCATGTTGTAAATCTCACCTGAGTGGCATTTACTGTTTCTGAATCCCTGAGCATTTATGATGAAAAAAACCCAAACAATCTACTGATTGAGTCCCCCTGTCTCTCATTCCACCAAGTCCTTGTACAGAAAAACTAACAGCCAAGCCCAGCAGATTAAATCTGAAATGCAACAGATCTGTAGCTTTTTTCCCCCTCTCTGAAACTTGAGCTTTTGATTGCCATCAATCATAAGGACTAGATGTTTTAATGATAGGAACTAAGTACTTCCTAAAGTCATCTGACTTCAAAATCTGGGACTTTAGGCCTTTTGTTTGTTTTAAATAAACAAATAGATGTCTTTAAATGGTCTGTCAGTCCTTGGCATGAGAGCAGTGAACACTCAGATGAACCTGCACCTTCTGCATGTCGGTTCTAGAGAAGTTTTGTTGCCCTGAATGGCAGCAGGAACTTCTTCTGCCTGCCAGGAAAATATTTTGGCCTCATTAGTTTGAAGAGATTCAAGGTTAATAAAATTCCTGTTTGTTTTAAGCAAGCATGCCCCTCTTTTTGCCTCAAATCTTGATTACATGTGACCTTCCGATAGCCTCAAGATGTTAATAAAAATTACTTTGAGATTGCTTTCTGGTACAGTCCTGTTAAAGCTCCTGGCAGATCTTTGTAAAACTATACCCAGGAAAAAAGTTTAATTTATGACCAAAATAATGCATTTATATCCTTACATTGGCAGGGTAAGGCTTTGCTGTTCTGAAAATTCATGTGTCAATGACGTGACAGAGCTATGAGTTAAGGGAGTTAAATCCAATTTCAGATTCTGATCTCCAGAGATACTTGGCCAATGTACACCATGGGATGGTGTGTACAGGAATGTATGGATCAGAATAACCAGCATCTTGACACAACAAATAACACTGACTATTCTCTGCCACCTTAATATTTCTTTAGGGCTGAAATATAACGCAAGAAGCAACCAGCAGCCAAAGGATCCTAATGACATATTTGTAGCCTGAAGTTTGTAGCCTGAAGTATTTCCAAAATGCAGTATTTGGAGCATCCCCAGGTGGGGAAGTTCTCTGAAATGGGCAAAAGGAAAGAATGAGCCGGGAGGTCCCCTGATCAGTCACTGCCCAGCAGGCACAGGCAGCACCTTTGCCTTACACATGTAAAACACACAAGTACCAGAACCCCAGACCTGGTCGGTGGGTGAAACCCACGTGTGTTTTGTCCCGTGCTTGAGAAGATGTTAATTCCTTCCAAAAGCCTCTTCCTTTACTGAGGTGCTTGCTTTCTATGTCAGCTCTGGTCTGATGGCCTCATGGCTCCTCCTCACTCAGTGTCTAGCCGATGATCTCAGCCCTGGCTCACCCTGTCTGCAAGAGCAATCGTAATTCACCCTCCCTGCTCACTCCTGCTGAGCCTCTCCCACACCCAGCACCCAGCCAGCACCCACGGTGTCAGTGTGTGCCAGCCACGCTCAGTGGCTTCATAGTATTGAGTGAACTGTCAGCTTCAAACTAATTTACTTAAGACTTGTGCTAATCACAGTCCCCAAAGTGACAGACAGACAATCCTTGCCCTTCAGAGCTAGATCCTTCCCTTGCTACAGTGTGCAAGGGTGGTAACGAGTGAGAATCATGATTTGCTAGCTGGATGGAGGAAGAAATGACAGGTAGGATTTATTTTGCAGTTTCCCAACACCTTTACAGAGTTTTCATTTTTTTTTTCTTTAATTGGCTTCAGTGACATCCTTTCACAGGCACCGAGCAGTCCCAGGGGAGTGGTCTGTGCAGGAAAGGTCTCTTTGTTAAGGCAGGGTCTGTAATTGCCTTAGGCTGTCACAGCAATAGTCCTAAAAATCCAAAGCCAGCACCATTACAATCTAAACCTCCCCTTACTGTGGTTTTGGCCTTTCATTTAATGATGTTGTTCTTCATGTAGTGGGCTGTGCATTGAAAGGTGATATTATGATTAATCAGACTAGGATTTCATGCATCTTAAAATAGCAATGCTACTATCAAGTTAATGAAACAAGCACCATCCAGGCATCCATTGGTAACTAACCTGCAGAGAGATGGATGTTGTTTTGGTGCCCACAACTTGTTATGATCACCACAACTGCCTCGTGTTAATAAGCATTAATACAATCCAGTGAGCTCAGCATCAATGGATGAAGAGGAAGGAGGACCTGTGTGGTGTAACAGCCTTCACAGTAATCCAGTTTGAAAGCAATTTAGAGCAAAGCTAGAACAATTTATTCCAAGTTGATAAACAAGCACAAAACAACATGCAGCAACGTTTTTACTGTAACACCAACATTATTCTCCTGAAAATCTACCCAGTGGTATGGTGGCTGCTGATGGATCAACAGTTCCTGTGACACGTGAACAGCAAGCTCACTTTGGTGACTGAGAAACTCAGATTATTTCCTACTTTACTGGAAAAAAAAATATTGTAGGGTAAAATACAGGCAACAAAATTTAAGGGAAGTGTAAAGCTGTGAACAAGAATCATCACTCTCTATTATTGTCCAGCTGTGTCCAGCACTGTGGATGTTATGTTTCCAAATAACCACCATCAGGGAAATGACTGTTACCCTGCATGTAATAGATTTGGTATTTACAGCCCACCCTTGAGCATTTGGGTATTTTCCATTAGTACTTTTGCTGAAGGTTCCTTTGGCTCAGGCAACAGGGGAGAAAGGGCTGGGGGCTGCAAGAGGAAAATGTTAGAAAGAAATTACGAAGTTTTAACTGTACAACAGGTTTGGAGAGCAGCTTCAAAGGATCCCATTAATAAAACAGATATGGTGCCAGAACAGAAGTAAACAGAAAAGCCTGTTTAGTTATTGCAGAATAACTCAGTAGGGACAGCACATCTAAGACAACTTGAGCTTTAAGGCACAACATGGTGTTGATTAGTGCAAATAAACCTCTTCAAGAGTCACCTTTCAGCAATTACAATCAGACACAGCCACTGTGGCTTCAAAAGCTTCATTAGCAAACCCTAAGCCCCAGTTGAAAGCAACAAATCTCAGATACCCCAGAAGTTTTAACTAATAAAGCACTGTCTTACCTTATTTATTCTCTTCCAAATGAAATAAGTGGGAAGATAATTACACATTTCCTCATCAGGGTAAATAACATTAAAAATCAAAATAGATCCTCCTGAACAAAACACAGCCAGTGGTATAGAATAAGAGATGAGGAAAATTTTCCAGTTGAGTGTGGTGAAGTCAAGGTACCTTGATGTCTTATTTTCACCTAAAGGGCTATCACAGAAAAGGTAGATGTAGCTTAAAGAAAGCTATGAAAATAAAAATTGTTTCTATTTTTGTTAGGATTCTTTTATGAAACACCTGCAGATATTGGAAGCAGTTTTCTCCTAATCCACTGGTAAAGTAGAAAAAAAATTTAACTCTTTTTTGATTAAGGAAAAGGCAGCTGGCAGTGTTTTGTTCATTGTCAACATGCCTAATGCTGGCAGGTTTTTTTTGCAGTGCCAGTGGTGATCTCTCCCCACCATTAGTGGGTAAGGCTTCTTGCTGTACCTCCTCTCACCGTACTAGCATCCCCTTAAAATACTAGCATAAATTTAGTCCTCTTACTAATGTCAACAGGATTTCATCATTTGGCAGCTAAAATAAATGTTGTTCCAGTGTTCTTTCCTAACCTAACCCCTAACCCTCTTAGTGATTCACTTTCTGCTTTGTATACGCTGCAGTTCTCTGCTTACTCTGAGATTGTAACAGTATTACAATGAAATGGCAGAGAAATAATTACAGCAACAGTTGCTTTTGTGCTTGTAGTTGTATTAGGCTAATTTATTGGAACAGTCCAGTGAAAAAGCTAGATAGAAGTTGTATGTTTCTGCCTTTATTTGGCTCTATTGTCTCCCCTTACTGAATCCATAACCAAAGGGTGTTCTGCATTGATTCTACCTGGGGAACATATTTGGAGAATAGAGTCACTTGAAAACAACCTGTTGGCCAGAATCAGCTGAGGAGCACTCTTTGGCCATCTTAGTCTCCCAATAAAACATTCTGTACTTTTAAGCTGCTGTTTTTCCAGAGCTATACTCTCTGAAAATTTTAAAATAGAGAATAGTTTAAAGATAGATGCTATCCATATAAAACTATCAGCATGAGTTTGTTTGTTGACCAAATAATAATTGCATGTTTAACCTGAGATCTGACATGACTTCTGCTGTGAAATTGGTATGACTTGGATGCTCCAGTCTGGTTTGAAGGAACCCTAAAGGACATTAGGAGCAGCTCGTGCTCAAAGTAGCAACAACACTGGAGTCAAACCAGGCTGTTTTAGGAATTTGTCCAGTTTGGCCTTGAAATCTCCAAGGGTGGAGGATCCCCCATGTCTCTGGGTCCCTGTCAGTGTTTATCCTCTGAATAAAAAATGCTTTCCTTGTATCTAGATTGCACCACCCCTGTTTGACTCTCTCACATCTGCTGTGCAGCACTGTGAAGAGTTCTCTGCTGGCTCTGTCTTCCTGCTGACCTCCCTGGGATACCCCTACAATTGAGGAAAGGACAGTAATTCCTTCCTTCCAGCTACTGCCTATGCTTCTGTAGGCACAGCCCTGCACACTGCTGGCTTTTCCTCTCTGCCTCATGTTTAACCTGCCCAAAAAGCAGCACGGCATTGGTACTGATTTTTATGTCCCTCAGAGCTCCAGCAGCCCGTGTCTCCTTTACCAGAGTAAGTCTGTTCTGGGAAATCAAGGGGTATTACCAAAGCTTGAGATACACAAAGCTAAGGTTTCTGTAAGCAAAAGGAATGGAAATAACCTGTGTGAAATTCCCCTCATAAACTTCACTGCAGGAGGTGTCAGAGATAATTATTCTGCTTCTCTCATGCAGGACTGGGGAAGGAGAAAAACCTGATAAATAATACCAGTTGACACAAAGCAAACCAAAAACAAACAAGCAAACGAAAGCCACCAAAACCCCCCCACAAACCAACAAACAAAACCCAACAACAGAAAAAACAACCGAAAAGCAGAAGATAAGGGACTGGAGGATGGCACTGAAGTAAATGGAAATTCGCTGCTGATTTGTTAGGGTCATAGTTTCACCTGTTTGTAGTAGCAGTAAAATTTGCTGAACGTGGCTGTGTGGCTACAATGGGGAGGTGCCCGGGAAGGGTATTCCCAGAGGCTGGAATCCACTTGAGCCAAGAGTTAAGAACAGCAGCATGGAGCACAGCATTGCGCTGCTTCAAACAAGTCTTCTGCCAGCAGCTCAGGATGTTGGCATCAGAGTTTCCCAGGCAACTCTCAGCAAGACAAGAGGGCAGGGTCTCAAGTTGTGCCAGGGAGGTTTAGGTTGGATATTAGAAAGAATTTCTTTATGGAGAGGGTGATCAGACATTGGAATGGGCTGCCCAGGGGAAGTAGTGGATTCTCCGTGTCTGGAGATATTTAAAAAGAGACTGGATGTGGCACTCAGTGCCATGGGCTGGTAACCACAGCAGTAGTGGTTCAAGGGTTGGACTTGATGATCTCTGAGGTCCCTTCCAACTCAGCCAATTCTATGATTCTATGATTCTATGTGCCACTTTAGGGAGTGTGATGAGATCACCACAAAGTGTTGTTCTGTTACCCTGCCTGCACAGCAGCTCAAAGCACATCTGTAGCAGTGCTACCAAACAGTATTTTTCCATTTGGGAATTTGCTGGAATACAAACAGAAGTCATGGAATTTGAATTAATCTTCCAAAGAAAGTGTTGGGCATCGCTCAGCAATTGTCAGTTCCTGCTAAAAGTAATTAGGTCCTCCTGAAAACACGGTGTGAACTCCAGGCTGAAAAGTATATTTACAATTAATATCTTTTCACACTAGTGGGTGTAAGTGAAGCACTTACAGCACAGGGTGCTTAACAGCAGGCAGGATGCTGCACGGGTAGACAGTGATGACAGCACAGAGTGCTGGGCCAGGGCTGGAAGAGGAAAGGTTTTTCTTGTGCTCTGTGTGTCCTGAAGCAAGAATTTGTGATTAGCTTCCTGCAGGAGCTGCCTGGCACGCAAAGCACTGCAGGGGAGTAGAGGCAAAGCAGCTGCAACCACAGCGAGAGATGTACCCTGCTCAGGAAAGGCTCCTGGGTCTGCCAGAGGAGGTTCCTTCTAAGTAATCTCAGGATATACCAAGTGAAGGGGTTGCAGAAAAGGAGGAGAAATACTGGTGAATGAACTGTTAAAATGAACTGGTACAAATCCCAGCTGAAAGAGTGAGTACCATTACTCTGCTACTGTTCACAGGGGTTTTATAGTTTTTTAAATTATAAATTATAATTTATAATTTTTTCTGCTCAGCTGAAATGTCAGAGCAGAACTCAATAAACCTTCCTCTGAAAACAGACTGAATCAGTCACTGGAGCTGTTTGGTCTAACATAGCCTAAGTATTTTACACCTACACCAGCCTCATGACCAGAACTCCATAGAATATTCACTGTGTTTATTGTAAGGCTCAAAGTGAGAGGATGCTTTACTGTCTCGAAATTGCCTTACTTTAAGATAGATGACATTTGAGGTTTGAATCTCTTTGTTTATAGTCTTTGTGTGTAATAAACACATTGGGGAAAAAAATCAAATGGAGTGTTTGTGCTTGGCTTAAGAGGACTTATGGTAAAATTTGTCTCTAGTGGAATTACATTACCAATAACAATGAAGAGTTTCCAAAAATACGAAGTTGTATCTATCTCAGGAGGGGAAGCTATTAATGAGATTGTCCTTCTATGACTAATCTTGTAGCCAGACCACCTCCTATGAGATTACCCTTTGAAGAAATAAGCCTACTGAGAAGTCATGAGGTGTTAGAAAGAGAGTTGTGTGAAGCAATTTGCCACAGGAACCACAATGCTGATTGCAAGTAGCTGCTGATCCAGCAAGGAAAACCAATGTACCAAAACCAAGCAGAGACAGGGGCAAGACATTACAGAGTCATGCAATAGCATGCCATGGAACAAATGAGGGGTCACACTGTGCCCCCAGCAGGTGACATGGTGTATTTCCAAAACCAGCTTGGTTCTAGTTTTGCTAAGATGTGCTTTGGTTTGTTCAAATAAGTTGGCTTTAGTTTTGTTAGCTCGTGCCTGAAGTAAGACACCAAAAGAGGGAGAAGTAAGTAAAAGAAAGCCTATCAGATAAACACTGACATACTACAGAAAATAAGGTTAAATACAAAAATAAATCATGGTGAGGCATTGTGTCTTTGAACACAACAACTTCACCTCTGACTTCCCTTTCAAGGTTACTGTTCTCACTATCTCACATGTGTCATGTGTTTTCTCCAGCACAAAACTTCTCTAACATTGAGCACCTTTTTCATGCAGAACTGGCATGAGAAGGAAGCCAAACTTAGCTCTGTACCTGCTACAAATTGCAAGTTTTCTGAAGTTTGTCTTCCACTGATGGACTTTGACAATTTCAGACTGAAAGTTAAGCAGGAAGCAAAGCTGGCGATGTATTTCCCTTCGGGTGTGGGAAGGAAACGTAAGTGTGCAAGTGAACACACAAACAGGCAGGTAAATGTGACCTTTAATCAGAATTTTTAAGAATTAAAACCAGGCTAGTGAGAAAATATCTGACTGGCCACCACAGGGGCTCACTGGAGGGCAAACAGATGCAGTATGGTGGCAAAGTGATCCCAAATGAAGGCAAGGCAGCAGCAGAAGGGCAATGCCTTACTACAACAAGAGCTGCTGGGGCAGGCACCAAACACTGAGTGGGAGAGGTGGGAGGGAAATCCTATTAAAATAAATACTAGAGATTTGGGGAATTGCTTCAAAGTACAAGAAACCAGAATTTTGCTGTTGCAAGAGCACACTAATTCCTATAGTGTGATTTAAAAAAAAAAAAAAAAGGAAAGAAAAAGGAAAAGAATATCAAGGTGATGAAACTGGGTGAAGGCTTCAGGAAGGAACAACATAAGCACTTAAAACACGGTGTAATATCTTGGTGTCTGTCCAAGCACATTTACCCTTTGCATTGCAATGGCATTCAAAGTCAGGTTTGACAGGTGCGTTTCCCTCTGAAGCAGAGGGGAGGTCTGCTTGTCCTCACTACAATCTTTAATTGAATTTATGTTCAGTCAGCATAATGTGATTGCTCTAAAGATGGCTTCTGTCTGCTTGTAATAAGTTTAAAACTCAATTAGTGGCTGCAGCATCTAACAATACTTCACCACGTGCCAGAGGGCTCAGCCAGCATCTGCCTGACTGCAAGGAAGGGGTTCAGCACCTGAGCCCTTTTCCAGCAGCCCTGGGACCATCTGTCCTGCAGGGCTCCCTGCCCAACCTCTTCCCTGAGCTAAAATGTTAAGACAAAACCATTTGCACATTCACTGTTGAGTAGTTATCAATTTCTGGAAAATGCACACCTGCCAGAGAAATCACCGAGATGATAGCAAGGCTTTTGATTTATTTATGTGAGGATTAAGACTTTTTTTTTCTAGAATAAATAAAGTTATTTTGATCACTGATTGTAATAACCAATAAGCTTAATGAAAACCCATGTGGCCATTAGGCAACAAAGTCCCAGATAAAGCCTGTTGTTTTCCTTGCTAAGATTTTTACTGTTTTTTGCCCACCTCACCTTAATAAACATTTTTTTGCAGCATTCCTTTAGCACAAAACAAACTGTAGCTCTTTTTCTCTCCTCCCCTTTAAGGCATGCCCAGTTTTCCCATTGTCTGTATATTATTATTTACCAAGAAAATTGTCAAATTTTGGTACTTACCTGAGGGTGTCAATATTTACCTGAATTATCATTTTCAGTGCCTGTATCAGGAGCAGGCAATTAACCAGTATGTTGTGAATTATTATAGAAAATGGATTAACATTTGTAATTTGAACACATCCAAGACAGAAGAAAACTTAAAAAATTAAGATTCTGCTAACAAATGAACAAGTAACTTTTTTATTGTCTTCCATTTGGCCACATAACCTGGAATAATAACTCAAAAAACCCCAAAAAACACCAAAAGCAAAACCCTCAAACATAGCTCTAATAATTTTGTGATGGTCTACTACTTTTAGTTGACTTTGTATACACATTTTGGAGAGGATGTTTACGTCCTTGGAACACATTATATTTCTTGTATGAAACCTCCTGTTACTCCTGTACGGGAGCTGTGTGAACAACTTGTCCTTTAAATGTTTGCCTTCCATGTTCCCTTCACAGCTATTCATCTCATCAGTGCTCTTCTTCAGATTTATATCCTATTTTAATGAACACTGTTGGACAGAGGTCACCAAAGGGCTTTCTATGGACACATGAAGTTTCATGCTGCCATTAAAGTCTTGAGTGATTATTTTCTTTGCCCTGGTATCTTTATAGCCTGGCAAGTGACAAGGGGAGGGTGCAGCACAATGGCTTCAAGGCTGAGATCAAGGCTGGGATCACCTTTTCTCTCAGAGATGCTGTTCCCACCATGTCTCAAACTGTGCAGCTGCTATTACCAGTTTTCTTGACAATCACTTGGAAATCTTGCAGATGGATCTTCACTTCATGAAGTGTTTCCCTTCCTGCTGGGGAGATCTCCTGTTGTGGACTGTCCATGGCAGGAGGCCCCACCAGAGGTACCCGGGACAGCATCCCGCACAGCAATGGCTTTACTGCACACCTAACCCTAACCCCTAACCCTAACCCTAACCCCTAATCCTAACCCAAACCCTAGCCCCCTAACCCAACCCTAACCTTAACCCCTAACCCAAATCCTAAACATAACCCCTAATCCCTAACCCTAACCCTAATCCTAACCCAAACCCTAGCCCCCTAACCCAACCCTAGCCTTAACCCCTAACCCTAAGCATAACCCCTAATCCCTAACCCAACCCTAACCCCTAACCATAACCCCGAACCTTAACCCCTAACCCCAAACCCTAACCCTTAACCCTAACCCCTAACCCTGACCCTTTTTTTTTGTGGTTTGGAGGGTTTAATGTGGGGGGTTGGGGTACAGGGGCATCCCCAAATTGGGTTAGAGTTAGAGTTAGGGTTAGGGTTAGGGTCAGGGTCAGGGTCAGGACACGCTGGGCTTCCAGTCACGCCCAGCTCCTTGTCGGAGCACACCGGCACCAGCACGTCCTCGCACCTACATCCTCCACCTACCCTCCACCTCGGCCCACCCCACCCTCGGCGCCATTTTGACGTCGAGGGGCATCCTCCGGTGAGGGGCTGGGGGGCGTGGTCTGTGCAGTGGGCAGGGCCTGGCAGAGAGACGGGTCGGGTCGGGGCGGCACCGGGCGGTCCCGTCTCTCCGGTGGGCAGCGGTACCGGGTTTGGCGCCCCCGCCCCGGCCCCGCCCCGCCGTGACCTCAGCGCGCGCACCGGGCGCTGCCGCAGCCGTTGCGGCGCGCGCCTCACGTGACTCAGGTAACGGTTCCCCGCCCCGCCGCTCCCGCAGCGCCTCTCGTGCCGTGGGCGAACGGGGAGGCGGAGGGGGAGGTGGAGGCGGTGCCGCCGCTGCCCACGGACGCGCTCAGAGCCCCTCCCGCCCCCCGCAGGTCTGTCAGCGCCGGCAAGGGGCGGTGGGCGTGACAGCCGGGCTGGGCCCGGCTCGACTTGGGGGTGGCAGGCCTTGGGCGGTGTGGTGGAGCCAGGCCGTGCTATGCTCGGCTCGGGCCGGCCCAGCCTATGTGAACGTTCCGGGCGGTCGGGGACACCGTCTCCTCCGCAGGCCCCCGGTGCGGCGAGAGCCGCTTGCGGGGTGGGGATGAGTGGTCGAACCGCAGGGCTGGGTTGGGGTACCGAAGCGCGGCCTTCCGGCGGGAATGAGGGGAGTGCGGCCCTCCTGGCCCGGGCCCTGGCGGTGCTTCAGCCCCGTTGTAGCCGGGAGCGCCTTGGCCGCCTGGCTGGCTCCGGCCTTTGGTGGCAGCCAAGGTGAAGAGGACACTTAGCCGGGTGGCCATGGAAGGCTGTGTCCTTGTGTTACGGGCGGGGGCAGAAGCAGTAAGGCTGTGCCCATCCAGAAATTTCCCCCCTGCCTTCACAACGTTTTGGTAGGCGGTGGAGATGTTTTCCCTTTGGTACCCACTAAAAGGTGGGGTTTTTTTGAGGAGAGAGTATTATGTTGGGTATTACATGGAATGCCTACGTTGCCCAAGAGGTGTGCACCTTGTGGTGAATGCACCGTTTGCAAACATGCCCCAGCTATCAACTTTTTTGATGGAGAATTGTGATTCTTTATATGGCATGGCACATTCACACTGGGAAGAAAAACATTTAGCATTTGAAGGCATATGTTCCTGAGGTAGCCTTACTTGATAAGGATATTCTGTGCCTCTCTAGTTTCAATCAGCCATGTTAGGCTTTTGGAGATACTTCATTATCTTCATCCATTTTTTTCACTGTCAATATTGTTTTATTAGACTTACTTAAGAGCTTTGGGAGTGAGTTGTGTGGGGTATTATGGGGAATAGAGAAGAAAATGGCCAGGACAGTGTATGAAGAAGCATTTTTGTTAAATATGGATCAGACATTAATGACTGCTTCTGCAAAGCATAAACATGTGTTAACATTGGTAGCAGGACTTCATGTGTGTGTTAAGAAACTCAGTAATTCTACTGGAAATACCAGGGGAATATTGATTGTTATGGTACTACCCTATGCAATATATTTATGTCTAAACTGGCCTTGAAAAAAACTTAGTTAAACAGTGCTATCAGAAGTGTCTTGCTGTCTCTTTTTCATGTGCTTCTATGACCCTCTAGGAATGTGGGTAGAAGAGCTCACAAGACTGACAAGGTCAGTTTCAGAGTTGAAGGTGCCAAGGTGAAATCTAGCTGGTAGCTTGAGTCACACATTCTGTACTGCAGAACAGCTGCAAATATTTTCAGCTGCTTAGGGCTTTCAATTACTTCCACCATTTTAAGGGTTCTTTGATGCATTGAATGTCAGGTCATCCTTTTGGTTCAGTGCTTCTTTTTTATTTTTGACCTCAGGTAGAGATTTAATTAATATCTTTCTTTAGCGTGCTCTTAGCTCAGCTTTATTGCTTGCCAATCATTGTTTTCATTTCAGGGTTGTTTTAGGAAACATATCAGAGCAGAACAATTCTAACTATTTCTGCTTTCTCTCTGCTGTCCTGTGTGCTGATTTTTGACTGACAATCTCAAGGGTGAATGCCCTGGAATGGTCTGTGATCATGTTGGTGGTCTCTGATTTGTTTAGCTGCTGACAGCTGACATATGTGCTGAAGAGCTGTGGGTGTGAAGGGAAAAACTAGGAAGAAGTCAGTTTTGTTGAGTGAAATTAATCTGATTGTAGTTGAAATCTGGCTAGAATTACACAGTTGGTGGCTTTGTCCATTTTGTTTCATACTTGTGTGAAAATGGAGGTATCACTATTTAGTGAAATGGGAAAAATAACATTGGTGGTAACAGTTTTCTCAACCTGTGATCCTTGTATCTTCACGGGAGTGACATAGCCCATATCTGCTCATATAGATTGTGTGTTCAGTAGCTACAACTTGCAGTATGGCCCTGACCCCATTTGGAATTTAAATAGAACTGGAGGGAAGTGACTGGTACCTCTCTATGTTTTTTGTTTCTATTACTTATTACATAATTTGCATCCATTTTTCAAATCTCTGGGACAAATTTGTTATTTTCCTGTGCATTCTTTGCTAACTTCTGGAACAAAACTCCAGACATTCACAGCCAGCCATATGAGGAAGAAAATGTGAAATTACCTGTGCTTGAGAAGCATGCTGCTGTAGTGTGGTAAACTGAGAAAATGTTACTCTCTCGTTCCCTTCTCTCCCAGTTCTTTGCAGACCACTTGAAATGTGGGTGGAGATGTCCTCTCTCAGCTATGTGTACAGAAGTTTGGTAGTAGAGAACAAACTTGAACTATCAGGCTTCTTTTCAGCCTCTTCATTTGTGGTTGAAGCTGTTCATTTAACTGCCCCCAGTTTGAAAGGCTGCAGCTTTCTACAGCCAAGTGACAGCAGATACCAAAGGTAGCAGTTAGTTAGCAAGAGCTCCAGAGAAGTCAATAATTAGCAGACTCATTTGTTCCCAGGAAACTGGAGCTCAGGGTACATGAAGTACAAGTGGTATAATGATTGCTTTAGGAACCAGGATCGTGTTATCAGTTACAGAAACTGTGAAGTGAAGTGATTAATGTGCAGTTGCCCGTCCACAGTGAGTCCACTGCTGTAAGTGTAGCTGTTTAGTTAGTCATAGAGTGGTTGCTCTCCTAAAGAAAACTTAATGTCTGGGCCTAAGAAAGCCTGCAGCACTCTAGCCATAAACCTCAGTTTTCACTGTGAGTTTTCACTGCAGTTCATTCACTCTTTTTCTGATTAGGTTTATTTTTGTCTTTGTTAACAGAGTTGGATCTTCTGTCTGATAAACAGACATGAGTCATCTGAAGTTGTTAGCGGCTACACTGAAGTGGAATGGCATTAAACTTCTGGGAAAGCAAGAAATAGGCAGAAGGATATTTTTACACAGCCAACGGTATGCTTCATCAGGAACTTCAGAACCATTCCTGAGTGGGAGTAATTCAAGTTATGTGGAGGAAATGTATTATGCATGGCTTGAAAACCCTAAAAGTGTACATAAGGTAAGTGTAAAACTTAATTGCAAATGACAATATTAGGTTAAGAGTGGAATTGATTTTCCTTTTTTTTTTTAAACTTATTTTTTATAAAAAGTCCAGGAAAAAAGTATTGTATGAAATTAAAAATAGGAAACTAATTTCCTCCATATTGATTGTTGTAAGATGTGATATTGCAGCAGTAGTACAGAGGAGCCATTGGCATGGTGAGCTGAGCAGAAGGAATGAGAAGTCCAGACTAGAAATAGTAGACTGCTCAGAAACTCCATGCATTCCTCCATAGAAATGCTGTTCAAGCAGTCTGTTAAGTAATTAGTTACATTGGTTAAAGACCCAAGGAAAAAATATTTCAAATTTTTTTGTTTATTGTAATAAAGTTTTACGAGAGTATAGGTTATATTTAAATAATATCTATTGATATTGGTAGTTTTAAACTGTCTGAAGAAGGTGAATGTGCAGTTCTGTTTAAGTTAGCTGTGGAAGTTGTAACCTTAAAACTGAATTTGAAAATTTCAGAAAAGCCTTCTTAAGTATCTTGAAAAGTATTTTGTTCTGTCTCTCACGTTCTGTCTCCAGGTAACATAAATTTGTTTGCTTTATTTTAATTTGAATGTATTGCCCAAATCCTTTTTTGTGGGTAAAATATGTAGACTTATTTTTTAGAAGCTTTCTGCTGACAGGGAAGGTTCTCTTATGGTGATACATGTGTATTAACTTAAGAAGCTGATGAGAAGTCTCATAAATTCTAGGACAGACAAGTAATTTTCTAGAGAAGTAATGTGAATTGTGCCCTACCTGTTTACCAAATTGGTTGTGTGTTCCCTTATTCTTGAAGCACATATATCATAATGTCATTTAAAAGTTGTTGCTCTAAGCCTGATGATCTATCTAAAGCATGAGGAAGTGATGCATGTTGAGGAAAAAAAAAAGGGGGGAGGGGGAATCAGGAAACCCAAAAAAGCAGTTTTGTAACTGTTTTTTATAGATGTTAGTCTTGTTGTGACATGCAAGTGACAGTTCTGATGAGTGTTATTCAGATAGCAGATAGATGCTTTGTCTTTTTTGCAATGCCTCAACTTGGAACTGAAGAGAACTTTTCCAGGGGTGGTTTCTCTCCATCAGTCTTTGGTTCTTCATCATGTAGCTACCAGCTAAATTTCCAGCCAGTCCAGAGCAGAGTAGTGGCTTGTGTGGATGCAGTGAACCAGTTTCTGAGAAGGCCTCATCATGTGTTGTTGCTATAGATTGATGTTGGTATTTTGAGGGCACCGAAGAAACACAGTCATGCAGAAGCAATGGGTGCAGTAACCTCTAGTTTTTTACTTCTTTAAGTGACATTGACTTGCAACTTACCTTTAACCAGCATCCAGTTTCTCGGTGAGACCCTTTTCCTCAGAGTGAGCTTTGCTGCTGTGAGGCCCGGCCTGTGAAGCCGGGTGCCGGCACCACGCGTGGCGCAGGCCCAGCGGGAGCTGGCCAGGGTGCTGAACGGCCCGGCTGGGCCCGCCTAAGAGCCGGCCACCTCCTGGCCTTTCCCACACCACCGCCCTAGCAAAGAGCGAAGGCTTCTGCTACATTTAGACCTGCTCATCGTTTTGCTGATACCTAGGGGCAGGCGGCAATGATAAAAAATCCTGTCAGGCTATGCAGTTTGTCCAGTTGTTCAGGCACTGTTGGGCAATGGATCCTGATGAGGTGATGTAGTTTGTAGATTGAACACAGACTGATAAATTACCATAAGAAAATTGACAGAAGAATGTAATTGTACTGGTGAAGCAGGGTGTTGCCTAGGGACTGGATCCCAAGTAATTCAAGATGCATTTTAAAACTGTGTAAATTCTTTTCCAGGTTAACTGTAAGTAATATACTTGCAGCAGTAATGAACTGAAGTAAATTCAATTCACTTCACCAGTTTGTCAGGCTTAAAAGAGTGTGATTGATGGACATCACAGATTACATTACAGCTGTTCTTGGCTAAATAGCTAGGTATTTTACAGCCCAGAAAAAAGAGAGTGGAGAACAGTGATGCAGATTAATTTTAGTTTGTTTCATCAACAAAAATAATTTTTAGTTTCTTGAAAACCATCTAATTTCATCAACTGAAAGCTGTAAATACCTACCCAAGAGTTTTGTTGACAGAATTGTTCCATTTGGGCTATGATAAAACAGATAAAAAATGTTGGAAGTTGAACTCAACTGGTTTTCTTATAAATACAGAAAAAATCATGCTGTAGTTTTATGACTATGGGCAAGTGGTGAATTTCCCATTCTACTATGGAAGTGGTGGAAAGTAAATAATGTCAAGAGACATGAATGGCTTATATGCTGTTGGTTAGGGTATTGTTAATCATTTGACTCTCTCTGCAAGACACTCAGATTATTTCATTTTTGTGTCCAGTATAATATATATGTCCAGTGTATATATGTCCACACATATGTATGTGTGTGTGTATATATATATATGTTGTGTCCAGCATGGTTCAGAGAGTCAAATGGTGGTAGACATTTAGGCAATATATTGTCTTTTCTCTTTTTCCTCTTTATTTCCTATTTTTCCTTGTGTTTATTCTTCCTGGATATCTCCTTCTTATTGGAGGGTTTGTGCCACATCCTAGCTGATGAGTTAAAAAGCTGTATTTTTTCTGGGCTTTAAAAACCATCCTGAATTCACATTTACTTAGAAACTCCAATTAATCAATGTTAAGATTAAGGGTCTTTATTGTCTATGTGAACTGTGGTTATATATCAAGAAGTATGCATTTATATCCATATGAGCTTTTATTCTTTGTGCAAATCCATTCCTGTTGGTTTCCTGCTTTTCCTTGTCTTTTGAATTTCCTATCCTTTGAGTAGCCAAAACAACAATCAGAATAAAATGATGTGGGCTCTGAAAAAGGCATCATTATTTCTCCTTGAAGCGATGTGTCAGGGCTATAACTCATCAGGGAGAAGCTTGACAAGGCTCAGTTATTACTATCACAAGATTAATTACAAAACTGTATGGTTTGATATTGAGTACGTAATGCCTGCCGTGTTCTCCCCTATGCAGCCACTTTACCATGACTGTGTAATCACTTCCTTGGTTTATGCACTTGCAAAGTACATACAACAGTGTCATGTTTGGGGGGAATTTTTTTGGGGGGGGGTTTTGTCTGGGGTTTGTTTTTTTTTTTTAATGTATGGATGCTCAGCACCTGTCTCTAAAAGCTTTACTGTCCTCAGTGCAGTTGATAAATGTTGTGATGTCAGTAGAAAGAAAACATACCATCAAGATAACTAATGTGTTATATACTATAATAAACAGTGCAACACTCTTTATTTTGTAAGGGTAGAATATTGCCACTGAATCTCTTGAATTGTATTATATTACTTGAGAAAATTATGGTTAACAACAATAAAGATTTACAAGGGGAAAAAAGGAATCCCTAATGCATCACAATAGTAATTTATATTTTACAGATGTATTTTTCTGTTGTAAGTGGTTTCTACCATATTCTTAAAGAATGTCACTAATTTAGTTGAGAACCTGGAGGTTTGCTGTGAAACCAAGCTGATCTTCTGACTGTTCAGTCACATAGCAGATGCTGTTGCCAAGACTGACATTGATACACAGGACTTGAAGACTATAATCTGGTATCAATCTTGAAAGACACTATAGAAATTTGTAAAAGCTTTGATGGATGTGGTTCTAGTAAAAACTAATTTTCTGTAGCCAAACAATATATTTTCCCTCCCCTCTGATTAAATGTCAAGCCTGCCCAACAAATCAATAAGTTCAAAAATGCGATAGGAAAAATAGTGTGGGTTCCTTCTGTCCCAGCTGGCTGCGTCTTCAGATGTAAACATTTTGAAGGTATTTCTTTATATTTGTGAGTTTGTATGAAGAAAAGCTTCTGTGCTTGTTCTTCTTAAACCTGTAGCTTGTTAGGCAAGTCTATATGGATTTTTTTTTTAGCAACTGTCACAGCAGAGCACTTGTCTAAAACCATATTAAATTGAGGGAGTGTGATGGGATAAATTTTAAATCAAAATAGAAAACTTTAGACTCAACAAAGGAATAGTTATATTATCTGTATTCGATTGTATCTGTTTTTCATTGGCAGGGATCTACAGACTCTGAAACTAGGTGCTGTGAAGGCATGGAATAGTAATACTTAATACAGGGTAAAGAGGTGTAGAGGCAGAACAGCAGAGGAAATGCAGTTAAACTAATAGGCTCTTGTAGACCATTTGTAGCACCCTGTGTAAACTCAGACTTCTAATCTCAGTGTGGCTAGCAAGGGTCAGGGTAAGAAAAACTTAGGATACGGGCATAAATGACAGAAGGGAGGAGAAATGAATCCTTCATACACCAAGCATGATCTGTCTGACTTCATTTGTCATGGCATAGAGAAGTTAGGCTATGTTTAGGTCATGTCTGTGTAAGAGCAGGGTGATAAATAAGCTTATCATATTTGTATCAATGCAGCTTTGTTGTAATAAACAAGTAAGAGAGGAACATTAAGGCAGTGTTTCTTGGTCAGTGGCTTCATGCTAATGATGAAGTACCTGCCCACAGGTTTAGTGAGTTCCCTCACTTCCATAACTTGAACTTAGAAGTTTGAATGATGTTTAACTCTTGTAGGCTGCCCCTCTCAAAGTGTTTCTGAACACCTTAAAGTTTGTATGAGTTTCATTATAAAGACTTTTTGTTAATGAAAACAGATTTGTAAATATTTTTCTACTGTGTGGTGTTGTTATTACATTTTTTGATTCTTTTGTGTAATTCTGTAATGAACATATTAAGTAATGTTCTTTTTGAAATAAAACGTTTGGGCTACTGTTTGTCTTTTCTTGTACTGGTTCCTTGAAATGTGTTGGTTCCAAGCTCACAGAGATGGTAAATAACATGCAATTCACAAAAGTAGTTTGAGCTTTTACAGTGCTATTCCAGCCACACAGACTTTAAAGTTTTTTAATAGCTTCCTATTTTTCCTAAGTTAACCAAATTGAGGAAAGTCTTTTATGACCTTTCATTAGTAAGCTAAGCACAAGTCTTAATTAGTCCCTTGCTAGTGCAGGCTTTCTTCTTTGTTGGGTATAAGCATCTCAGATGTTTTATCCTGTTCTGCTGCTATATGTACACCCATACATCTGGTACCATTCTAACCTGGGACAGTGACCACCTCATCAGAATGGAAGCTGCAGGAAAATCAGATCTGGGCTTATGTGGAGGAAGTTGCTTGCATACAAGTACAGACTGAAATAAGTATCTTTCATTTCTTGTGACTCATTTTCTGAATTAGGTATTCCTCTGAAGTTATGATTTGCATATGGAACCAGGTTCATAGTTTCTTTCATAGTGAGATAACCTAAGCTACTGAGGAAAGGATCTTAGACCAAAAGCCTCACCCAGAAAAGCTGTAAGTGCTGTTAAACAGTTTCTCCAAGAAAGGCCCTTAAAGACTGATTCTGGTTTAGTGTATTCAGTGAGTGTCTTGAAGCATCATAAATTCTTTTATGTGTCATTACGTGGATAGATTAATTTCATTTATTAAGGTTTTCAGTTTTATGGGCTTTATCTCTTTACCAGCAGCATAATATCATACCCATTACTGGTTGCCTGAATCAACATCACAGTTCAAAAGAGCTGTTTGGATGAATAATGTACAAAGATGCTCTGCACTCATACATGCTGGAGAGTTTTCTCTGAACAAGCTCAGTGTAAGAAATGAGATGAAAATGGCTCTGTATAGATGGGACACAGTTGCTGTTGGGGTGTGGATATATCAGTGCTTTCTTTTTTGCTGGCTGTTAGTGGTAATGTAGTGTCATGTAGTGAGGTGCCATTTGCAGCTTGAAGAAGCTGCTTTTGGTTCAGACTGTTGTTTGAAGGAATAAATTTTCTGTCTTTCCTTCTCTTTACACATGTCCAGTCCTGGGATTTGTTTTTCCGAAATGCTAATGCAGGTCAAGCGTATGATCCCCATCTACTGGACCAGCTGGAAAGAAAACCATCATTTCTTCAGAGCCATGGCCTGGCCCAGACACCAGCTAAAGCTGAAAAGCTTGTTGAAGATCATCTTGCTGTGCAGTCTTTGATAAGAGCATACCAAGTAAGTCTGCTTTGGGGAAGGTGTGGGAGGGCCTCTCCTTTGTAAACAACCTTTTTGTGTTTGTTTTCTTATCTCCTGCCTGTTGTTTATCCTGATCCAGGTTGTCTTGATCTCAAGTCTTTTGTTTCCTGCACAATGTCTGAGCACTGAGGTTCTGGATTCAGACTGGGATGCTCTGGTTTAGCAAACTCAGGATTCAGTTTACCTAGAGCCATACTGCTCACCTGACAACTTGGAAGCTCTTTATGAACACAGTTTGTTAAAGGGAACATAAATCTTTTGGGTTTTATAGTGTAGCAGGAGCCAAGTAGTGAAAGCTTAGCCTTTGCTATTCTTTTTGCTATTCTTTTTGCTATTCTTTTTGCTATTCTTTTTGCTATTCTTTTTGCTCACTTAACTGCATGAAGATTTTTATCTGTGTCTGATTCAGCAATTTTTGCATCAAACAAAGGGAGTTGTCCTTCATCTACTGGTACTCATGAAGCTCTTAATTTCTTTTAGAGAACTGTTCATAAAAATTGGCTTTGTTTCACTCTCAGATTTAGTCAGTTTTATGGCAATTGATGAAAACTTTCCTTGCATGTATTTTCACAAATACATCCCTCTGTTTTTTTGCAGTTGTTTTCTGTATCCAGCAAAAGAAATGGAAGTTATTTTTAATAACTTGATATTGAGGAAAAGACTGTCAGTGAAAGATCAGACAGCTTCTGGACTGTAATGTAGCCCAGTGCTTTACTGACTTGCTCTTCTGGGTTTTGTTGTTCTTGCTAATCCTCTTCCTACTAATACTGCAGAGCAGATGAAGCTTAAGAAGGTCAAGTTTTTTCTTTTGATGATGGTTGAGGCAGAATTGTTTTTTTAGTTCCAGTCAGATGAACTTTTTGCTGCTGTAAACAGTGAGGTGGCACAGCTGTTGCCATGGGCATCATTTGGCCTGTCAAAGTTTTATTACTGGTGATTCATAGAGATGCCAAAAATCTCAGAGGCCAGACTGAATTTACAGGGCTGATGGTTCTAAAAAAGGTGCTGTATTTCTGTTTTCTTATGAGTGAAAAGCATCTTGTCATGAACTATACTGCAAATACAGAACATTTGAACAGTGATCTTACAAGTCACTTCTTGATGAACAATCTGCCCTATTACCGTGTAATGCAATTCATTAGTGCTGCAGTTTCTTAATATTTTTTTCAGAAGCTAATTAACATGCTCATTGTGTGAATGAAATTCTACCAAAGTGATCTGAATTTGTCATTGAAAAGAAAAATATTAAGGAGAAAATACTAATATATTAATATATTACAGGTTTTTAATAAGATAATTTGGAATATGAGAATCACACACAAGAGGCTAGGTTTTAATTGTGGCCCTACTGAATCAATCAGTTATTTCTTCTGCTACTGTGACATGTTAATGTAATTCACTAGTTCACAGCAACCTGTGGTGTGCAGTAACACCAGTCATATTGATAACTGAAAGCTGGCTAAATTCCCCATAGGATTTGTGTTCTTTGATGTCTCAATTGTCAATCTGATCATAGATAATATTCCCAACATTTCATGAATAAAAATAAATGCTATCTGATGTGGAGCAGAATGATCCCTTATATATATCCCTTTAAATATAAACTTCTTCAGCACCAGCCTGTGTTTTTAGGTCAGCAATGCAGGTGCAGAGATTACAAAATACAAAATTATGGAATTATCAAATGATAGTGTCTGGAGACTGGCCATGGTTTCTTAATTTTACCTAGAGATTTAGAGTACAATCTTTAGTAGTTTTCTTTAGTAAAGTAAAGTAATTCCATGTCCTTAAATTGCATGTCATACAAAATAAAGGGTATATTCAAATGTGTATTCAGCAGTTTTAAATTGAGTTAGGATGCATGTCCAGAGTATAATGCATATTTCTTGTTCTTACAAGAAAACTTGGGAAATGTGACCCTCTTGTGACATCAGTGGTTTCACATATTTGACTTCATGGCTGATACACATATTATGGAGAGATATGAGTGACTTTTTCCCTTTGTTTAACATCTGTTACTGTGATTTCATTTGTCTCTCACTTTCCTTCTTTTTTTCAGATCCGTGGCCATCATGTTGCTCAGCTGGATCCCCTTGGAATTTTGGATGCAGACTTGGATTCTTTTGTTCCATCTGACTTAATCACCACAATTGATAAACTTGGTGTGTACACTGTATGTCTTGTTTTTGCAGTGGTTGTTTGTCTGTTTTCTCATTGGGCTGAGGTGATTTAATAATCTTAGGGAAGCTTCTACCTTTTCTGGTTGGTGGTATCATGAAATTGTTTCTTTGAGTGTCAAAATGGATGCTCAGATTTTAGGACAATGGAATTTCTGTTCTGAGATCACAAGCAAGGTTCCTGTGAATTCAGCTTCTGAAGACTGATGATTACAAACACTTCATAAAACCCCTGAATATAATGGTTTTGAACCACACCAGAAATTAATAGTAATCATTGCATTAGGCCAAGATTCTCATAATCTAAATTACTTTTATACCATTATGCTCAATGTCTGTGTGTTTTAATTAGGGACATCAGAAAGCTAGTCAATAGGACAAGGAAGCAATAAGCAAAACACTGGAGGTAAATTAATTGGGGTACATTTCAAACTAAATTTGTATTCTAGCCCTTGATACCTATTCCTTCTGTATAGTTTGAAAAAGGTCTGTTTGAAGTTATCAGAAGGAAACCAAAAGTGTGGAAGCTTGACATGTGTATGGTCACAATGGTGATCTCTTTAGCTTACTGATGGAAGAGTGTAATACATGAAGGTTTTTTTTACAAAGGTTGTCCTGGTTGCTAAGAAGGCTTGGCTTTGAGAAATTCCATTGAGAATTTCTTTTCTCCTTTCTGCTTGAATAAAAAAAATAGCTGCTTTTTTTTATGTACTCTTCAGTCTATGTGGTATCTTTAAAAGGTAGTTTTCTAGTGGATAAAGACACTGAATCAATCTTCTTTGCTATTTAAGGAAGCTTTTTGGACCAGACATAAAACATAGTGCAAGTAGCAAATAAACCCCATTTTGCTTAATTTTACTGCTACATCTCCTGCCTCTTTGCTGTTGTTTTCTGTTTCTGGTGATAAGGAAAGCAGCACTTCTGACCCTTGGTCATATAAAGGCAGTGGAGAGCTTAAGACTGTAAACAGGGAGGGAGGTGTTTATACACATCAGGGGTTCTCTTTGAAGTTTGTCAACTTTAATTAAAGGAAAATACCTCCTAGAAAATATGTTAGACATTTGCTGTGTAGCTATAATAGTTTGGAGCATGTGTGATTGCTAGGATGTCAGTAGAAATTTCTTTAAATACTACATATGAATTCAGTGCAGCGTTGTGACTGGTCAGAAGGCACCATGCTGAAACCCTCATGAGCACAGAAAAAATAAGCCAGAGCTCAGAATGAGATGGGGGGATGTGTCTGAGAGTGTAACTAAGGTGTTATTTCAGTTTTTGAGGGGAAACAGAGCTTCTAACCTAGTCTTGACACAGCATAAAAAGAGGAGGATCTCAAATGCTGTCTATCCTTGAATGTCACAGGCAGGAATTTGATCAAAGGTCTCTGGTAGTACAGAAAATATTTCAGTATTTTTCTGTACATTTTCTTTGCCCTGTCTTCTGGTTTCTCTTTTGAGAAACCTGGTAGCAAGTTTCTCTGGGAGTTGCTTCTAAAAATGCATCTGTTTACAGGTGTGCCTGATGCCCATTTCAAGGGATAGAATTGCTTTTGGGAACTTTTGCATTTCAATAAGGTGGTATCTCTTTAAACATGAGGTGATGCTTCAGTGAAAATGCAGTGCTGCAGTACATAGCACAGATGTTCTGTGTGTGCCTAAATCACTCCTGCATGTGTTCTGGTTTTTGCATGACAGAACATGAAAAGTCTGTGAAATCTGAGAGAAAGCAAAGGAAAAAAAGATAAAATAGAATGTTGGCACTGCTTTTTTTTAAATAACACTAAAACCTTTGTCATCCCCTGTGTCCCTCCTCCTTTTTTTTTTCTTGTGGGTTGTTTGTTTTTGTGTTTTTTTCTTTATTACAGAAAACCAGACTTAATTTTGCTTTGGCAAAACCTAGTACAGCACAAAAAAGGAGAAACAGTGGTACACAAACACTTGTAACTCCAGAAGCGACGTTTGAATATGTTGGCCTATAAGTATATAATGTATTATTTGAAATGAATAAATTAAAATATTTTAAAATATATTTTTAAAAACTCAAAATGTATTATTAGTGACAGTGCTGCATAGCAGCAGTAGGCAGTCCTGTGTCCTAACTTCAACTCTAAATGCCACGTTCTGTTACTATTTAATCATTAAATTATTTCTTCTCTGTCATCTTTGGAAAATTCATTTAGTGAGGAATATGGAGCACTGTTCTATATTGCTCTAAGAGTTATGTGTGGGCTCTCATATCAGGGTTAAAGTGGATGCCTGTGGCTTATCTGGGACCAAGATAGAGGTCAAACAAAATAATGAATCCATTCTCTGTGTTCAAAAAATGGGTAGATGTGGTGCTTTGGGAGATGGCTTACTGGTTGCAGTGGTGTAGGACTGACAGTTGGACTTGATGATCTTGCAGGTCCTTTCCAACCATCATGATTCTAGATTCTGTGCTTTCTCTTAGTCTACCCATTAATGCTGTATAAAATAATCCAAGCGTGCCTCCAGCCAGCTTGTTCTGTCTGTGGAAAATGGTGCTTAATGTGTTTGTGGCTCATGATAGAGCAAGGAAAAAATCCCAGTCGTTGCAGTTAGTTAGTGTACTGAACAGTGAAGAATAAGATATAATGTGGAGATCTGATGGCATGTATGCTGAAATATAGAGAACATTTGTGTGATTTTAATTCAGTTGTTCTTTCTGAGCATTTAAGAAATATTGGTTTGGTACTTCTAACAATAACTTTAATTAAACATTTATTTTTTAAAACAGCCTGAAGTGTGCTATAGGAATGCATGCCTTGAAAATATTCACACTTTTGATTTTTAATTTGGTACCTTTTTTTCCTAATATTGCTTTCTTGATGTTAATTTGTGGTGGTTTGAAAAAGAAAACTGGTTTTCTTTTTGTGTCCTGTCCTGCTTTGAAACTTGCTAATGTACCCCTTGCAGGGTTTTATGGTTTGCATGAGTCAGATTTGGACAAAGTCTTCCAGCTGCCTACAACCACCTTCATAGGAGGAAAGGAGAACAGTCTGTCTTTACGAGAGATCATCAAAAGGCTGGAGGTCAGTGGGGTGTTTTTTGTGTTGTGATTGTTGCCATCCAAATAGAAGTGAACTTTTTCAACAAAAAGACTTATTTGTCAGTTATTAATAGAGCATATATTGAGTTGAAATAACACTAAAAGTATCCCTGGTACCGTTTCTAGAGATAATAGCACCACCAGTTTAGTTGCTAGGATATCTGGAATACATAGAATAGGGAGAAGTATAAAAGGGGTGGATGGTAGAATACTAATTTGGGTCCTAATTTTGTGAAGAGTTGATATTTAAAAGGAGTAGAGCCTTTAGAACTTGCCTTTAAGTGTCCTACTATAGATAAAACACATTTGCATACATTATTCAGGACTTGCAGGGGTAGATCTCAGAGCCTTAGCTTTAGTGAGGCTTTTACCTGAGGAAAAGCATGAGGACTGGATGCCAGATTCATGAAAGCCCAGCTGTAGGCTGGAGATAGTCCTTGGTGGTCTTTGTTTTCCATCTCCAATTCTTTTCTAGAGTTTCATTATCTGACAGGTGATATGGTTAAGCCATGAGAAGTTTTCAAAGCTAAAATAGTTCAAAGCAAAAATAATTTGAAAGAATAAATATAGAATCATAGAATGGTTTGGGTTGGAAGGAACTGTAGGTAGAGGGAACTCCAAATAGCAAAGCAAGAAGTAGGAGTGGTGATGAATCTTTAAACTACTAAGTGTTGGATGTTCCTGATTGTGCTTTCTCCAGGACTTTGGAGAGCTGCAGTTGTAGAAATTTCTGTTGCATGGCAATGAAAATCCATTGGAATTAAAAAGGTTAGGGATGAGAAGGTATTTTAAAGGATGAAATACAGAATTGAGTTGCACAAATGTAAAAATAAAAATAAAATAATTACTGAGCATATGTTCATGGCTTTGACCTGTTGCAGGCATGAGAGAATGTGTTGATGTGCACATTTGGGTATGGCATTGGCTTAGCTGGAGCACAGTGAGTTGTTAAGCAACAATATCTCCCATGTGCATTTGAGCTCTGTATTTGGTTTTTTGTTTGTTTTTGTACTTCAAACACGTACTGTGCAAATAAATGGACAAAATCAAGAGCCAAATCTGAAAGCCTCAAGGAACAGTTTTGTGTTAAAGAGAAATAACCCTCTGGTTTCCCCTTTTCTCTCCAGAGCTTTGGAATTTTTTTTTTCATTATATTAAAACATTGCATTTAACATCAAATTCCTTTTTAGAGAGCACATCTTTGTGTTCAGAGTGGTTTTGTCTCAAATTAAGCTCAAAAGGTTTTTTATTTTGAACACTTTTTTCTAGTAAAATTAACACATTTTTCTGGTGACATTTTCTTTTTAAAGTTGGAAAAAGTGGGAAAAATGCAATGGAGAGATAAAATTTCTGAAATGTTTTTGCATTTTTCTCTGTCCTTTCTCTGCTCTCAGGTGCTTGAATTCTGTTTCAAAGAGATTTTTAAAAGAATTCAGATTTCCAGCCTTCTGAAACTTGACAGTTATGTGATAACGTACATGAGGCTTCACAGCTGTCTTCTCATTTTCTTTATTGCTTGATTTCACGTGACATTAAAAAAAGGACAAAGACAGAAAGAATTGGAAAAAGTATTGATAAGTGACTTGAAATCTTTGCACGTGCATCTAAAGAAAAGACTCTGTTGTGCCTTAGTTAGGTGAAACATGCCAATCAGTTTAAGGCAGGGTTGTTGGCCTACCTCAAGTGTATTACTAAATAAGAATCTTCCAGATTCAAAATTTTGGAAATGATACTTTGTAGAGACAGCTTTCTGGATTCAGTCAAATAATGTATTTGCTTACAGAATTACTGTAGGGAAGATGCAGTGGATGAGGAGGAAGACAAGGTGGCTTTTGGAAGAATAACATATGCAGAAAATAAAATTTTAGAAGTATATTTTTTTTCTTCATGGTCCATTAACTTAAAGCTTCTGTGTTGGTGTTTTCACATGCTAGAATACCTACTGCCAGCACATTGGCCTGGAGTTTATGTTCATCAATGATGTGGAGCAGTGCCAGTGGATCCGGCAGAAGTTTGAGACACCAGGAATTATGAAGTTTACTAATGAGGAAAAAAGGACTTTGTTAGCAAGACTGGTGCGCTCCATGAGGTATGCTGGGGTGCTGCTGGAAAACTGCTCTGTGGCTGCTGGGTGTAAGCTGGTGTGGTCTGTCAGCAGCTGAAGTGAAAGTGAAGTTTGGTTTTCTTAAAAGGCAGGTTGTGTTCTGTAGTACTTGTGTAGACTTTAAGTTTCACTTAAACTGAAATAACGAAGTCACGTTATTGTCAAATGAATATTGCACTTAAGTAAGTTTGCTTAACAAGGCCTTAGAACAAACCATCTCTGTTTATCTTGAGACAAGAAATTGCTTTTATTCCTGCCTGTCAAGATGTGGAAAGACCTGGGGTTTCTAGTAGCATGAAGGAACCAAATGCTCATTTTCTGCAAAATTAATTTTCTGCTGAAAATGGAAGAAAAATGTTTGAGATAAATTTTTTTTATTCAGCTATCTAGAGAGAGCTTTTTCAGTCTGAAAATTAGCAAGAGGGATATCAAGTTTTGTGGAAAACGGGCTGTGCTCATAAGTTTTGTGGCTTTGTAAAGCAAATAGTCATAATTTTGCTCAAGAATACCATTTTCAGAAATGTTTATTCCAAGTACTACATTCTTCAGGCACTTGAATCTGAATTTAAAGGCAGGAATTCTCATCCTTTTTAGTGTTCACTAATAGATTATTGAACAAATTGGTCATTTTTTACTCTTTGTTCTGTGAAATGCTCATTGTGTTTCTTTGAGCTACTTTGTGTATGCATTAGTTACTAAACAGGTTAGACCCTGATGTGTAATCTGATCTGGGCATCTTCTTAAGCCTGTGCAGGACTAAGCATTTATGTATCTTAAGATATATCTTATTAAATATCTTAAGATATTTATATATCTTTGACAGTAACCACCTTTCATAGGGTTGCTTCTCATTGGGTACTAAGCACATGCAGTGACAGCAGATGAGCTGCCATCCCTTTTGAACTCACAGTGATACATGGGGGACTTGCAAGATGTGACTATGAAATACTTAGTTTTGCACACTTAGTAGCAGTTTGCCTCAAATAATGAAATTTCTGCTTGTCTAATACTGGCTTAACTTGCCACTGCAAAGAGAAGGAAAGCAGCGTGTACAGCAACCACTTTGATTTCTCCTCTAGGACTTGTTCACATGGGATTCCACTTTCAGTTTATATAAACTGGCATAGCCCTGCAGTCTGTCCTGGGGGTTTCTGGCAGCACAGCTCAGCTGGGGGTTTGGCTTGTTGCTTTATTGATGGGTGAGCTAAGGAGAGTCTTTTGGCAACTCTTCATTTCACTGCTTTTAGGACGTCAGTCTAAAGGGGTAAATGTCAGCATTCTAAGTGAGGAATGAGCTGGGTATTAATGGATTATGGCAGTGTTGTGAGTCGAGGCACAGATGATGTGGCCAACAGTTATTTTCATGAAGATGCATTTTCTTTGCCTTTTGTATATCCAAGCTTTACAACATACAATCCTTCCAGCATTTGTGAAAAGGCACTTTTTAACCACTCACGTTGCCTCTGGCCCAAATGCATTAAAGAATGGAAGAAAATAAAGCTGTCAAGGATTGACATCTTTCTCCTGCTACAGCTGAGGCAGAGATACCAGTGTCCTAGTTCTTGGTACGTTACCAGCTGTTATATCACAGTCTGAGGAGCCTTGCCATTGAATAGGACCTGTGAAAGAGGCATGTTTTCAAATGTATTTCTCCAAGTTTTTAATTGTTACTTCCAGAAAATACAGATTGTTTTATGTCTCCCTCCCAGTGTGTGACTTGCTTCCAAAGGCCAAAACCCATGTATTCACAGATGTTTTAAAACAATGTAATGTAATGTAATTTTATTTGCTAAAAGTTGTTTGGCAATAAATCTATTCTACATTATCTTAATACAAACACTCCTTATTTTTGGTGGTTTCTTTTTGGCAAAGATTTGAAGACTTCCTTGCTCGCAAGTGGTCTTCTGAGAAGAGATTTGGTTTGGAAGGATGTGAAGTGATGATTCCTGCACTTAAGACCATCATTGATAAATCCAGTGAAATGGGAATCGAGTATGTTATAATGGGGATGCCTCACAGGTAATGGCAATGGAAAATCACCAACAAATGGGCTTATTGTACTATGGCAAGTTTGAGTTGTAGAATCTTATTAATGAAGTTGGTATTAGAGAACCTCAGATAGTGAGTCAGTCATCACAAGT